>NW_028318491.1:1666938-2011657 GCF_062004578.1 Staurois parvus | reverse complement strand
AGCTGAGGAGGATCTTGTCAAACAGCAGTGCTGAGGAAGTAAAGGATTACGTTGCTCACACAGATCCATGGTGCAGTTCTGATTGTATACTATAGAGGAAGAACACCTCGTACTATACTATATATTGTATCTATCGGGAGATCAACACTACACTACAGAAAGGATTTTTCTCACATTTAATTTTAGATCACCACCGAATCATCAAGCAAATACATAGAATGTATAAATGAATGGACTTTTATTTTTATGATTTATGGTATATATATATTATCTTCACGGAATTAAGGGTATATATTAATGTTGCAAGATTTATTAGAGCGCGGTACCATATTGTATTATTAGAATATACCGCCCTGCATCCACCCACTTCTAATGGTAGGCACACATTAGGTCGCACTTTGCCACAAGCGCCAGTTCCAAGATTGAACAAATGTCTAAATAGTGGCACCCTTGAATAAAAATTGTTGACGTGTAAGTGGTACCCCCTATGGAAAAAGGATGATACCAAGTCCCAACCCATCTTGCCACTGCTCCCCATGTAATCTGGGCAGCCAGGGGGCTCCACGTGACTATCTTTTCCCTCATAAATCCAAAACTTATAAGTATAGCCTGTTGCCCTATCACAGGTCTTCTACATCTTGACCCCATATCTGGCACGGTTGCAGGGGAGAAATTGTTTGAATGGAAGGCGGCCAGAAAAATTAATGAGGGACTCATCAACGCAGATATTTTGCTGGAGAGTATAGACATCTGCAAATTTTTGGTTAAGGTGATTTGCGAGGGGCTGAATTTTGTGGAGCCGGTCAAATTCAGGGTTACCCCGAGGATGACAGAGTGTATTGTCGTTGAAATGCATAAAACACATTATACTCTCATATCTCTGCCTGGCCATGGCAGCAGAGAACAGGAGCATATGATGAATCGGGTCTGTGGACCAATACAACCGCAATTCATTTCTTTTAGTAATGCCCATGTTGAGGGTTAGGCCCAAAAAAAATGTAAATTCAAAAACCGTAATCAGTTTTCATGCGAATGGTCTGGCAAGGTTTGAATTTGGGTTGGCGGCGATAAATTGTTGTGCATATAAATTGCTTTGATCCACAATCAACGCATACAGATATTTCATGAAAAACAGCTCCAAAAATCAAGGAGGTATGTGAAAGACCAGGATGTACTAGACCGCTGGTACTCGCCAGGTCACCTAAAGGTAGAGCGGCACTAGTACTGGCACTCTGCTGCATATGAGAGTCATCAAAATTTACTGGCAAGTGCTAACAGAGATCAGGCCTGATTCTGCGAACACTGCGTTTTTGTGTGCAATGTATCAAGTGACAGTAACCCACTGACACTGCACTTGCTGGGGGAGAATAGGGGGGTAAGCGTAGGGGCTAAACGCAGGTGCTGGCAGGTGCCGTGGCTGATCCCGCTAACGCTGCGTTTTTGGGGATGCTATACTAATCTGAACGCTGGTATAATGCTGATCTGATCAAAGATATTGATCCGTTCAGACACTATACTAGCAGTGGAGGTTTATTGTGCATGAGTGTGCTCCTGGCAATCAAGGGGTTAAATGTGATGACTGGTGTACTGAGGGGCAATCTGACGCTATCTGGGAGGGGTGTGAAAACCACAAGAGCGCGAATCACGTATATATATATATATATATATGCGATTTTGCGCACCCATGCCGCCCTGTAGCTGTATTTCTGTTATAGAGCGGTCAGGAAGCGGTTACAGAAGCAGTTTGTGTTACGTCGCTGCGTTACTTTAACTAAAAATTGCGCGGTCATGCACCCAAATGCACCCAAATTAAATTTACATCCATTTTTCCCACAAATTGACCTTTTTTTCGGTGGTATTTGATTGCCTGTGCATTTTTTATTTGTTGCGCTATAAAAAAAAAAGGCTGACAATTTTGAGAATAAAAACAATATTTTGGACTTTTCGCTATAAAACATGTCCAGTAAAAAAATGTAAAAATCAAATTTAGTCATAAATTTCTGCCAAAATGTATTCTGCGACATGCCTTTGCTAAAAAAAAATCCCAATACATGTAAATGAATTGCTTTATGTGAACGTTAAAGCTTCTACAAATGGCAGGGAAAGATACTGGGATTTTTTTTTATTATACTAATAATGGCGACTTATGGCGGGACTGCGGCGGACATTTTGACACTGGGGGGGGAACTGACTTGGGATCACTGACATCCCCAGTGACACCAATACAGTGATCAGTGCAAAAAAAAAACCACTGACACTGTGCTAATGGCACTGGGGAGGAAGGGGTCAACATTTTTTAGGTAATGAAAGGGTTAACTGTGTGAGGGAAGTGTTTTACTAGGGGGCGGGGGGGTGTACTTCACTGGAACACGCTGATCCCGAGAGATAAACTCTTCTCTCAGGTTCAGCATGTTCTGAACTGACAGAGAGCAGACTTGCAGTGTAAACACTGCAGCTGTGCTCTCTGCCAGTGATTGTCGGTAATCGCCGGGACCCGGCGGGTAATGACCGGCTGGGACCCGGTGATGGACACCCACTGCCGCGAGCAGCGGATGGGTAGGGCGGGCACATGCCTCGCGCACGCCCCCTACCTGTTTTTCAGAGCGCTGTTTAAAAACGGCGTTTTGCGCAGAGGTGCCGCCCTGCCACAGTAAAAACACTGTGGCTGGTCGGCAACCAGTTAAAGATTGTTTAAAGATCATTGGTGTCAATTGTGGCTAGGGATAAGCTCCAGGTTTGGGTCAACCCAAACCTAAGTTGTCCATAGCTGGATAAAATTGCAAACTACATGGCTAGACTTGGCCAATGCAACCACCTACCTGAACCTTCACCTGCTGCAGATGGAAGTCATAACGTGGCAATATCACTACTGCCAATAAATGATAGCTTCTGGCCACCCATCAACTTGTTTTGAAATGTAAATGAGGCAGAGGGTATTCCAGTTTGGCATAATTGACCAAATATAGGTATGATCACTTCACTTGAAGTTGCACAATTTCAAAGCCGCATGTCAGTGCAATTTCAGGTGTGACTTAGATGACATCTGTGCGACTTCATGCTCAGATGTCTATGCAAGTCGCACCTGAAATCACAAAAAAATGGTGCAAGAACTTTTTTTTTCAAATTGGAAAACTGTCAAGTTGCACTTGTGTGAACCAGGGCTTAGACTTTGAAGACACCAGTTGAGTGTTATATAAGATTATTTTTTTTAAATATCCATTATGTGGAGGATCCTCTCAAAAGCAATATGCCTAAGACATTCTCCAAATTGGTGACTACCTACAACATACCCTCTAATGACTTTTTTTACACATGCGTATCATGCACTTTTTGAAAACTAATCTCAAACGTTCTATATATGCATCCTCAAGCCCGGAAATTTTAACACTTGTCCACTCTCTCACACCAATAGTATTTTCCTGTTTTACTCCCTCCTTCAACATAAAGAAATATTCCTTAAAACTCCACTGACACAATGGGATCTAGACTTACAGTCTTCCTTCTCAGAGATCTAGTGGTTGAGGACAGTACGCTACTGAAATACTATAACCCACTGTGTTAATCATTGGGAGCTGGCCCAAAAAATTACTTCTAAGTGGTATTTCACTCCCTACAGACTTGCTAAATTTCTCCTGATCACTCCTTTCTTTGTTGTAGAGGTTGTGGGCAGGTGAGAAATATTATTCAGGCTTGCTAAATTTTCTCCTGATCACTCCTTTCTTTGTTGTAGAGGTTGTGGGCAGGTGAGAAATATTATTCAGGCTTGCTAAATTTTCTCCTGATCACTCCTTTCTTTGTTGTAGAGGTTGTGGGCAGGTGAGAAATATTATTCATATTCTGTGGGCTAGTAAGAGTTTGATTGGTTTTTGGTGCCAGACATTACAAATAATATCTAGAATCACTGGCATGTTAACCCATGACCAAGCCCTAGCGCTACTTAACAAGGAGTTCCACCCAAAAGGGGAAGTTCTGCTTTAAAGATTGTTCACCCGCTTCCTATTAAGGATTGGCACCTTTGGGGAGCGGGGGGAGGAACAGGTACCCGAATTTGACAGGTACGCGCTCCCACTTTCGCTGCGATCACCTAGGCGATCGGAAACGGAAGTTGTCCTCCTACCTTCCCTCCTCGAAGTCTTGTGGGACAAGTGACAGGTCCCAGAAGACGACGGGGCCATTCAGGAAGCGCAGAGCTACTCGCGCATGCGCAGTGGGCACCCGGCTGAGCAGCTGCAAGCTGTCACAGCCGGGTGCCCACACTGAAGATGCTGGCCTCCTGAAATACAGGATGGCTGGTGAAACAGGCTGCGGCGGGGGCAGTGTGGGATCGAGGGACAGGTGAGTGGCTGCCTACCTTTATTTTTTTACAGAGTGAGTGGAACTCTGCTTAACTAAGGCATTTACAATTTTCCAATTCAATATCACATTATTGTATTACATGTTCTATTAGCAGCTAAGTTACTAATTACCAGAATCTGAAGGGTCCTCACACCCAACATATCAGAACTCATCTCCATGATCAATCTCCATTACACTTATGAAAAAAATGCATGCTTTTAGGGCCAACACTGTACCTAGATTTTAACAGGCATGGACATTGGGTTCATGATCTACCTGCTTGACCATGACTGATATGTTTACATGATTTGCTTATTATAAGTTTGATACTGTTCTTTTTTTTTATTCATCTTCCATTTCCCTCTCCTTTTCGGACAATCTACCACATTCGTCTTGATGAAGTTGAGCCGTATTGAACATTACCTTTGGTGTTTTATACCTCTCAAAATTACATGCAACTGTTTCCTATTTTTCTATATAAGTATGATTGTTTTATGATTATCCTTCTGTAAAATTCAATAAAAATGTTATTGTTTATTTTTTTGTTAATTTTTTTATTTATACAAACATTAAATGTTTTTGTTGTAAATAAAACCCCCCTATGTATAAAAAACATAGAGATAGGTCTTTATCAGAAAGAAAAACCTCATTATTTGAAACCTTCCCATTGATCACTGCTCAGCCATTATTCCATATATCTATAGACATGTGCATATTTTAAGACTTGGCATAATGTTGATTCCACATCCATCACGAATATAAAGATATCTATTAGTTTTATAAAAGGTCTTTTTTTAAAAATGTACTTTTTATGATTTTCGGTCGTGCCTTAAATAGTCAGAGTCTTATCTTTTTTGCTTGTTTTGATTAGGGATGTGGGGATGTGGCCCTATTTAAATTGCAGCTCCCTGTTTTTTGCATTGATAGATTTTCCCCCCTGACAATGTCTAGCTAGTCATGCCCTCTTTTACCAAAAGCTTGTAAATTGGCCTTGAAATTCCCAGAAAAAGTTAACAAGTTTAAGCTTCCATACACCTCAGTGGTGTTCTGGCGCTATGTTTGGGATTTGTAGAAGAGATAGAAATCTCTCAATGCTCAAGGAACATCTAGAATCTTTTACATATGTTCTATGATTTTATGAAACCCTGGATGAGAAATGCTGATTTAACTTATTTTCAGACACTGGAAAGTAGTAGAGGTTTAGGAGGGAGCAGTTCAGGGAGCAGAGCAATAACAATAATAGGTCAGAGAGCTGAGCGATAACAATGATAGATTTGTAATGGCAAATTTAATGTCAACTTCCTTGATATGCAGTTTGGTAGGGATATGCAAATGACATAAACTGCTACACAGCCTTTATGTTGTCATTTTTGGAATGTGGGATATTCACACATCTGTATTTGAACTGCATACTTAATTGTTTGGCAGCACTTCTGCTTTGTAAAGTCTTGATAAGATTAATTAAATGGAATTCCACACACCTATCTACATAATAGTCTTTACAATAGTTTTGCAATGGTAATAGTGATTAACATTAAAAACTAGCTATAAAGAAATGGTTGCAAAATTCAAAATATGGATTACTTACTTAACTTCAAATAAGTCCAAAAGGGATTCACACGAAGTCTCTAAATGAGCCAAGTCCACGAATAAGTACTGTGTGGAGTTCTTAATATAAGTGAATTAAAATTATAGCACCAACTGCTAATACAAAGAAATCAAAACACTGTTAGGCAGGCACAAAATTCCATTATAAATGTAATTACTATTATTAAACATATTTCAGAAAATGAGGAGGAAGAATCAAGTACTTCACTCTTTTACACAGCAGGACGATTATAGTTCAAATGTCTTTTTTAATACTCTTTATAATGGGGGATGTGCAAAGGAAGAAGTGGGTTTATTTGCAAAGTGCTTCATATTTAAAATAAAGAGAGATCATAGTGTCACCTTCTGAACCTTCTTCTTGAACAATAAGCAGGTATAAAGATGCACATTCCTATTCAATAGTTCATTTGGAGGAATGTGGAAAAAGGCACTGCGTTGTTTTTTTTATTTTTTTTTTATCATATTATGTCTTTGATTAATGATGTTTTATCCTCTTAATATAATATTGTTGTCTTTCGGTATGCTTAGAAACTTTAAATAAAGTTTGTATGGAATTACCTGGATCCTCATAATTTTTGCTAGATAATTTTTTTCCTTCCTTTCTTGCTTCCTTCCTTATTTACTAATTACTGCTTAATTATCACTGCATTATGACATGATTTTTTTCCTTCCAATTGTTCACTTATGATCATTTCAATAGACTTTAAGGTTGGAGGGACATGACTTGGCAGCTCATGTAGCAGGATACACAGACCTTTCTCTCCGCCCAGAATCTGTGTATTCATCCTCTTACCACTCTCCTGATGCCACTAATCTGCTCTCCAGCTACTTCCTTGGATAGCTTCTCCTGCTGAGCTCTCTCCTTATGCCATCCTCTTCCAGATCGATCATGTCTAAGTGGGGCAAGGAGGCCTGAACACCGGCTGAACCAGCTATCCAAGATGGCAGCCTCCCATCATGCTCTTCCAGAGAAGCTGCCCATTCGCTTTTTGCTAACCTTACAGCTAAGGACGTGGCAGGCAAGCAATCTAAATATCTGTCTAAGCCTTCAGGCATTGGAGGAGACATCCACTGAACCCTGGGGTGCAGACTCAGATCATCCTCCGTGTGGGATGCAGTGAGTTCCTAGCCCTCTAGCATGGCTATTACACCAGCACCCAAGCAGGGCCCAGTGGAGACAGAGCCCAGGCTCAGAGAGATCCTTGCTGAAATTACCCTCTGCAATACTGCCATAGCTGACCTTGATAGTGAGATCAAGGGAGTAAAAATTGAGCTATCCCTAGTCCATCAAGATATGCAAAAACTCAAGGACCGCACAACAGTTCTGGAGTGCCGCATGAGCAACTTTGAGGATGACTGGGAACCATTACAGATGTCAGATACATTCACACAATGGCTACAGGACATATAGCGCACCTGGAAGATATGGAAAACAGATACAGAAGGAACAACGTTAGAGCAGTGGGCATTCCTGAATGTGCAGAGGTTGAAAACCCAGTTGCTTTCATTGAGAACTGGCTCGTTGGCACTTTTGGATGGGACTCCTTTTCTTCTATCTTCATAGTAGAATGTGCTCATAGAGCTCCTGCTAGGCCTCCACAGCCAGAACCTCCTAGTCTATTCCTATTTAAACTCCCGAAATTAAAGGATAGAGATGCCATACTTATTAAGGCCAGAACCATGGGTGCTGCCCTGATTGTGGATAATGTCAGAGTGTCTCTGTTCACAGCCGGAAGGTAAAGTTTGCTGAAGTTAAACAATGCTTCAGACACCTCAATGCTCCCTACGCTATGCTTTACCATGCCCTTCTTGCCAATAAGGAGACCCAGTTTTTTGACAATCCCACATCTGAAATGCAATGGTTGGATCGTGTGGAACAAGGCAGAACTGTGATGCAGAATACCATCCCATCTGTGAAGTTTGTACCTTTGTAGCTTCCTACTTTGCTACATGGTTGACAGGTGCTTACTGTTTCATAAACCTATGGATTTTTCCCATGTGGACATTTTCTTTTGTTTTTTTTATTTATGTTTTTTGCCGTTTCTTAACATTTCCATGACTGTGGTCATGGACTGCTTTACTATTACTTTATGTTTCCCCGGTTGGACCACTGAAATGGATTTTGCACACTTACTGAACTTGTACACTGCTGGATTCGGACAAGAGATATGCTCCTTTATGGGGCTGTGGGACCTTACTGGACACGTCTCATGGTTTCTCGTGTCTGGAGCATGTTTGTATCAACCATGTCTCTTAATCCTCCTTTCTTAGACTCAACAACATCTACACTGACCCATATAAAGATTTTTTACCTGTGGTTATTGATTATACCCTTACAATGTAAACTTACTGTATAAACTGGCTGGTATGATTTGTATTGTTGCTTCTGTATACAGTATATCCCTCCACCCTTCTGCCCTAAAGTGCTGAAACATCTAGTCTAATTTATTGCATTACACCCTAGGATCCCTATTTTGGGTATTGGGCGATTTTAACAATTGTTTTCACCTGCAGTTGGACAAATGTTCCCCTTTACTGAATAGAAATCACTATGATTTATATCTGGGAAATTCCCATGCCCTATCCTTAATATTCTTTACTGATTATGCCCCAAGAAATGTCTCTTATCAATCCCCTTTGTGGATGTAAGTCACTATTTCTGGGCCTGGCACCCCAAAACTCTGGAAAGTAAATCCTTTCTAGCTCTCCCTGTTTCTTGAACTCAATAGTATGTTTAACTCCTTGCAGGATTGTAACAGGGGTACAGCACCTGTTAACATAGTGTGGGATTCTTTAACCACTTCAATCCCAGGCACTTTTACCCCTTTCTTGCCCAGGCCAATTTTCAGCTTTCAGCGCTGTCATACTTTGAAGGGCAATTGCCCTGTCATGCAACAATGTAAAATTAAATTTCTATAACTTTTTTCTCAAAAATAGTGTTTTCATTTGGTGGTATTTAATCACCACTCATTTTTTTATAATTTACTAAATAAATGAAAAAAGACTAACAATTTAAAAAAAAAAGTTTTTCTTCCTTTCTGTTATAAAGCTTTGCAAATATAATCTTTCTTTATTTTTTTCTATTACAGAGTCCACACACTATGATATATATATAATATATATATATATATATATGTATATATATATATATATATATATATATATATATATATATTCACCAGCCTCTTTATTAGACACATCGGTACAATTGCTTGGTAATACAAATGGCTAATCAGTCAATCATTTAGAAGCAACTCAATGCATTTAGGCATCTAGATGTTGTGAAGACAACTTGCTGAAATTCAAATTGAGCATCAGAATGGGGACAAAAATGGATTTAAGTGACTTTGAACGTGGCATGGTTGTTGGTGCCAGACAGGCTGGTTTGTGTATTTCAAAAACCGTTGATCTACTGAAATTTTCACACACAACCATCTCTAGGGTTTACAGATAATGTTCCAAAAAAATAGAAAATATCCAGTGAGCGGCAATTGTGTGGACAAAAAAAATAATAATAATTATAATAGATTTTTTTAATTACATTTATTTTCTTTTTTTTAAATATTTTTTTAACTAAATACTGTGACCAGAGCAATACAGTGTTGTCATAGTAACATTGTACCAGGATTATTAATTTTTTTCTGCACAGTATGATCACATACATCAGTGTTACTCACGGTTATAAACAATAATTTTTAGTGAATAAAATCTTTTGATTCAGTGTGTTCTATTCTGGTTAGCTATGATTGGCCACAGCTAATCACATGGTACAGATGGACTGTGAGTGTCCCTTTCTGTACCATGTGATTACTGTGACCAATCACAGAGATCAACACAATAGTACACAACGAATGGCATGAATGGATGCCATTCATTGTGTATAATTGTCATGTAATCTGCTATGATTGGTCACAACAATCACATGGTACTGGCTATGGCCTGGTACACTGATTTGTGTACAGCAGTGCAGCCCGGGGGTCCATGTGAGATGCGTTCTCGGAGGACATCATATGACATCCACCCAGCACTAAAGCAGTCTCACCCTGCCTTCAGTTGACTATAGGTAGGGCAAGAGCTGGTTAAAAGCCTTCTTGCAGGGCTTCATTATAAAACTTTTTTTAATAAAAAGTAATATGAAAGTGTGGGTATCCCATGCCCTCCATGAAGCCTATCAGGCAACAGAGGTCTACATAAATAACCCAAAGGAGATGGTTTGAGGTGCAATCTTTATAAAAACAGGTCTCCATCACGGCTGCTAAAAATAAATGATTCTTCATCCAGCAACGGTATTTTGATGAGTGGGAAAATACTGGACATCTACTAGCAATCTTAGATAAAACCCAACAAGAGTTGTCTCATATGCAATTACAAAGAGTGCTGGACAGGTTCACTATGCTGAATCTCAAATTTCCGTTGTCTTTTGCCAATTTTGTTTAGACCTCTACACTTCCAGCCTCAGCAGACTTCCCCCAATTCTTAGATCAATGCTCTCTGTCAAAAGCTAAAATGCAAGATATTAAAATGCTAAATGTACCTTAGGGGATATTGCTTCTGCATTAGCTCTTATGGCTAATGGTAAATCACAGGGAGCTAATGGCTTGCCCCCTGAGGTCTATAAATGATATAGTGAAATTCTCTTACCGGAGCTACTTGAAACATACAAAGTAGCTGCTCAGGACATTAAATTGCCCACCTCAAAGAATGAGGTTATCATTATCATAATCCCAAAGCCAGGAAAATCTAAACTACAGTTGCAGTCCTATAGACCCATATCCCTATTAATCACAGATGTAAAACTTTGGGCCCATATCTTAACTACAAGATTAGCAACAATTATCCCAAAACTGGTCCATGTAGACCAGTCAGGACCTATACCTTCCAGATCTATGGCCCTTTTTTAATCTCCAACTGCTGGCTGATAATCCGCGGAATAGAGCTATCCTATCCGTCGATGCTGCCAAGGCCTTTGACAGCTTCGAGTGGTCGTGCTTATTGGCAGTTCTCCATAAATTTGGTGCTGGCTCTGCTTTCATTACCTGTAGCAACTACTTTATGCAGCTCTGACGGCATAGATTAGGATTAACTCTCTGATTCCTTTTCACTCCAGTGGGGCACTAGGCAGAGGTGCCCATTTTGCTACTGCTTTTTGCCCTTGCTTTAGAGCCACTGGCTTCTATGATCCACTTATAACCCAATATAGTGAGGTTTAGAAGGGGAGTATTAGAAGAAAAGGTTTCACTCTATGCTGATGATGTTTTATACCTGGGTGACACGGTAGGTTCCCTGTCGGCTGTAATGCAACTTATAACAAGATTTGGCCTGTTTTGTGGGATTTACTATCAGTTTGCATCAATCTGTTCTCCTTCCCCTAGATAATATTTCCTCAACGGCTGCCTATAGATGCCTCCCAAATAGCTGTTGTTATTTTGTTTCTGCACCTGGGTATTAACATTACAGCTGATCCTGCACTACTTAAAGCTGAATTTTAAACCCATTATGCGATCCTTTAAACAAAAATGCAATTAGTTGGTGTAAACTATCCTTAAATGTGACAGAAGGAGTCAATCTAATAAAGATGGTTTGAGTTCCACAATTACTTTTCAAATTACATAATTCCCTTGTGTAGATTTCACATAAATGGTTTACCCACATTAAGACCCATTTTTGGGAATTAATATGGAAAAAATTAATGGCAAGGATTAAATTTACCACACTTCAGTATCATTTAGGATTAAGGGGGTATGACAGTACAACAACTAAAATGTTACATCATGCCTGCCTACACAACCTAACAGGCTTGGACCTGGTTGATAGTAATGATCCCATTTATAGGTTATTGATTTATCCTGATACGGAGAACACGGCACTCTCACACCTTGAGTCTAAAAGTCTGAAAATCTTTGAAACAACACCTTAATCAAACTGGTTATTTTCAGGGGCAAAATAGAAACTATGTAGAGGTGGCTGAACTAACTGTCTTCCATATATGGTTTGCTTCAGGTGTAAAATATATTTCTCAGCTTTATCATGACAATGTGCTTAAATCCTTTGCTATGCTCCAGATAGAATTTTACTTTCCCCGTCAATACTTATCAGTGTCTTCAACAGTGTCATGCCATCCAAACTCAGGCTAGATGTTCCACCCTACAGCTTTGAGTTATCACTTCTATTATGGCTGCATTGAACAGGAAGGGTATTATTTCTTACAATATTCTGATCTTTTATCACTGTTACAAGAACAAATGGGAATAAGACATATAAATGGTAGCAAATGGGAAATGATCCTAGCGTCCATTCCAGTAGTTTCTGTACCTGCAGCCCAAAAACTTCCCCAACTGTTTATACTACATTGTTCCTACAGAACACCAGTTCAATATTTTGCGTGGGGGAGAGAGACCCCCCCTTATGTCCCAAATGTAGTACTACAAAGAATGGAGACCTCCTTCACATGTTGTGGAGGTGCCCCAAGCTGTTTCGATACTGGAAAGACATGGTTATGTTTAAAGACACCACTGTCCCAATTCCATTTGAACTGTGCCTCCTAGAAGCTTTGGACACAGAACTTTATCCCCTGTAGTGTATATTTCCTTGACATATCTCTTATACCTGGCCAGAAAGTTGATAGCCAAGTTCTAGATGTCAAAAAACCAACCCCCCCACCTGTCATAAATGGATAGAACAAATGAACACTATTCAGCTTAGAGAGAAAAATACTTATCAAAGGAGGAATTCTCAAAAAAAAAAAAACCTAACATCTACTGTGTTAATTTTGGTTAGACAATCCAGGCTTAGTCCCCCTACAACTGACCCTTTGTAGAATGCTACAAGTCTAAACCTTTTCAATGACACTATCACTTAGTCAGCATTGTGATTTTTATTTTTTCTTCAGGGCACTACACCACATGGCTCCAGTAGCTTTGATTGTTTTCCATTCTGCCTTATATTGTCTGATTCAGCTGTTTCAATTTGTTTAGCTCTTTCTATTACTGAAAGTGCCATTCCAGATTTAAAAAAAAAACTTTTTGATGACAAGTTATATTGAATGTTTTATACTGTCAAGTACACTGCTTGATATTCTACATTATAGGCACACCTGTTCACCTTCATTGGTAAAGATATTATGCTATTGAGATTTATATTTTTGTGTGCTTTAATTTTCTATAAAAATGTTACCTGAACAAATAAAAAAAAGACTTACTTTTAGATTACTTTAAAATTTAGCTCTAGCTGCCATAGGGTAGAACATAACACAAGGTATTAAAAACAAAGACAATTAATAGTAATGAAACTGTTTAAACTAATTAGCTAAATAAACAGATGTATTAAAGCAAAACTGATATCTGAGAAATGCTAGCCTGGTGTGCCCAGTGTGCCTGCAAGACTACAACAGTTTTATACACTTTGTTGTAATAATGACCTGGAGCTGAGTTAAAATAGAAATGCCGTAGTTATATACATAACTGTGTTTTAATAGTGACTGCAGTAGAATGAGTTTAACGTGTACCTTTACTCCTTTCTAAGTATGTGCAACATACACGCAATGTATATACCTAAAAATATGTGCACTTATCTTTAGTTATCCAGAACATGGGATGCTCTGTGATGCAAACAAGGAAATCAGTGCTTTATCTTCCCTTTTTCCAATTTTCAACATTTCACTACTCATCACTGTGATGGGCAAGACCACTGGCCAATAGTGATGTGCATGAGGTAGATCAGACCACGATCATTATCTGATAGTCATTACTCAGAATTTCAAACTGTTACTTATCAATAGGTTAGTCTGTCTGGTTATGGTGTGCTGTAACGCTTGTCTGACCTATATCTGTTCATGTCCTGATCTGCTCCTTACAGAACTACAGTGACATGGATTTGACAGCTCTTAATGCTAAAGCTTAGAGCTGAGCCAGAAAAAGCAGGTGAGCTCTGGAACAACAAAAGTTGGGAGAGGGGCTCAGCTCAGCTTTAGTACTGCCCAGAGCATTTTTATATTACAACCTACATCTTGCACAATAAAAAAAACAAGCATTTGGGTACTATTGTGATTGGATGCATTTTCAAATCTCATTACTGCTGTGTCATAATACTTACAGTGGTGACAGTAAAAGAGTTAAAGGAACCTTTGGTAATGGCTTTTACCTTTCACAGCAAATGCTATTGTACAGCATGAAGTTGGTCACAGTGTGATTTCCAGAAGTGGAATTTGTTCTAGATCAACAAACAGTCAGAAAGCCCCTCACACAGTGATGGCACTGCCTCAGAGCCCAAACTGCTTTTGTCCAGTGATAGCCTCATGTACTATATGGAATCCTCAGGCATGATAAGCAACAGTCATCTTCATGGGTTCCCTTTAAAATGACTCAGTTGTGTGGTCTAGTGGAAGAAGTAACTCATGTACCAGACTGCATACCTGTTCTAGTGTAGAAAGAATAGAATTAGATCTTTATTGCAAATGACTTCCTGTAACTGAAATGCAGCTCAGGAGTTTAAAAATGGAAGGTTATAGATAAGGTTCAGATAGCCCTCTATCACAAATCTTAATCTTTTATGTAATACAGATTGGTGAAATCCATGACTCAGTGGCTGGAAGCTTTTGTATAATATTGCTCTAACCAGAAGCGCAATATATAAGCGCATTTGTGTATAATAATCCTGTCATGGTCATCTGGATGTCGATGGGGATGTTACGAATCATCTGGCACATGTCAGCACGTCAAGTGATCAGCAGACCTCAAACCCAAGCACCAGGGACATCACGTCCGATATCGTAGACCAATTAGCTGGGCATATAGTGGGTATGTTGTGGGACTCCACCTTAGGGGCTCGTTAAATAACGAGCCAAAGAAAGAATCTTTGATAGTGCAGTATTGTATTTGTGAGAATTTGATATAGAAAGAGAATGCACTCACATCTGGCTAAGTAACAATAAAGATGGCCACCATCCTTCCTCGCGGCCTGTGAAGCATGACGTCAGCAGCTGGTCTCCTCCCTAACGTGTTTCGTGCTTGTGCACATTTTCAAAGGGAGGGTGCCAGCTGCGAACGCCTTCCTTATAAAGGGCTCTGTGTGCATGCACGATCGAGTGATCGGGCGCCATCTTTCCCATACCGCGCATGCGCAAACCGGGGAAAGACTGAACTCATGAAATTGAAAAGACACAGCAGCATTGGGGGAAATGGTAGTTGAATGTGTGATGGGTAGAGTTGTTGAGGGCTGATCTTCTTTCCATATCACATTGAAAGTTAAGGTCTATTATGAGGGCAGAGAGAGAAGGGATTTTGGACGATTTCCATAGTTTAGTAATGTTGGTTTTAGCAGCTGCCAATGTATGGATAATTATGGTGCGTGAGTCTTTAGGGAATTTGTCAATTCCTATGTGAAGGAGTGCTAGGGTTTGGAGCCACTGAGGCATCGGTGACTGTTGAGATCAAATAGAAAACGCTGTTCCAATAAGATCTGAGAGATTTAAATGTCCAAAGTATGTGTAGAGTTGAACCGACTTCTCCACACTGTCTCCAACAGGTGGATGCTTGTTGAGAGTAAAATAAGGAGAGTTTAACAGGGGTTAAGTACCATTGGTGTAGAATTTTCATATATGATTTCCAATGGGAGCTACATCTGGATGCTTTGTGAGTGATGTTGAAGGTTTTTTCCCTAATGTGTGGTTGTATTGGTTGTGGGAGAAGTTTCTCCCAGTTGGATATAGAAGTGGTTTGTAGGGCGAACTGTGAGCTGGTTATGAGTGTGTAGAAAGTCGAAATCCCTTTCTTTGGGTATTGTGTTTTATTAAAGAATTGATGTGCGGTAGTGTGAATTTCCAAAAAATGTGGAATGTTTATTTTTTGTAGGGAGTGAGCTATTCTCATGTAGGTGAAGTGTTCATTGTCAGGTAGGTGAAATTTTCCTTGGAGGGTCAAAAATGAGTCAAGCTTCTGATTGGTAAAGAGGTCTTGTAAAAGAGATATGCCTCGAGTTTCCCAACTTTAAATTTTTAGAGAGGTAATAATGAAGTGTAGAGTGGTATTTGGAGTAGGAGTTTGTTTGGTGTTTGTCGAGTTAGATAGTAAGAGATCATACCAGGCTTGTAGAGAAGCTTGGATGCATGGGTGTTTGGTTAGAATTTTGGAGTGGGGTGTTTGTGGTAAGAATAGTATGTTATGTGATTTAGGAGGGAGATGCAGGAGTGTTTCCATTTCTGTCCATGGTTTTTCATTAGTTGGGTGCCACCAAAAATAGAGTTGGTCTAGGAGTGTAGCGTTGTAGTATGATTTTAAATGTGGGAGCCCTGCTCCTCCTCTAGAAGTTGGACGTGTTAGGAGATTTGTAGTACATCTGAGCTTTTTGGAGTTCCAGAGGAATTTGGCAAGTACTGCTTGTAATTTGGAGAAGAAGGTATTGGGAACGGGTATGGGGAGTGTGCAAAATATGTAAAGGATTTTGGATAGTATGCACATTTTCAGGGTAGCCACTCTTCTTAATTTTGACAGCATTGATGTGCGTAGATTTTTGAGTTCTTGTGGGATGTATTCAAGTAGTAATTTGTGATTTGAGGCGTAAAGTTGATCGGTCGTAGTGGTGAGTTTAATTCCAAGGTAAGAGATGTTGTGGTGTTCCCAGGAGAAAGGGAAATGTTTGCTCAGCATTTTCTGTGTCTTAATGAGAGTATGGAGATTTAGGATAGAGGATTTGGGCTCATTGAGTTTATAGTATGAAACTTCCGAGTAGTTGTGAAGATGTGAACGGATCGTTTGAAGTGATTTGTATGGATTTGTGATCATCAGAATGATGTCATCAGCAAATAGGCTAATTTTGTGTTCCTTTTTGAGGTGGGTGATTCCTGTGAATGTTGGGTCATCTCTAAGTTTTGAAGCTAAGGGTTCAATAAGTAAAGTGAAGATTATGGGTAGAGATGAGCGAAGTATTCAAAAATTCGATTCGACTGATTCGGCGAATTCGTGGAAAAATTTTGATTCGAGTCGAATATATTTGCTGCGAATTTAACTTATAAAAGGGTGTTTCTAGGCTTCAGAGAGCCTTTATATTAGTGCAGAACACTGTACCTTTAATTTAAATGCCCTTGGAGTCTGCTAGGGAAGAGAAATAATACTGACAGTCAGTATGACATGCAGATGAGTGCCGTCGATCTTAGAATCACCGCACACTTCACTCATTTGGGCAGTCACAAGGGCCAAAACCAGAGTGTGGAGCCACAGTGTGGCGGTGGAGGCAGCAGCAATGGGAGGCCATACAGCACCCTATGACAAAAATGGAAACCACCAGCAGTGTGAGGAGACCTGAAAGTGGCACATGGCAGAGTGTGGCGATGGAGACAGCAGCAATGGGAGGCCGTACAGGCACCCATGACACACTCTGGACCTGGCAGCAGCATGAGGAGGCGGTACAGGGGCCCATGACAGATTACGGGCCTGGCAGCAGCATGAGGAGTCGGTACGGGGGCCCATGGCAGATTAGGGGCCTGGCAGCAGCTATGGGAGGCCCGTAATCTACCAGCACCCTATGACAAAAAATGGAACACACCAGCAGTGTGAGGAGACCTGAAAGTGGCACATGGCAGAGTGTGGCGATGGAGACAGCAGCAATGGGAGGCCGTACAGGGACCCATGAGAGACTCTGGACCTGGCAGCAGCATGAGGAGGCGGTATAGGGGCCCATGGCAGATTAGGGGCATGGCAGCAGCTATGGGAGGCCCGTAATCTGCCAGCACCCTATGACAAAAAATGGAACACACCAGCAGTGTGAGGAGACCTGAAAGTGGCACATGGCAGAGTGTGGCGATGGAGACAGCAGCAATGGGAGGCCGTACAGGGACCCATGAGAGACTCTGGACTTGGCAGCAGCATGAGGAGGCGGTATAGGGGCCCATGGCAGATTAGGGGCCTGGCAGCAGCTATGGGAGGCCCGTAATCTGCCAGCACCCTATGACAAAAAATGGAATACACCAGCAGTGTGAGGAGACCTGAAAGTGGCACATGTTTGGGGCATGATTCATGGCGGATTTAGTCAGTTGTGTCAGGAACTGGTGGTTTGAAATCCAGACTAATCCACGCCTGATTCATTTTCACAAACGTCAGTCTCTCCACACTTTGGGTGGACAGTCGTGTCCTCCGCGGAGTTGCAATACCTCCTGCCGCACTAAACACGCGCTCCGATGCCACGCTACTGGCCGGGCATGACAGCCTTTCAAGGGCAAATTCAGCTAGTTGGGGCCAAAGGTCAAGTTTCGTTGCCCAGTAGTCAAGGGGATTGTCTACCTCGGTTGGCAGGGTGCTGTCCAAGTAGGCCCAAGCCTGTTGTTTGAGGTCCTGCTCCAGGTCCACCTGATGCTGCTGCTGCTGCTGCTGCGGCTGGTTAGTAGTTTCCTCACTGCGCTGGTGAAGAAAGCTACTCATCATCGACTGCAGACTGAGGCAGCTGCTGCTGGTGGAGCTGCCACTGCTCCTACCACCCCACCCCTCCCCTGCTGCCATGGCAGCGGAACGCGAGCGCACAGGGCCCACAGTGTCTGAGGATGGACGTTGGCGCAGACAGGCAGAGACCAGCTGACTACATAGGTGGTTTTTATAGTACGTTATTTTGGCCTCCCTCTCAGCAGGTGTGAAAAAGGCCACCATTTTTGAATGGTAGCGAGGGTCCAACAAGGTGGACAGCCAAAAGTCATCCCTCTGTCTGATGGTTATTATTCGGCTGTCGCTACGCAAGCAAGCGAGCATGCTATGGGCCATTTGTGCCAAGGAATGCGAGGGACTCCCTGCCTCCATCTCCACAGCATACTGCCATGGTGCGTCTGGGTCCTCTGTCTCCTCTTCCTCCTCCTCTACCAGATGCTCTTGCTCCTCCACTCCTGTCCGCTGAGTGGAAAAACCACCCATTTCACTCAATAATTCCTGAGCACCAATGTCCTCCTCTACCTCCTCCTCTTCTTCCTGTCCTGCCCCCACAGGGGTCATGTGGCGTTGAGATCTGTGCGCCACGTCTACCGCACCCTGACCAGCCATTGTTAACAGCATTTGTTCCAGGACGTGCAACAGAGGAATGACGTCGTTCATCCCATAGTCCTGCCGACTCACGAATAGCGTGGCCTCCTCAAAGGGCCTGAGCAAGCGCAGGTGTCACGCATGAGCTGCCAATGGCTGACATCTAAGTTACACAGGGAGTACCTTTATCCACTTTTAACATCAGGAAATCTGTGATGGCCTTTTGCTGTTCGTAAAGGCGGTCTAACATATGTAGGGTTGAATTCCACCTTGTTGCAACGTCACAGCATGAGGAGTCGGTACGGGGGCCCATGGCAGATTACGGGCCTGGCAGCAGCAATGGGTGGCCCGTAATCTGACAGCACCCTATGACAAAAAATGTAACACACCAGCAGTGTGAGAAGATCTGAAAGTGGCACATGGCAGAGTGTGGCGATGGAGACAGCAGCAATGGGAGGCCGTACAGGGACCCATGACACACTCTGGACCTGGCAGCAGCATGAAGAGGCGGTACAGGGGCCCATGGCAGATTACGGGCCTGGCAGCAGCAATGGGAGGCCCGTAATCTGCCAGCACCCTATGACAAAAAATGGAACACACCAGCAGTGTGTGAGGAGACCTGAAAGTGGCACATGGCAGAGTGTGGCGATAGAGACAGCAGCAATGGGAGGCCGTACAGGGACCCATGACAGACTCTGGACTTGGTAGCAGCATGAGGAGGCGGCATAGGGGCCCATGGCAGATTAGGGGCCTGGCAGCAGCTATGGGAGGCCCGTAATCTGCCAGCACCCTATGTCAAAAAATGGAACACACCAGCAGTGTGAGGAGACCTGAAAGTGGCACATGGCATGAGACACTGTGGACCTGGCAGCAGCATGAGGAGGCGGTACAGGGGCCCATGGCAGATTAGGGGCCTGGCAGCAGCTATGGGAGGCCCGTAATCTGCCAGCACCCTATGACAAAAAATGGAACACACCAGCAGTGTGAGGAGACCTGAAAGTGGCACATGGAAGAGTGTGGCGATGGAGACAGCAGCAATGGGAGGCCGTACAGGGACCCATGAGAGACTCTGGACTTGGCAGCAGCATGAGGAGGCGGTATAGGGGCCCATGGAAGATTAGGGGCCTGGCAGCAGCTATAGGAGGCCCGTAATCTGCCAGCACCCTATGACAAAAAATGGAACACACCAGCAGTGTGAGGAGACCTGAAAGTGGCACATGGCATGAGACACTGTGGACCTGGCAGCAGCATGAGGAGGCGGTATAGGGGCCCATGGCAGATTAGGGGCCTGGCAGCAGCTATGGGAGGCCCGTAATCTGCCAGCACCCTATGTCAAAAAATTGAACACACCAGCAGTGTGTGAGGAGACCTGAAAGTGGCACATGGCAGAGTGTGGCGATGGAGACAGCAGCAATGGGAGGCCGTACAGGGACCCATGACAGACTCTGGATTTGGCAGCAGCATGAGGAGGCGGTATAGGGGCCCATGGCAGATTAGGGGCCTGGCAGCAGCAATAGGAGGCCCGTAATCTGCCAGCACCCTATGACAAAAAATGGAACACACCAGCAGTGTGAGGAGACCTGAAAGTGGCACATGGCATGAGACACTGTGGACCTGGCAGCAGCATGAGGAGGCGGTATAGGGGCCCATGGCAGATTAGGGGCCTGGCAGCAGCTATGGGAGGCCCGTAATCTGCCAGCACCCTATGTCAAAAAATTGAACACACCAGCAGTGTGTGAGGAGACCTGAAAGTGGCACATGGCAGAGTGTGGCGATGGAGACAGCAGCAATGGGAGGCCGTACAGGGACCCATGACAGACTCTGGACTTGGCAGCAGCATGAGGAGGCGGTATAGGGGCCCATGGCAGATTAGGGGCCTGGCAGCAGCTATGGGAGGCCTGTAATCTGCCAGCACCCTATGTCAAAAAATTGAACACACCAGCAGTGTGTGAGGAGACCTGAAAGTGGCACATGGCAGAGTGTGGCGATGGAGACAGCAGCAATGGGAGGCCGTACAGGGACCCATGACAGACTCTGGACTTGGCAGCAGCATGAGGAGGCGGTATAGGGGCCCATGGCAGATTAGGGGCCTGGCAGCAGCAATAGGAGGCCCGTAATCTGCCAGCACCCTATGACAAAAAATGGAACACACCAGCAGTGTGAGGAGACCTGAAAGTGGCACATGGCATGAGACACTGTGGACCTGGCAGCAGCATGAGGAGGCGGTATAGGGGCCCATGGCAGATTAGGGGCCTGGCAGCAGCTATGGGAGGCCCGTAATCTGCCAGCACCCTATGTCAAAAAATTGAACACACCAGCAGTGTGTGAGGAGACCTGAAAGTGGCACATGGCAGAGTGTGGCGATGGAGACAGCAGCAATGGGAGGCCGTACAGGGACCCATGACAGACTCTGGACTTGGCAGCAGCATGAGGAGGCGGTATAGGGGCCCATGGCAGATTAGGGGCCTGGCAGCAGCTATGGGAGGCCCGTAATCTGCCAGCACCCTATGTCAAAAAATTGAACACACCAGCAGTGTGTGAGGAGACCTGAAAGTGGCACATGGCAGAGTGTGGCGATGGAGACAGCAGCAATGGGAGGCCGTACAGGGACCCATGAGAGACTCTGGACTTGGAAGCAGCATGAGGAGGCGGTATAGGGGCCCATGGCAGATTAGGGGCCTGGCAGCAGCTATGGGAGGCCCGTAATCTGCCAGCACCCTATGACAAAAAATGGAACACACCAGCAGTGTGAGGAGACCTGAAAGTGGCACATGGCATGAGACACTGTGGACCTGGCAGCAGCATGAGGAGGCGGTATAGGGGCCCATGGCAGATTAGGGGCCTGGCAGCAGCTATGGGAGGCCCGTAATCTGCCAGCACCCTATGACAAAAAATGGAACACACCAGCAGTGTGAGGAGACCTGAAAGTGGCACATGGAAGAGTGTGGCGATGGAGACAGCAGCAATGGGAGGCCGTACAGGGACCCATGAGAGACTCTGGACTTGGCAGCAGCATGAGGAGGCAGTATAGGGGCCCATGGCAGATTAGGGGCCTGGCAGCAGCTATGGGAGGCCCGTAATCTGCCAGCACCCTATGTCAAAAAATTGAACACACCAGCAGTGTGTGAGGAGACCTGAAAGTGGCACATGGCAGAGTGTGGCGATGGAGACAGCAGCAATGGGAGGCCGTACAGGGACCCATGACAGACTCTGGACTTGGCAGCAGCATGAGGAGGCGGTATAGGGGCCCATGGCAGATTAGGGGCCTGGCAGCAGCTATGGGAGGCCCGTAATCTGCCAGCACCCTATGTCAAAAAATGGAACACACCAGCAGTGTGAGGAGACCTGAAAGTGGCACATGGCATGAGACACTGTGGACCTGGCAGCAGCATGAGGAGGCGGTACAGGGGCCCATGGCAGATTAGGGGCCTGGCAGCAGCTATGGGAGGCCCGTAATCTGCCAGCACCCTATGTCAAAAAATTGAACACACCAGCAGTGTGTGAGGAGACCTGAAAGTGGCACATGGCAGAGTGTGGCGATGGAGACAGCAGCAATGGGAGGCCGTACAGGGACCCATGACAGACTCTGGACTTGGCAGCAGCATGAGGAGGCGGTATAGGGGCCCATGGCAGATTAGGGGCCTGGCAGCAGCTATGGGAGGCCCGTAATCTGCCAGCACCCTATGTCAAAAAATTGAACACACCAGCAGTGTGTGAGGAGACCTGAAAGTGGCACATGGCAGAGTGTGGCGATGGAGACAGCAGCAATGGGAGGCCGTACAGGGACCCATGAGAGACTCTGGACTTGGCAGCAGCATGAGGAGGCGGTATAGGGGCCCATGGCAGATTAGGGGCCTGGCAGCAGCTATAGGAGGCTCGTAATCTGCCAGCACCCTATGACAAAAAATAGAACACACCAGCAGTGTGAGGAGACCTGAAAGTGGCACATGGCATGAGACACTGTGGACCTGGCAGCAGCATGAGGAGGCGGTATAGGGGCCCATGGCAGATTAGGGGCCTGGCAGCAGCTATGGGAGGCCCGTAATCTGCCAGCACCCTATGACAAAAAATGGAACACACCAGCAGTGTGAGGAGACCTGAAAGTGGCACATGGAAGAGTGTGGCGATGGAGACAGCAGCAATGGGAGGCCGTACAGGGACCCATGAGAGACTCTGGACTTGGCAGCAGCATGAGGAGGCGGTATAGGGGCCCATGGCAGATTAGGGGCCTGGCAGCAGCTATGGGAGGCCCGTAATCTGCCAGCACCCTATGTCAAAAAATTGAACACACCAGCAGTGTGTGAGGAGACCTGAAAGTGGCACATGGCAGAGTGTGGCGATGGAGACAGCAGCAATGGGAGGCCGTACAGGGACCCATGACAGACTCTGGACTTGGCAGCAGCATGAGGAGGCGGTATAGGGGCCCATGGCAGATTAGGGGCCTGGCAGCAGCAATAGGAGGCCCGTAATCTGCCAGCACCCTATGACAAAAAATGGAACACACCAGCAGTGTGAGGAGACCTGAAAGTGGCACATGGCATGAGACACTGTGGACCTGGCAGCAGCATGAGGAGGCGGTACAGGGGCCCATGGCAGATTAGGGGCCTGGCAGCAGCTATGGGAGGCCCGTAATCTGCCAGCACCCTATGACAAAAAATGGAACACACCAGCAGTGTGAGGAGACCTGAAAGTGGCACATGGAAGAGTGTGGCGATGGAGACAGCAGCAATGGGAGGCCGTACAGGGACCCATGAGAGACTCTGGACTTGGCAGCAGCATGAGGAGGCGGTATAGGGGCCCATGGCAGATTACGGGCCTGGCAGCAGCTATGGGAGGCCCGTAATCTGCCAGCACCCTATGTCAAGAAATTGAACACACCAGCAGTGTGTGAGGAGACCTGAAAGTGGCACATGGCAGAGTGTGGCGATGGAGACAGCAGCAATGGGAGGCCGTACAGGGACCCATGACAGACTCTGGACTTGGCAGCAGCATGAGGAGGCGGTATAGGGGCCCATGGCAGATTAGGGGCCTGGCAGCAGCTATGGGAGGCCCGTAATCTGCCAGCACCCTATGTCAAAAAATTGAACACACCAGCAGTGTGAGGAGACCTGAAAGTGGCACATGGCATGAGACACTGTGGACCTGGCAGCAGCATGAGGAGGCGGTATAGGGGCCCATGGCAGATTAGGGGCCTGGCAGCAGCTATGGGAGGCCCGTAATCTGCCAGCACCCTATGACAAAAAATGGAACACACCAGCAGTGTGAGGAGACCTGAAAGTGGCACATGGAAGAGTGTGGCGATGGAGACAGCAGCAATGGGAGGCCGTACAGGGACCCATGAGAGACTCTGGACTTGGCAGCAGCATGAGGAGGCGGTATAGGGGCCCATGGCAGATTAGGGGCCTGGCAGCAGCTATAGGAGGCCCGTAATCTGCCAGCACCCTATGACAAAAAATGGAACACACCAGCAGTGTGAGGAGACCTGAAAGTGGCACATGGCATGAGACACTGTGGACCTGGCAGCAGCATGAGGAGGCGGTATAGGGGCCCATGGCAGATTAGGGGCCTGGCAGCAGCTATGGGAGGCCCGTAATCTGCCAGCACCCTATGTCAAAAAATTGAACACACCAGCAGTGTGTGAGGAGACCTGAAAGTGGCACATGGCAGAGTGTGGCGATGGAGACAGCAGCAATGGGAGGCCGTACAGGGACCCATGAGAGACTCGGGACTTGGCAGCAGCATGAGGAGGCGGTATAGGGGCCCATGGCAGATTAGGGGCCTGGCAGCAGCTATGGGAGGCCCGTAATCTGCCAGCACCCTATGACAAAAAATGGAACACACCAGCAGTGTGAGTAGACCTGAAAGTGGCACATGGCAGGGGCATGATTCATGGCGGATTTAGTCAGTTGTGTCAGGAACTGGTGGTTTGAAATCCAGACTAATCCACTCCTGATTCATTTTCACAAACGTGAGTCTCTCCACACTTTGGGTGGACAGTCGTGTCCTCCGCGGAGTTACAATACCTCCTGCCGCACTAAACACGCGCTCCGATGCCACGCTACTGGCCGGGCATGACAGCCTTTCAAGGGCAAATTCAGCTAGTTGGGGCCAAAGGTCAAGTTTCGTTGCCCAGTAGTCAAGGGGATTGTCTACCTCGGTTGGCAGGGTGCTGTCCAAGTAGGCCCAAGCCTGTTGTTTGAGGTCCTGCTCCAGGTCCACCTGATGCTGCTGCTGCTGCTGCGGCTGGTTAGTAGTTTCCTCACTGCGCTGGTGAAGAAAGCTACTCATCATCGACTGCAGACTGAAGCAGCCGCTGCTGGTGGAGCTACCACTGCTCCTACCACCCCACCCCTCCCCTGCTGCCATGGCAGCGGAACGCGAGCGCACAGGGCCCACAGTGTCTGAGGATGGACGTTGGCGCATAAAGGCAGAGACCAACTGACTACATAGGTGGTTTTTATAGTACGTTATTTTGGCCTCCCTCTCAGCAGGTGTGAAAAAGGCCACCATTTTTGAACGGTAGCGAGGGTCCAACAAGGTGGACAGCCAAAAGTCATCCTTCTGTCTGATGGTTATTATTTGGCTGTCGCTACGCAAGCAACCGAGCATGCTATGGGCCATTTGTGCCAAGGAATGCTAGGGACTCCCTGCCTCCATCTCCACAGCATACTGCCACGGTGCGTCTGGGTCCTCTGTCTCCTCTTCCTCCTCCTCTACCAGATGCTCCTGCTCCTCCACTCCTGTCCGCTGAGTGGAAAAACCACCCATTTCACTCAATAATTCCTGAGCACAAATGTCCTCCTCTACCTCCTCCTCTTCTTCCTGTCCTGCCCCCACAGGGGTCATGTGGCGTTGAGATCTGTGCGCCACGTCTACCGCACCCTGACCAGCCATTGTTAACAGCATTTGTTCCAGGACGTGCAACAGAGGAATGACGTCGTTCATCCCATAGTCCTGCCGACTCACGAATAGCGTGGCCTCCTCAAAGGGCCTGAGCAAGCGGCAGGTGTCACGCATGAGCTGCCAATGGCTGACATCGAAGTTACACAGGGGAGTACCTTTATCCGCTTATAACATCAGGAAATCGGTGATGGCCTTTCGCTGTTCGTAAAGGCGGTCTAACATGTGTAGGGTTGAATTCCACCTTGTTGCAACGTCACAGATCAGGCGATGCTGTGGAATTCCGTTCTGCCGCTGCAGCTCAAGGAGGGTGTGCTTTGCGGTGTAGGAATTCCTGAAATGCATGCAAAGTTTACATGACATTTTAAGGATGTCTTGCAGTGGGATGGTGGATTTTAGGAACCGCTTGACAACCAGATTGAACACGTGAGCCATGCATGGCGCATGGCACAACCTTCCTTGACGCAGAGCAGACACCATGTTCTTTCCGTTGTCGGTCAACATGGTTCCGATTTTGAGTTTGCGCGGAGACAGCCATCTGTCGATTTCTCTGTTCATTACACTCAGAAGTTCCTCCCCTGTGTGACTACGTTCGCCAAGGCATACCAGGTGCAGCACAGCGTGACACCGTTGCGCCCTGCACATGTGATATGCCGGTCGGGTAATGGGACTTGGCACGGGGGTGGCGGCTGAGGACACGAAGGAAGAAGAGGTGGTAGAGGCGGACATCTTTTGTGGACCAAGGATGTGCAAACGTGGAGGCAAAAGCGGCGTGACCTGTCCAAGTTGCTGGTGCGGCTGTGACGGCACCACGTTCACCCAGTGGGCCGTAAATGACATGTACTGTCCCTGACCGTAGTTACAGCTCCACACGTCGGCGCTGCCGTGCACTTTGGCAGAGACCGACATGCTCAAAGACTGGCCCACCATCTCTTCTACACGTGAATGCAGGGCTGGCACTGCCTTTTTGGCAAAGAAATGACGGCTTGGCACTCTCCACCGAGGCGCGGCACAAGCCATCATTTCTCGGAAAGGTGCTGAGTCCACCACTTGGAAAGGGAGGGACTGCAGCACCAGCAACTTGGACAGGAGGACGTTCAGCTTTTGCACCGTCGGGTGCGTGCTCGCAAACTGTTGTCTCTTGGAAACGGATTCCAAGAAAGACTGCTGACGGAATCCGTGAAGAGGAGTAGCAGGAGAAGGAGCATCTGAACGAGCGGAAGATGGCAACGAGCGACAACTCCCCTCAGCAGAGGTGTTGGAGCCTTGACTGGCTGATAGAAGGCGATTGACGTCGGGTGACGGAGCAAGTAACGGAGCGGGTGATGGAGCGGGGGCTGGGGCGGGCAGAACCGCCGTATCTTTATCACGGTTTTCCCAGGCCACCAAATGGCGACGCTGCGTATGCTGCCGCAACGCTGTAGTCCCAACATGGGCCCCCTGGCCACGCTTGACTTTCTGGCCACATAGTCGACATACGGCTACGTTTACTTCCTCGGGCGGCTTGACAAAAAATTGCCACACCGCCGAGTAGGAAACTTTGCCCCCGATACTCCTCACTGGCTGACTGCTGCTTCCTCCGTGCACACCGGCACCACTACTGGCCGTGGTGGTAGGCTGCAGTGGAGCTGGTGCTGTACTCCGTGGCCGTTTGCCTCCACTGACACTGCTGCGACCCTGCTGCCTCCTGGGCAACCCACCGACTGTTTTGCTCGCTGCCAAGCTGCCACCCTCTTCTCCTGATGATGCGGAAGCAATAGCCTGATGACGACGAGGCTGCCAAGTGCGATCAGCCTCATCATCATCAATTAGGGTCTCCGCCTCACTACTAGCCCCCTCGGCTGCGTGTGGGTCAGGAGACAGACCTGTCTCTAGACCGGCTACCGAGCCACTCTCCTCGCCACTACTTCTTCGCCTGGCTGCTGAAGAGGCGGATGTCTCCCCCCGTTCCTGACCGCCCTCTGTTAGCTCTTCCTCACTGTACAGTGGGGCTGAGCCCACAGCATGCGATACTTTGCTTGGTGAGGGAACACCAAAGGACAGGGGCAGGTAGAGGACACGTGATTTCAGTGGGCTTGCTCCCGGGCCATGCCAACTAACAGTTGTGTCTGACGTACCCACCGACCGTTGGCTGTAGGTGTCAGAGGTGACCTGGGAAGAGGAAGACGACCGAGCCAACCAATCAATGACGGCAGGGTTGTCGGTGGAGACACGACCGCTGGATGACACCGGGAGCACTGGCCTCTGGCTGCGAATAGTGCTGCCTCGACCCCTTCCTCTGCTGCCACGTCTGCTCGCTCCTAAAACATTGCCTCCTCTGCCACTCCTCTGCATGTTGTCGGACATACTCTGTAATTAAACGATTCTGTGTCCCTGAGTAACAATTCTGTGTCTGTCCCTGAGTAACAATTCTGTGTCCCTGAGTAACGTTTCTGTGGCCCTAAGTAACAGTTCTGTGGCCCTCAGTAACAATTCTGTGTCCCTCAGTAACAATTCTGTTTCCCTAAGTAACAATTCTGTGTCTGTCCCTCAGTAACAATTCTGTGTCTGTCCCTGAGTAACAATTCTGTGTCCCTGAGTAACGTTTCTCTGGCCCTAAGTAACAGTTCTGTGGCCCTCAGTAACAATTCTGTGTCCCTCAGTAACAATTCTGTGTCTGTCCCTGAGTAACAATTCTGTGTCTGTCCCTGAGTAACAATTCTGTGTCCCCGAGTAACAATTCTGTGTCCCTCAGTAACAATTCTGTGTCCCTCAGTAACAATTCTGTGTCCCTGAGTAACAATTCTGTGTCCCTGAGTAACAATTATGTGTCCCTCAGTAACAATTCTGTGTCCCTCAGTAACAATTCTGTGTCCCTGAGTAACAATTCTGTGTCTGTCCCTGAGTAACAATTCTGTGTCCCTATTAACGTTTCTGTGGCCCTAAGTAACGGTTCTGTGGCCCTCAGTAACAAATCTGTGTCCCTCAGTAACAATTCTGTGTCTGTCCCTGAGTAACAAATCTGTGTCCCTAAGTAACGTTTCTGTGTCCCTAAGTAACGTTTCTGTGGCCCTAAGTAATGATTCTGTGGCCCTAAGTAACGTTTCTGTAGCCCTAAGTAACGTTTCTGTGGCCCTAAGTAATGTTTCTGTGGCCGTAAGTAACGTTTCTGTGGCCCTAAGAAACAGTTCTGTGGCCCTCAGTAACAGTTCTGTGGCCCTCAGTAACAATTCTGTGTCATTCAGTAACAATTCTGTGTCTGTCCCTGAGTAACAATTCTGTGTCCCTAAGTAACGTTTCTGTGGCTCTAAGTAACGGTTCTGTGGCCCTCAGTAACAATTCTGTGTCCCTCAGTAACAATTCTGTGTCTGTCCCTAAGTAACAATTCCTGTGGCCCTAAGTAACGTTTCTGTGGCCCTAAGTAACGTTTCTGTGGCCCTAAGTAACGTTTCTGTGTCCCTCAGTAACAATTCTGTATCCCTCAGTAACAATTCTGTGTCTGTCCCTGAGTAACAATTCTGTGTCCCTAAGTAACAATTCTGTGGCCCTAAGTAAAGTTTCTGTGGCCCTAAGTAACGTTTCTGTGGCCCTAAGTAACGTTTCTGTGGCCCTCAGTAACAAATCTGTGTCCCTCAGTAACAATTCTGTGTCTGTCCCTAAGTAACAACTCTGTGGCCCTAAGTAACGTTTCTGTGGCCCTAAGTAACGGTTCTGTGTCCCTCAGTAACAATTCTGTATCCCTCAGTAACAATTCTGTGTCTGTCCCTGAGTAACAATTCTGTGGCCCTAAGTAACGTTTCTGTGGCCCTAAGTAACGTTTCTGTGGCCCTAAGTAACGATTCTGTGGCCCTAAGTAACGTTTCTGTGGCCCTAAGTAACGTTTCTGTGGCCCTCAGTAACAAATCTGTGTCCCTCAGTAACAATTCTGTGTCTGTCCCTAAGTAACAATTCTGTGGCCCTAAGTAACATTTATGTGGCCCTAAGTAACGTTTCTGTGGCCCTAAGTAACGATTCTGTGGCCCTAAGTAACGTTTCTGTGGCCCTAAGTAACGTTTCTGTGGCCCTCAGTAACAAATCTGTGTCCCTCAGTAACAAATCTGTGTCTGTCCCTAAGTAACAATTCTGTGGCCCTAAGTAACGTTTCTGTGGCCCTAAGTAACGGTTCTGTGGCCCTCAGTAACAATTCTGTGTCCCTCAATAACAATCCTGTGTCTGTCCCTAAGTAACAATTCTGTGGCCCTAAGTAACGTTTCTGTGGCTCTAAGTAACGTTTCTGTGGCCCTAAGTAACGATTCTGTGTCCCTCAGTAACAATTCTGTATCCCTCAGTAACAATTCTGTGTCTGTCCCTGAGTAACAATTCTGTGTCCCTAAGTAACGTTTCTGTGGCCCTAACTAACGATTCTGTGGCCCTAAGTAACGTTTCTGTGGCCCTAAGTAACGTTTCTGTGGCCCTCAGTAACAAATCTGTGTCCCTCAGTAACAATTCTGTGTCTGTCCCTAAGTAACAAATCTGTGGCCCTAAGTAATGTTTCTGTGGCCCTAAGTAACGGTTCTGTGGCCCTCAGTAACAATTCTGTGTCCCTCAATAACAATTCTGTGTCTGTCCCTAAGTAACAATTCTGTGGCCCTAAGTAATGTTTCTGTGGCCCTAAGTAACGATTCTGTGGCCCTCAGTAACAAATCTGTGTCCCTCAGTAACAATTCTGTGTCTGTCCCTAAGTAACAATTCTGTGGCCCTAAGTAACGATTCTGTGGCCCTCAGTAACAAATCTGTGTCCCTCAGTAACAATTCTGTGTCTGTCCCTAAGTAACAATTCTGTGGCCCTAAGTAACGTTTCTGTGGCCCTAAGTAACGGTTCTGTGGCCCTCAGTAACAATTCTGTGTCCCTCAATAACAATTCTGTGTCTGTCCCTAAGTAACAATTCTGTGGCCCTAAGTAACGTTTCTGTGGCCCTAAGTAACGTTTCTGTGGCCCTAAGTAACGATTCTGTGGCCCTCAGTAACAAATCTGTGTCCCTCAGTAACAATTCTGTGTCTGTCCCTAAGTAACGTTTCTGTGGCCCTAAGTAACGATTCTGTGGCCCTCAGTAACAAATCTGTGTCCCTCAGTAACAATTCTGTGTCTGTCCCTAAGTAACAATTCTGTGGCCCTAAGTAACGTTTCTGTGGCCCTAAGTAACGTTTCTGTGGCCCTCAGTAACAAATCTGTGTCCCTCAGTAACAATTCTGTGTCTGTCCCTAAGTAACAACTCTGTGGCCCTAAGTAACGTTTCTGTGGCCCTAAGTAACGGTTCTGTGTCCCTCAGTAACAATTCTGTATCCCTCAGTAACAATTCTGTGTCTGTCCCTGAGTAACAATTCTGTGGCCCTAAGTAACGTTTCTGTGGCCCTAAGTAACGTTTCTGTGGCCCTAAGTAACGATTCTGTGGCCCTAAGTAACGTTTCTGTGGCCCTAAGTAACGTTTCTGTGGCCCTCAGTAACAAATCTGTGTCCCTCAGTAACAATTCTGTGTCTATCCCTAAGTAACAATTCTGTGGCCCTAAGTAACATTTCTGTGGCCCTAAGTAACGTTTCTGTGGCCCTAAGTAACGATTCTGTGGCCCTAAGTAACGTTTCTGTGGCCCTAAGTAACGTTTCTGTGGCCCTCAGTAACAAATCTGTGTCCCTCAGTAACAAATCTGTGTCTGTCCCTAAGTAACAATTCTGTGGCCCTAAGTAACGTTTCTGTGGCCCTAAGTAACGGTTCTGTGGCCCTCAGTAACAATTCTGTGTCCCTCAATAACAATCCTGTGTCTGTCCCTAAGTAACAATTCTGTGGCCCTAAGTAACGTTTCTGTGGCTCTAAGTAACGTTTCTGTGGCCCTAAGTAACGATTCTGTGTCCCTCAGTAACAATTCTGTATCCCTCAGTAACAATTCTGTGTCTGTCCCTGAGTAACAATTCTGTGTCCCTAAGTAACGTTTCTGTGGCTCTAACTAACGATTCTGTGGCCCTAAGTAACGTTTCTGTGGCCCTAAGTAACGTTTCTGTGGCCCTCAGTAACAAATCTGTGTCCCTCAGTAACAATTCTGTGTCTGTCCCTAAGTAACTATTCTGTGGCCCTAAGTAACGTTTCTGTGGCCCTAAGTAACGGTTCTGTGACCCTCAGTAACAATTCTGTGTCCCTCAATAACAATTCTGTGTCTGTCCCTAAGTAACAATTCTGTGGCCCTAAGTAACGTTTCTGTGGCCCTAAGTAACGTTTCTGTGGCCCTAAGTAACGATTCTGTGGCCCTAAGTAACGATTCTGTGGCCCTCAGTAACAAATATGTGTCCCTCAGTAACAATTCTGTGTCTGTCCCTAAGTAACAATTCTGTGGCCCTAAGTAACGATTCTGTGGCCCTCAGTAACAAATCTGTGTCCCTCAGTAACAATTCTGTGTCTGTCCCTAAGTAACAATTCTGTGGCCCTAAGTAACGTTTCTGTGGCCCTAAGTAACAGTTCTGTAGCCCTCAGTAACAATTCTGTGGCCCTCAGTAACAAATCTGTGTCCCTCAGTAACAATTCTGTGTCTGTCCCTAAGTAACAATTCTGTGGCCCTAAGTAACGTTTCTGTGGCCCTAAGTAACGGTTCTGTGGCCCTCAGTAACAATTCTGTGTCCCTCAAAAACAATTCTGTGTCTGTCCCTAAGTAACAATTCTGTGGCCCTAAATAACGTTTCTGTGGCCCTAAGTAACGATTCTGTGGCCCTCAGTAACAAATCTGTGTCCCTCAGTAACAATTCTGTGTCTGTCCCTAAGTAACAATTCTGTGGCCCTAAGTAACGATTCTGTGGCCCTCAGTAACAAATCTGTGTCCCTCAGTAACAATTCTGTGTCTGTCCCTAAGTAACAATTCTGTGGCCCTAAGTAACGTTTCTGTGGCCCTAAGTAACGATTCTGTGGCCCTCAGTAACAATTCTGTATCCCTCAGTAACAATTGTGTCTGTCCCTGAGTAACAATTCTGTGTCCCTAAGTAACGTTTCTGTGGCCCTAAGTAACGATTCTGTGGCCCTAAGTAACGTTTCTGTGGCCCTAAGTAACGTTTCTGTGGCCCTCAGTAACAATTCTGTGTCCCTCAATAACAATTCTGTGTCTGTCCCTAAGTAACAATTCTGTGGCCCTAAGTAACGTTTCTGTGGCCCTAAGTAACGATTCTGTGGCCCTCAGTAACAAATCTGTGTCCCTCAGTAACAATTCTGTGTCTGTCCCTGAGTAACAATTCTGTGTCCCTAAGTAACGTTTCTGTGGCCCTAAGTAACGTTTCTGTTGCCCTAAGTAACGATTCTGTGGCCCTAAGTAACGTTTCTGTGGCCCTAAGTAACGATTCTGTGGCCCTCAGTAACAAATCTGTGTCCCTCAGTAACAATTCTGTGTCTGTCCCTAAGTAACAATTCTGTGGCCCTAAGTAACTATTCTGTGGCCCTAAGTAACGTTTCTGTGGCCCTAAGTAACGTTTCTGTGGCCCTCAGTAACAATTCTGTGTCCCTCAATAACAATTCTGTGTCTGTCCCTAAGTAACAATTCTGTGGCCCTAAGTAACGTTTCTGTGGCCCTAAGTAACGATTCTGTGGCCCTCAGTAACAAATCTGTGTCCCTCAGTAACAATTCTGTGTCTGTCCCTAAGTAACAATTCTGTGGCCCTAAGTAACGATTCTGTGGCCCTCAGTAACAAATCTGTGTCCCTCAGTAACAATTCTGTGTCTGTCCCTAAGTAACAATTCTGTGGCCCTAAGTAACGTTTCTGTGGCCCTAAGTAACGATTCTGTGGCCCTCAGTAACAATTCTGTATCCCTCAGTAACAATTCTGTCTGTCCCTGAGTAACAATTCTTTGTCCCTAAGTAACGTTTCTGTGGCCCTAACTAACGATTCTGTGGCCCTAAGTAACGTTTCTGTGGCCCTATGTAACGTTTCTATGGCCCTAAGTAACGATTCTGTGGCCCTAACTAACGTTTCTGTGTCCCTAAGTAACGTTTCTCTGTCCCTAACGCTCTCCCTGCATACAGCCAGGTCTGCCTCTGTTGAATGACTGGAGGCAAATGGAGAATTCTAAAATGGCCGCCATTTATAGCTCGACCATTACACTGTGCTGGCTGGCTGGCTGCTGATTGGCTAATGCGATCACATGTCATGAATGAATGCATTATGGGTCAGCGCGCCTTGTCTGCGCGCCTTCCCAGACATCCCCGCTCCGTCGCCGCACATGTCGCCGCCATTTTAGGAAAAATTTCGATTCGCGCATCCGAAGTCTGCTTATTTTCGGATTCGACGCGAATCGAAATTTTCCTAATATTCGAAACGAATTCCACTTCGCCTACTTCGATTCGCTCATCTCTAATTATGGGGGATAAGGGACAACCTTGTCTGGTACTGTTGGTTATGTGGAAGGCATGTGATAGTGTGCCATTTGTTAATACTCTAGCTGAGGGATTGGAATAAAGGGAAAGAATTGCCGATAGCATCCAGTCTGTAATTTCAAATTGCTGAAGTGTGAGTTTCATGAATTGGCAGTGTATTCGGTCGAATGCTTTTTCAGCATCTAGGGATAAGAATAGGGAGCGTTGTTTGGTGATTTCTAATTTGTGTATGAGGGATATGAGTCTTCTTGTTGTGTCTGGTGTTTGGCGACCAGGAATAAATCCTACTTGGTCTGGGTGAATTAGTGTAGGAAGATGGGGAAGCAATCGTTGAGGTATTACTTTAGCGTAGAGTTTTATGTCAGTGTTTAATAGTGAGATCGGTCTGTAGTTCTGAACAAGTTGAGGGTCTTTACCCGGTTTTGGGATCGTTGTGATTATGGACTGATCGAGATGGATGCGAGTTGTGATGGTGTAAGTTGGGGTAAATTAGTGGTGTTTAGGAAGTGTTGTATGGATGTTACTGTTGGTTGGGTTGTTGCTGGATCATATTTAATATTATACAGGGTTTGGCAGTATGACGCAAAAGCGTTAGCTATGTCTTGCGGGTTCGTGAGCGATTTGTGAGTGGTTGGGTGTTGAATTAAGGCGATTTTGGATTTAAGGCGTTTTTGTTTGATTATTTTTGTTAAAAGAGAATTTGCTTTGTTTCCTAGGGAATAGAAGTGTGATTTCGTTTTTTGAAGGTTGAGGTTATATTTGTAAAGTAATAGGGATCGAAGTGCGTTTCTGTCAGAGGTAAGGGAGGCATATGTGGAAGTGTTTGGGTTTTTTTTGTTGAGTTCTTCTTTTAGTTTTATGGATGTTAGAAGTTGGCCAATATGTTGAGATCTTTGTTTGTTAATTCGGGAATTTAGTTGTATGAGGATACCGCTCATGTATGCCTTGTAAGTAGGCCACAATGTAGTTATTAAAATATCAGGTGTAGCATTAAATTCAAAAAATTGGTTGTGTGCTTCTGACAGGTATTTTTGGTTGTCAGGGTTTTTCAAAATTGTAGAGTTTAGTCTCCAGATGGGAGGGATTGCAGAGCGTTGATTGTCTTCAAGGGTTATGTTGATTGGAGCGTGGTCTGACCAGGTAATGGTACCGATTTTGGAAGATGTTATGTGTTGTAAGGTCCATTTATCCGCAATGAAAAAGTCAATTCTGGAGTAGGATAAGTGAGAAGGGGAGTAGTAGGTTTAGTCTCTTTCGGAACTATGTTGACATCTCCAAATGTCATAGAGGTCGTGGTCATGTAGGAAAGGATTGAATGTCTGTTTGGTTGATCTTTTGTTGGTAGATGCGTCCAGGGTTGGATTGTCGATGACATTGAAATCTCCACCAATGAGAAGTCTGCCTTGTTGCTGAGAAGAGATGATGGTGTGGAATTTCCGGTAGAATTGCAGCTGGTTATTGTTGTGACCATAGACATTTACTAAAGTGTAAGGAATATCATTAATTTTGCAGATTAAAATATGATAGCGGCCTGAGGGTCAGCCATTTCCGATATGAAGTTGAACTGTATAGAGTCCTTTATAGCTGTGATCACACCATTTTTTTTCTTGGTGTTAGTGGCCATGTTGATGTGGGAAAATTGATGTAGTTATAGTTTGGGGGTCTTGGTTGTAGCGAAATGTGTTTCCTGTAGGAAGAGTATGTCCACATGGAGTGACCTAGTTTCCTTTTGGAACATCGATCTCTTAAAGGGGGAGTTTAGGCCACGTACATTGAGAGACGTTATGTTAATCATATTGCAGATCCAGGGTTTGGTTACAAGAGTAATTGAGTTGTTGTTTGAGATGTTGGAGGAAGTCGAAAGTATATGGTCGTGAGATGAAGAGTTCTGTAGACCTGGTAATGTAGTGTTGTCTTGTTCGATGGGTCAAGGGGTATGTTCCATGTTTTTTTGTAAGGTTCAGTTGCATGGGTGGTACAATTGGTTGACTGGTAGAGCAGGAGGAGAAGGAGGTGAAGGGAGTGAGAGGGAATAAAAAAAACTTGCGTAGAATGCAAGTGACATGAGTAGATAGGGGTGCTACTTCAAAACCGGGGGGTGTTGAACAAGCTATGACCATGAATGAGGTCATGCCAAACAAGTTGTTGAAAAGAGAAAATGATCTATATAGGGCCAAACGCCAGAAATTAGTAGGGTGGATTATATCTTCCGAGGTTTCATGTTGGAGGTGGAATAGAGATGTACGATCCAGAATCATTCTGCTTCCATGTGTTGCAGATTGGTAGAGGTGGATTGTTGCGGATCCATGGGTATTATGTTCCACGTCTTCAATAGATCAATGCCCGTTTCTAGGTTTTTAATTGTGTGGATTCTGCCGTGGTGTTTGACAGTTAATTTTGTGGGGAAGCCCCATTGAGAGCCTATTCTGTGATTACGTAAGGCTTTGGTGATGGTGATCATCTTTTTATGGTTTAGGAGAGTGACCTTTGGCAGGTTTGCAAATAATCTTACAGTGGCATGTGATGGTGGGAGTGAGGGGGGATTCCTGGCTCCCGACATTATCATATCTTTTATGTGGTAGAAGTGAATGCGAGCCAGAACATCCTTAGGCATTGATGCTAGGAGGAAGAATGGTTTAGGCATCCTGTGAGCGTGATCTATAGCGGTCTCCATCTCCGTGACAGACGGGATGAGGTGTTTCATATATTGTTGAATAAAAGGTGTTAGTGATTAGTTGGAAATGTTTTCAGGGATACCTCTGAATTTGATGTTGTTGCGTCTTGAATGATCCTCTAGATCTGCCAGCTTCAGATGAATTTGTTCAATGTCAGATGCTTGATCAGCATGTGCGTCGATCAGGTTGTTATGTGCTATAACTATTTTGCCCATTTTTGTTTCAATATGGCGTAATCTGTGGTCTTGTTGCTGAACCACGGTCGTGATCTGGGTTAGTGACGACATTAGATCGCTGTGTAGTGTTTGTCTCAGCGATAGTAGCATGTTTTTCATGCTTATTTCAGTAATGGGTTGGTCTATCAATGGTGGATCCATGTTGATGTGAGGTGATGTGAGGGTCTGGCAGGCAGAGATGGTGTCTGAGTCTAATCGGGGTCTTGATTTGGTCTTGATTTGGCTGGGCTGCTTGTTGTAGGGGATGGGGGGGAGATGACTCACCAGGGTACCCAGGATATTGCAGCCTGGCATCTGCTTGCTGGGCTGTGTTGTTCCCCTCATGACTGCTCTGTCCTTCAGTGCTGCAGCCGGCGCCATCTTGTGTCCCTGCTGTGACAGCAGGGAAGAAATTTGTTAATTTCCCTGGCTGTCCCGGGGTTTTTCTGCATCAGGGCATGATCGGAGAGGATAGTGTATGTCTTGTCTTTCAGATTCTGAAAGTTGTGTCCCTTGGGGCCGGGGTGTGCCGCGATTTTTCTAGCGGGCTGACGGAGCGGGGATTACAGCGCATCCATCCACGAGCCGGCCGCGCATGCACCCCCCCAATTCTCAGATTTAAAGAGATGGAATGGTATGTTGAGGATATATATCTCAAACATCATATAAAGGGACATATATATAAATAGCAAAAAGGATCATAATATAAAATGGTTGAGTATCTGATAAAATGTAAAAAAGATTAAAATCAATGCTGTGTGCAAATCCGAGAGTTATGACATAGCGGACATATAGATATAATAGCAGCAATACATAAAAAACAATAAAAGCCAGATGAAATATATAAAAATTATAATAAATGATAAAGTTCATAAAATATAGATCAATATAGCAATAAAGAACATAGGATAATATAAAATATATTTAATCATACATAAAATAAAGGATAAAAATTACTAAGAAGTGAATTTAATTAAATAAAGATCTCAGATGAAATAACTATAAAAAATTAATGTAATAGTTATTTAAAATAGTATAAGCATGTCATATATGGATCACTAAAGTCACTTTATTTAATTTTTTCACTTTATGTATGTGTACACCATACTGATACGTCATAATCAGACGGGACCACTATATATTTGTATCACTCATAGCGCTTTTTAGCTCCTGCACTTATTTTCTCACATTAATATTTTCTGAGCGCTGCATTTCTGTATTACATATTTTACTAAGAGGGTCAGAGGTTTTACATTCATGCAAATGGCTTGTTACCTAGAGCTCATATGTTTACCTTTTTATCATCTTATACTTCATATGAAATACTCCTTCAACTCCTCAGTGACTAGTTCTTTTTAGGTCCTTTAAAGAAACCTTTCCTTAGTAAAATATATGGGCTGTCATCGCTTACAGTTTTTTTTTAAATATTAGCTGCTGGGATCTTTGGATTTAATAAGCTGACATGGAAGTAGCTGGTGCACCAGTATTGGTTAGAGGTACTTCCCTAGTTATGAAAAAAGCATAGACAAGCAACTGATATTTTCTGATCATGCATTTTCTTGCCTGGTATTCTTGGTTGAGTCATACAGTATGTACTGTAGATCCTATCTGTATAATTTATTTTTTTCAAAAACTCTAAAGTTGTAAGTTAAAATAGTGCAGACATGCACATATACAAACTATGTGTCTTGTAGCTTTTTTCAGAAGGTCTCTCAGCTGATGTGAAAGCACAGTTCAGGATCTGGACTTCCATATTGCCTGTTGGCTTCAGCTCTTCTGGATGAATAGTTCAGATGTCATGAGTTTTCTACATCTCCCTATTAGTATGTTATTATGCTCCTAGATTGAATAAAGGGCAGAAATCATCTACAAAGAACAATGTGGTTCCTCCCAGTCTTGTCCTGTGTTGTCCAATCTGCTTTGTTGCCAACTGCAGCTTTTAATGCAAGTAAAAAGAGGCTTATATTAGATCAGCAGAGATTGAGGTTTAGGGTTGGATATAACCATCCTATTACATTCCCAGCTCCTGGCAAATAATTGCTTAAAAAAGGTTCTATAAAGAACTTCCTGTTGGAGAATGAGCACCCCTTCATCACCTCCCAATAATAATTACATATTTGCAAGTATGAAAGCCTGCACAATTATTAATGTGCAGTTCCAGAATGTTTGCATTGAAAAAGATTTTTTAGCTCTGCTCTATTATTAACAGATCATTTACTAACTAGAAAAGCTACAATTTCTGGGAAAATTGTGTGAAGTGTTCTTACCTCCACCAGTAGTCTACAACTGGAGTGGGCGGAGTAACTGGGTGGAGTGGCTTGTCACTCTGCTGCCTGCTCACACACCTGGGTTTCTATGGCAACTCACTCTACAGCAAGGGCAGAGAAGAGCGGTTAAAAACAAACTACTCCAACTTGCTCACTTCACTGGCGGTTGCCATATTTAAATGGTTGTAGTTTAAAAATTATAAATCCTACACCAAAGAGCTTTATATTGTGAGAATCACAAGACCCAGACCTACATTTTGATGCATAGTATGTCTCTGAAATATTAAAAATGAAGGCACAGTCACAGTTTAGAAATTGCCCTTCAAATTTGAGGTGGCTAGAGTGGAGTTTCAATGAATGTCAATGGGCGGCGTGAGTTGCAAACAAATGGTCATATTGTTAAAACTTTCAGGACTATAACTTAGCCATGGACATTTTTAGTGGCAGCAGGGATAGCTGAACGATTTGATATAAGATTTGTGTAGGTGGGCTTGAAAATTAGGGATTTTTCAACTCACACTCTAGCTTTTGTGAGCTCCCACTCTAGTTTTGAACATTCCTATGGGACCAATTTCACCACAAAAACGCCGATATTTTGTGAACCATTCAGCGAAACGTTCCACAAAGTATTAGCACACCAATCGGGAACAATTCGCACGTTTCGGTATATTACTGTCTATGTAGTGTAAAAACTGTGGGAGGAGTTAAGGTGGTAAATTTGGCTATAATAATAAGAATATATACAGTTGCAAGAAAAAGTATGTGAACCCATTTGGATTACGTGGAGTTTTGCATGAATTGGGCATAAAATGTGCTCTGAACGTCATCTAAGTCACAACAATAGAAGAACACAGTCTGCTGAACATAATACTACACAAACATTAGATGTTGCCATGGTTTAATTGCACATAACATGTAAACATTCACAGTGCAGGGAGGAAAAAGTATGTGAACCTTTGGACTTAATAACTGGTTGACCCTCCTTCGGCAGCAATAACCTCAACCAAATGTTTCCTGTAGTTGCAGCTCAGACCTGCACAAAGATCTGGAGTAATTTTGGACCACTCCTCTTCACAAAACTGTTTCAGTGTAGCAATATTCTTGGGATGTCTGGTGTGAATCGCTCTCTTAAGGTCATGCCACAGCATTTCAATCGGGTTGAGGCCAGGACTCTGACTGAGCCACTCCAGAAGGCGTATTCTGTGCTGTTGCAGCCATTGTTTTGTTGAATTACTTGTATGCTTTGGGTCATTGTCCTGTTGCATCACCCATCCTCTGCGGAGCTTCAGTTGGCGGACAGATGGTCGTACCTTTTCCTGCAAAATGTCTTGATAAACTCTGGAATTCATTTTCCCATCAATGACAACAATCCCTCCAGGCCCTGAGGCAGCATAGCAGCCCCAAACCATGATGCTCCCTCCGCCATGTTTTACAGTGGGGATGAGGTTTTGATGTTGGTGTGCTGTGCCTTTTTTTCTCCACACATAGTGTTGTGTGTTCTTCCCAAACAACTCAATCTTGGTTTCATCTGTCCACAGTATATTTTGCCAGTAGTGCTGTGGAACATCCAGGTGCTCTTTTGCAAACTTCAAACGTGCTGCAATATTCTTTTTGGACAGCAATGGCTTCCTCCGTGGTGTCCTCCCATGTACTCCATTCTTGTTTAATGTTTTCCTTATTGTAGATGTGTCAACAAAAATGTTAGCATGTGCCAGAGATTTCTGTAGGTCTTTAGCTGACACTCTGGGATTCTTCTTTACCTCATGCAGCATTCTGCGCTGTGCTCTTGCAGTCATTTTTACAGGACGACCATGCCTAGGGAGAGTAGCAACAGTGCTAAACTTTCTCCATTTGTAGACAGTCTGTCTTACCGTGGACACATGAACATCAAGGCTTTTGGAGATACTTTTGTAACCCTTTCCAGCTTCATGCAAGTCAACAATTCTTGATCGTAGGTCTTCTGATAGCTCTTTTCTGCGAGGCATGGTCCACAACAGACAGTGCTTCTTGAAACCAGTAAACCCAAAACAGGTGTGTGTTTTTTAAGGGCAGGACAGCTGTCAGCAACATATCCAATATCATCACACTGATTGGAGTCAAGGTTGGCTCACTCCTGGCTCCAATTAGCTCTGGGAGAAGTCATTAAGCTAGGGCTTCACATACTTTTTCCTCCCTGCACTGTGAATGTTTACATGTTATGTGCAATTAAACCATGGCAACATCTAATGTTTGTGTAGTATTATGTTCAGCAGACTGTGTTCTTCTATTGTTGTGACTTAGATGACATTCAGAGCACATTTTATGCCCAATTCATGCTAAACTCCATGTAATCCCAAGGGGTTCACATACTTTTTCTTGCAACTGTATGTGAGATAACAGTAAGTGGTCTTGTCATGCAAGAACACTTAATGAAAGTAAATCTCAGACACAGAGAGGGCAGTAGGAATCCTGGATATGAGAGAGGTTGATAGAGCTTTGAGCTGTCTGTGAGCAGTGGGGACACTTAGCGAAAAGCAACATAATACACTTTGCCCTATAGAGTCCACAGTAAGTAATCACTCCTACCCAAAGACTTCAACTGTCAACAGTTGTAACATCGCAACATTGTAACATTTGCATGTGTTTCATAATGAGACAAAAAAAAGTACAAATCTAAGCAAATAAATGGTGGATGCAAAAAGAAAACAAAGAAGCATTGGTACTTTTGTATGTACTCTGTTTAATTCAACTTCAGATCAAAAAAATACATTAGTTGAAATATTTGTGATTGTAGAAATAACCTATCAAAGAGTCATCAAGTCACATTTAAAAAATTCTGCTTGTAGACAGTTGGAGGTTGACCGGTGGTGCTGTTGCAACCAACATGCAGGGAGAGTGGATGACAAGGGGAATGTACATTCCTCAAGGCCTCCGTAAGTATTGTCAGGTGGGCTGCTACCTATTGGATGCTGCTGCCCTGGATGACCCTTGTGGCCATCTTTAGTAAGGGCAGTGCTTATAAAAAGCTCTGGTTCATTGCAGTTGGTGCACATTTTGCATGTGGGCAGGTCAGGGACCGTAATCCACTGAAAAGGGAAAGTGTGCCTAGCATAGTGAGAGGTTTCAGTGGAGGAGGGACAGCATAGGGACTGCTCGCTAATGCTGCTGTGGGGAACCTATCTTCTACTAGTTTCTCTCTGCTTACTGCCACCTACCAGCCTCTTCCTGTGCCAGGTGCTGTCAGTTTCTATGCATCGTTTCCCGCAAGTGCCATATCATCAAGATCATCTGTGAGTGTTGCTGCCAGTTCTAAGTTGCTGCATAGACTCTGTTGCTTTATGTTGGAACATGCAATTTCTGAAACCTCAACTACTGTGTGTGCTGTTCCTTACCCCGGGGGTGCTTACCACCTGGCCTTCCTGCCTACACTTGGCATAAAGTGGGAAGGATATGCCCTATTGAGTGGCTGCTACAGATGGGGATTATGGGCCACTATGCCACCAATAAGAGCATTCTTGGCTCTAGTACCCAAATTCAATGGGTCTATCTTTTCCCTATCAAAGTGGGAGGAAAGGATGCCTGTCTAGAGCAAATTGTGGCATGACTGGAGGACCTGTTCAAGGAGAATGTAACCCTAAATGAGCTGAGACTCAGGTTCAGCAGCAGACAACAGGAATTTTAAGGGTGTGCTGACATAGGTGATCCAGACAAGCTTCTATAAAACCAGTTTGTTGGAAAAGTGAGTGACCTATCCCACGTGCCCTTCAGGAACAGGTGAGTTCTCAACCCCCTCTCATTTTTAATGATATAGTGGTGAAGGAAGTGGCCAGGGAAGATAGAGGATAGGGAAGCCACTGTAGCCATAACCAAGAAAAGTGAACCACTATACATCACAGAGAAGGCCTTGGTCACTTCTCCACTATCAGCCCTACAGACTGCCATGCAAGAATTAACTCACAACCTGGCATCTATGCGACAAAAGTGAGGACATTTAAACAAGAACTTGCTCACCTGACCAGGGGTGAGAACCCCTTGTGGAAAGATTTAGATGAATATCGGAGATGTTGGTGGAACTGTTACTTCGGGCACCTGGTCAGGAGCTGGGGCCGCTAGGAGACTAAGGATACCCCTCACCAGCTGTTAAAATAGAGGCTTCCAGGACAGAGGGATGACACCCTGGGACTTCACAACAAGGTCCCACAAGTGTCCAATCACAGCCATCATGTAATGTCAACACAGCTGCCATTCAGTTGACCGGCTCTGCCTCTTCTCACACAGAGCCCGCTAGTGAGGAGAAGCAGAGTTGATCTGTGTAAAACTGTGAGTTACACACACACATCACCCCATTGTGACCCCCACACAGCTGTCAGTGCACCAGTGATCAACATCTGTCACAGTACCATTGATCCCCATCTGTCATACAGTACCAGTGATCAACATCTGTCACACAGTACTAGTGATCAACATCTGTCACAGTATCAGTGATCCACATCTGTCACACAGTACCAGTAATCAATATCTGTCACACCGTATCAGTGATCAACATCTGTCAAATAGTACCAGTGGTCATCCACACTGGTACGCCATGACAGATCCACATCTGTCACGGCGTACTAGTGTAAATTCTACATCTGTACCAGTAATCCACACCTGCCACGTTGTACCAGTGTAAAATCCACATCTGTACCAGTGATTCATATCTGTCACGGCATACCAGTGTAAAATCCATATCTGTACCAGTGATCTACATCTATACCAGTGATGTCACAGTGTACCAGTGCTCATCCACTTCTGTACTAGTGATCAACATCTCTCACAGCCTACCAGTGTCAAATCCACATCTGTCACAGTTTACCAGTGCTCAATATCTGTCACACATTACTAGAGTAAAATCCACATCAGCACCAGTGAATAACATCTGTCACAGTGTACCAGAGTAAAATCCACACCTGTACCAGCGATAAGTATCTGCTACAGTGTACCAGTGTCAAATCCACATCTGTACTAGTGATCAGTATCTGTCTCAGTGTACCAGTCTCAAATCCACATGCTTACCAGTGATCAATACCTGTCACAGAATATCAGTATCAAATCCATATCTGTACCAGAGATAAACATCTGTACCAGTGAACATCAAAATGTAAAAAAATGTATACACCAGCGAGGAGACTTTCCAGATACTGAGTATGACGGACAAGAGTAGCAGAGAACTCTCTGTCAGACTCAGGTTCTGAGTATGAGCCAGCTGAAAGCAGTGGGTCAGCAATGGATTCTGAGGAGGAGAGAGTCCAAACAAAGAGGTTCAGGAGATCTGAGGAGGAGCAGGCATCCACCTGCAGCGCAGTGGTGAGTACAAGGAGAGCAACACTCCCAGAAGATAAGCAGGAATCTACCAGTAATGCTACAAATCCTGGTGCCATGGTAAGTACAAGCAGAGCTGCATTCCCAGATGATAGACCAGGCACTAGTAGCAGGGTTTCCCATCCACAATGAGGTAGGGCCCATACTAACCTCCCAGATATACTTTTATATCCCACATGGCTGCCTGCTAATTCGGCAGAACCTACAATTCCCCCTTTTACAGCACAGCCAGGCCCTCAGATACAAGCATACCCCAATTTGTTTTTTTCATTTATTTTTTACTAATTATCTGCTAAATTACATTGTGTAACCTGTATGCCAGCCAATATATAGCCAGCAATCCCAATTAGTCTTATGCCAGCCTATTTGCTTGGAAACCCCTCTCCATGAAGGAATTTAAAATGTTTCTTGGGCTTACGCTGAACATTGGACTGACAAAAAAAATGAAGTGCATGCCTACTGGTCTACCCAACCTATGCATCATCTGCCAGTCTATTCATGTTGTATACCCAGAACAATCTATGAGATGATAATGAGATTTTTGCATTTTAATAATAATACTTAGTGCCCTCCTCAAAATCATCCTGATCATGATAAGCTTTTCGAAATTCAGCCACTAATCAACTTTTTTTGCTGTACCTTCAAGGACATGTTTACCCCCAACAAAAAATATTTGTGAGGATGAATCCCTAGTCCACTTTACTGGAAGGCTTGGCATCAAACAGTACATCCCCAGAAAATGGGCCAAATATGGAGTCAAATTCTACAAGGCATGCAACAGGGCCACAGAATATACGTACAACTTCAAGATTTATGAGGGAAAGGACAGCCCGCTAGACCTCCCTGGATGCCCTACCTATATGGGGACAAGTGGCAAAATTGTTTGGCAGCTTATAGAACTGCTGTTTGAGAAGGGTTACCATTTGTATGTAGATAATTTCTATAGACGTCTCCCAATATTCCGCCATCTCTATTTGAAGGAAACTGTGGCCTGTGGGACAACACAGACCAACTGCAAGGGCTTTCAACAATGATTGGTCTCTACAAAATTAAAACGGGGTCAAACTGCCAGTTTGCGTAATGAAGAAATCCTATCCCTAAAATGGAAAGATAAAAAAGATATCTATATCCTTTCCTCAATTCATGATGACACCTCGGTGGAACTTCAAACAAAACAAGGTCCCGTCCAGAAACCAAAATGCATACATGACTATAACCAGTTCATGAGGGGGGATGTCACAGCTGTACTTTGCCACCAGGAGATCAATCTATTGATATAAAAAGATTGGCATCTACTTGTTTCAATTAGCCCTGTACAATTCGTATGTCATATTTTCTAAATATTTTCTAAGTGCACACAAAGATCTCTAACCTACCTAAAGTATCAAGAGGATATTGTTACAGCAATTCTCTATCCGCATGGCCATACCCCTGAACAAATTTGCTCTGATTCATTGACCAGACTCCATGAGAGGCATATCCCTGACATCCTCCCTCTTACCCAAACAGATCACAAACCCCCCAAAAAATGTTGTGATGTTCCAGTATCCAAATTTGCCGTGACACTACTGTCCCCAATGTCCTTCCCAGTCAGGACTCTGTATTGAAGAGTGCTTCCAGATCTATCACACATCACTACATTATCAATCAAGATATTTTTCCAGTGTTCACTATCTGCTGTTTCCCTGTATAACCTGGACTGTTTCTAAACAATGCCTCTGCTTGCCGCCTGAACTGACCTTGGACTGTTTTTTGAAGATGCCTCTGCCTGCTGCTTGAACAATCAACCATATTTCTGACTTCCACGTGAATTGACCTCGGCCTGTTAATCGACCATGTTTTTTGCCTTACTCCTGAACTGATCGTATGCCCTGCCACTTTATTAGTTGGATTCATGACAACACAGGGGTCTCATGTATGTTAGGGGTTCCAGAATAGATTTTCTGAGTTGAGAAAACAACATTTTTGGTTTTCTCGGGGTTTTGAAATTCCCAGAAAAGAGTCTGTTAGTCTGGAGGCTTTGAAGAGATTGGGTGGGATGAAGCCTCTACCTCTGTGCCCAGGTCTTACCTGACCAAGGCCCTAAGCCTGACATTTCTGCCTGCTGCCAACATGCCTATGCCTGCCAAATGAACTGACCACACCTCTGCCTGCTACCTGTACTATGGACCATGTTTTTGCTTACTACCAGGACTCATATTTTGGCTGTGCTGACCATGTGTCTGCCTGGACAACGCATTTGGCTGTTGCTGACCACATGCCTTCCTGCTTCCTGGACCAATGCTTTAGTTGTGCTGGCAATATCTCTGCCTGCTGTCTGTAGTGACTATGGACAGTATTCCTTCCTGCTCCTGGTTGATTCCTTTCACTGTCGCTGACCACATCCCTGCTTGCTGCCTGGACCAATGCTCTGCTCTGTGGACAACTACACTACTAAAACCACAGGTAATTTTTTTGTTTACCCTTTGCTCAGCAGGAAGGTGTTTTTGGGCTGTAATTCTTCTATGTACATGCTATGGGTAAGAAGCCTCAAGTGCTACTTGAATGTTGGGCCTCTGGATGGGGCCAGGCTGTTGAAAATTCTTACATATGTGGTATCCCCATACTCCAGGGGAATAGCAGAATGTGTTTTGTGGTGTCATTTTTGGTATTTGCATGCTATGTGTTAGAAATATCTTATAAATGGACAACTTTGTGTAAAAAAATACATTTTCATTTTCTTTCCACATTTTCTGAAAACTTGTGAAAAAAAATGACATGTTCAAAAGACTCATTATATCTCATAGAATACACATTGGGGTGTTTGTTGTTAAAAAAAAATAGGTTATTTTGTGGGTAATTCCATTGTTCTAGTGCTCCAGGGCCTTAAAAAATGTAATAGGTAGTCATGAAATTAGATGTGTAATTTATGCCTCCAGAACGCCTGTAGGTAATACTTGGGCCTCTGTATGTGGCTAGGCTGTGCAAAAGTCTTACACATGTGGTATCTCCATACTCAGGAGGAGCAACAGAATGTGTTTTGGGGAGAATCTGAAAGTATGCATATGCATTGTGAGTGGAAATACCTGTTAATATAACAATTGTGTGAAAAAAAAATTATTTACTTTCTTAATTTTCCAAAGAATTGTGGGAAAAAAAATTACAGGTTCAAAAAACTCACCATGCAGCTTACTAAATACCTTGGAATGTCTACTTTCCAAAAAGGGGGTCATTTGGGGTCTTTTTGTACTGACTTGTTAGTGTCTCAAGAAATTAGATAAGCTATCAGTACATCAGGTTTGATCAAGTCCTGACCCGACTCCGATTACTCTCCTGCTCCTGGTTCCTGACTTCGGCTCTGCTCCTGACTTTGGCTTTTCCTACTGATTCTGTACCACGCTGCCCGACTGTTGATGACCCTGGCTATCCTATGACCCTGCTCCTGTCCTGTGTCCTGGCTACCTATATTGCTCTGCTGCACATCAGGAATTACCCAGAACCTGCTCTGTCTGCTACTATGGTACACAAATCAGAGGATACTCTGCCTACCAAGGTCATCATCTGCAAGAGCCGCAAGCAACAACCACTGGCGCACTTGTCCCCCTGGTCCCTAGACTCCCTCTGTTCCAACCTCAGTGGGGTCAGGGCTAGTGACACAAGTGAGGCCGACCTCGTCAATTCAGTCTCCTATCAGGTACGTGACAACAAGCTGGTTTAAAAAAATTACAGTTTTATTTCACAGAAAAAAAAACAGCAAACCACAGACCACTATGGTATTTCAATCTCCTTCTCTCTTGGAAAAATCAGAATCCCAAGACAGGTAATCTTGAACTCCAGTATTCAAACTTAGGAAGTAAAGATCAATGACTCCTTTCTCCTCCTAATACTCCATACTCAAATGACCATGTAAGAGAAAGAAACGAGAAAGCCCCAATGGTGCAGTACAAGCTAAAAGTCTCTTTATTGCCACAATAGACTGCCACTTACAAGATATAAATGAATAAAAATCCCAAAGATGTTAGCTTAAATCAGCTTAGAGTAAAGAAAGCCAAGTCAGTGCTCTCACCACCACCGGCCCTCGATCGCTGGAGCTCCCACGTCACTTCCTGTCCCAGTCAGCGTCACTTTCATTTGCCACACAGACACGCTCTGACATGTTTCATCACATCCGACTTAATCATAGGGATCCATATGATTAAGTTGGATGTGATGAAACTTGTCAGGGTGTGGCTGTGCGGTGACCGGAAGTGACACTGACCGCAACCGGAAGTGACACAGGAGCGTGAGCGATCAAGGGCTGGCGATGGGGAGAGCACTGACTCGGCTTTCTTCACTCTAAGCTGATGTATTGAGGGACTGGAGCTTGAGAGAGCCATGCAGTATAGAAGCAAGAGTTGAGGTGTAACACTGCGCAACAAAGGAAGGTCAGTTTAAGCTTGAGGCTGCAGGTGCAAAAATGACTCAACAGAAGTACTGACTGTGGATGTAATGTACACTGTGATTACAGAGCTATCACACAGTAGAGGCACAGACTGCCAATGCAGTGGAGACTGCAGATGCAATGGATGCTATGATTGTGAATGCAGAGATGGTGCATAGGAGGGTAGGACTGTGGATGCCAAGTAGAATGTGAGTGGAGAAATTTCATGCTGTGCATGCACAGACTAAAAATGCAATTGAGAATGTTAGTGCAGCAGAAGCTGCAAATACAGCAGAGGTGCAATGGAAACTATAAATGTAGTGGAGTTGCAGTGGACAACACAGGTACATCAGAAGCTTGAGGTAAAGATACTAAAGTGTATACTGGTTTCAATTGCTCAGGGGACCAACTGACCCCCTTACCAAATGATTACTCTGGTTCTGGATCACTAAATGGTAAGTAAGGGGCATAAGGGGCTTTAGAAGGTCATAATATCAGGGAAACTATGCAGGTTTTTTGAGAAGTCAAAATTAGAGTGCATTATTTCACATAAAAGCCTATACCATTTTACAGCTTATAGAGACTACAAATTTGAATACATTCACAAAAAAAAACAGACAGAAACATTGTACAAGCTTAATTCAGTCTGTATAAGCAGGCCATGGTGTGAAAGGGAGATACCAGGGAAACCAATTTAATTGTGAACTTATTTCACTTTAAAAAGTCCCCTGCAGTGAGAAATACTGCAGTAAGAATGAGCAAATTTGTAATCAAAAGTCAATGTTGGATTGCATTGTTTTCACTGAAATAAGCCCTCGAAATATTGCAATGAGCACATGCACAGTATTTAACCACTTTTAACGGGCTGTGTTTTGAACAAGACAGACAGCAGAAAGCTTTTAATAAAATAAAAATCAACACTAGATTGTACATATTTCTTAGAAAAAGGTCAGAAAATATTTAATGACTCCATGCACAATATTTAATTGGGTTTACCAAGCCGTGATTTGAAATGTAGACAGATTTTAATCCCAAAACATCAACATTAGAAATAATTATTCTACAAGCAAAAGCCAGTAGAGTATCTCACTGACTCCATGCACAGTATTTTAACTTTTTTACTAGGCCATTTTCTTTGCAAGAGACCAGCCAAGTTTTAATCAAGATATTAAAATCACAGTGTATTATTACACAGAATCAAGCCATAAATTGTACAGACTTAGTGCACACATGCTTTTATAGGCCACATTTTTAAAGGGAGAGATCAGACAGGTTTTATTGTGAAATTGACACCCAATAGTCAATAAGGTCTGCTTCTCAAGAGTAAATCATATGGTTTAGGCACATTTGTTTTCATTGGCAAATGCAACATCTGTTCAGCCCTACAAGCTGCATGTGCATAACCTCTGCCTTGTGCACAGTTTATACACAGTAGTGAATCACATAAACTAGGCCCCATTTTTGACAAGACCCCACCTGCCATTTGAAAAGCAAGACACAAACTTTAGAGTGTATTTTTTAGCAGGACAAACCTGTGTGCCTATGTGGGCAGTAATGAATTATTTTACTAGATTTCTTTTAAAGCATGATCCCCATCATCCCTTTTAAAATAAGAAAATCAATATTAGATCATAGCTATTTTACTGACAAAGCCCCCTAAATATTGCAGTGATTACGTGGGCAGTATTGAATCACTTGTACTAGGTTCCCTTTAAAGCAGTATTAAACGCAAAACCAAATATTTTATTTTATTGCATCTTTCCATTTGTTAGATGTGATGACTGTATTAGTTTCCTTCTTTAGGCTTACTTTCTTGTATTTTCATCTGATGATGCAGCCAGTAAGTCTGTGTTCTTCAACAGAAGAAGCTCCCTTGGAGTTACATAGATGAGACAGACCATTTAACACTGGCAGGGGTGCTTAAAATGAACAGATTTGTAAAATTGCTATCCCAAAGGGGATGTACCTGATTATAAAGTATTAGCTGGAATTTGGTCTCATTTTGTTACTGTATTTACATCTGCTAGCATTTCTAACCCTCCCTCCCCCCCCCCCAGACTGTCAATGCTGATTTCCAAAGGGGCCTCCTGTGCTCATTCATCCAGAGTGGTGCACTCTAATACAGGAGGTAGCTCTGGCCAGATCACCAGTTAAAAACAGAGGGGAAAAAAGCCCCCAAAAAGAAAACTAATACAGTCACTACATCTAATGATTGGTAAGCTGCAATGCATTACATTTTTGATTTTAGGTTTAATACCATTTTAAAGCATGATCCCCAACTGCCTTTTCTAAAATGAAGAAATCAACATTAAAGTGTAATTTATTCACTGAAAAAATAATTGTTGTTAAACTCCAGAAATCAACATTACAGTGTAAGTTATTTGCCAAAAAAACCCTTCAATATTATAGATCTTAAGTGAGGAGTATTGAATCATTTGTACCAAGCCCCATTTTAAACAGCATCCTTAACAACCTTTTTAAAATCAAGAAATCGTAATGAAAAATTAAAGTAAACAAAAAAAAAAAACTGATATATGTGCAAAAGAGGGTTCAAAGAGGAGTCAAGTCAAATAAATGGTTGAAGAAGCCTTTTTCAGATGTCCCAAATCTTTGTAGGAAATATCCTGCAAATAAAAATGCACAGGAAAAGACTTCAAATGTTTAGGGAACTTTAAAGATTTCAGAGCAAAGACCTTTGGGTCTGTACTTTCTGGAAGTGGCAATTTCAAATTCTCTTGCATTGCGCCAGTTAATGTAGCTGTCAATGCCATTTGTACAAGGCCTGAGTTTCCTCCAGAGAGGAAGACTAAGAAGAAACTGATATTTCTTCCTCTTCAGTTTCCTTATCTGAGGACAACATATTTGGAACAGAAAGGTAATACATTTGGTAAGTCACCTGGAAAAGACAACAACAGCACATAGTGCCATTCTTCTCCATACCTGCAAATAGCCATATTAAAGCCACTATATCCAAAGAGAACTCCTGCTTAGAAACAAAGCACCTAGCAACCTGTGAGCCAGAGAAATGTCATAGCAAACCCTAAACCAGGGGTGGGCAAACTGCGGCTATCCAGCTGTTGCAGGACTACAAGTTCCATCATGCCTCTGCAAGTCATAGCTATTACTGTCAGTTTTGTAATGTTGCAATGCCTCATGAGGAATGTAGTTCCACAACAGCTGGAGAGCCGCAGTTTGCCCACCCTTGCCCTAAACCATTTAAATCTTCCCCCACCCCTTACCTCATTTCACTGTGGCTGCACTCCAACATGCTGCACACGAAAAAAAAAAAACACCATGGGGTACTCAAAATACCACCAACGACTGCAGCAGTCCTCCACACTCCTACAGTGCCTTCAGCCCTGATCCTGATGTGCATGTGTCAGTGTGAGAGATTTTGTGAACACAGATCAAAATGGTTGCTGCATAACACAATGTTGCCCATAGAGGGCAGATCACTTTCTCCAGGAATTAACATAGATGAAGAGAGGGAAGATGCAGGTAATGTAAGAATGGAAACCAAAAAAGGAGTGCGACAGTTAATATCCCCCCTGGATCTTGCATATAACCTGCAGTGCATATAGAACTTTTACTTTACTTGAAAGGTGAAAAGCTATGGTCTTAACAGAGTCAGTTCAGTCTTCACCCCTCTTTGATCTGGACTGAGCTTCACCTCAGCAGACCTCTCCCCTGGGCCCATGTACCATTCTGCAAGTCACTACACAGAAGTACTAAGGGAAGCGCTTAAAAAAATAATTCACTGCTCGGGCAGTAACTTACTACTTTGGCCGCAACTTACGGGCAGATCTCTGCAGCACTCCACAAATCAGGCCTGTATGATAGAGTGGCCAGACGGAAGCCACTCCTCAGTAAAATGCAAATGGCAGCCCACCTGGAGTTTGCCAAAAGGCACCTGAGGGACTCTCACACCATGAGAAACAAAACTTTCTGGTCTGATGAAACAAAGATTGAATTCTTTGGCCTGAATGCCAAGCATCATGTCTGAAGGAAATCAGGCACCGCTCACCTCCTGGCCAATACCATTGCTACAGTGAAGCATGGTGGTGGCAGCATCATGCTGTGGGGATATTTTCAGCAGCAGGACTGGGAGACTAGCCAGGATTGAAGGAAAGATGTATGCAGCAATGTACAGAGCAGGGGCGGACTGACAACTTGTGGGGCCCCCAGGCAATAGGGAATCATGGGGCCCCTGTGTCCTTGCCCAAACTCAAAAAAGCCTATAAAAAAGGTACCAGGGGCATCTCATGGGGCCCCCTACTGACCCGGGCCCTCGGGCAGTGCCCGAGTTTCCAAATGGTCAGTCCGCCCCTGACTCTTAAATTACTGCAGTACTCACAATCTGCATCTCACAAGCATCAGCTCATTGTTTTCAAACCTAAAAAAGCTAATTTCTCTGAAACTTGCCTACAGTCCAGAGTCCAACGCTTTTACTATTGTCACAAATTGAAGCTTCCTGACAATACAACCATTCCCTTGTGTACAGAATAGGATGTTTCATGAAACAATTCACATTCCTCAAAAACCACCAATCTTAGTTTATCCAGGTCAATGTGTCTGTTGCTCAATGTAAATATTGATGTTTATAACAATGACCACAAATATCTAACTCTCCCTAGACACACTCTTAAAATCTCTGCCGGATCTGCTACACTACTGTGCCACACACTGTTATTATATCTGTGGCTCAATGTAATAATAGATTTTTTAGATAAAGTTTTTAGCAATCAGCACCACAATCTAACTATTCCCTAAAATACTCATAACTCTTTCCCCCATCTATTATAGCAATGTACAACACTTTGTAAGTCTTAGTATGCCTGTGACTCAATGTTAATACAGATGTTTTTAGCAATGACCACCAGCATCTAATTGTGCTTATAAAAATTCTCAAATCCCTCTTTATTCTGCTATACCACTGGCAACACACTATTAGTCTGTCTGTGACTTCATGAGACATTTTCAGCAACCAACACCATTATTAGCATCTAAATTTCCCTGTAGCCCATGGTTTTTTCCAAACGACTTCATGTTTGCTCCAACACACACTGAACAAACACCGCTGGGAACTTGTACATTCCCACATATCAGAGGCCAAAAACTGCAAGATCGGTTGCCATGGAATTGAACAATCACAATAGCTCATAATGTTCTTGAACTGTGAACAATTTAGGTTTGGGTAAAACTCATGAAGCCCACACCTGAAGCTCATTCATAGCACTGAGTGCCCAATGGCCCTCCCTATTACTTTGAGGTATCTAACTGGATTTCTGCATACCAAATGTTCTTTTAGTAATATTGCAGATTTTCTTCTTTGTAAAATATTACTGAATTTTTATTGTTTCAAGATTACAAAAATGGTAAAAACCCATATTTAGAATTATGACATAGTAGACTATACATTTGAGTCTTGAATTTATCTTCTAGATATGGGTACTGTCAATTTTAAGTAGTTGGCTATCCATCTGATCTACACAATATGGACTTTTGTTATAGGCCTCCCACTCCACCTTTTGTCATCTAGAATACCATTTGCAGTGCTAGAATGTCCAGTTCTAAAACTTTTTCCCAATTCACTGCTGGCTCCCAACACACACTGGTATTTTATGCAACTGCAACAGTACCTATTCATGTGTCATCTCCATCAAATTATTTTTTTTTTAATTCCACCTTGGTCTCAGATGATTTAGTTTTATCTGTAAACCGAATACTCCTTATAATCTCAGTGTTCTCCCCTATTTCAGCTCTCCATACTCTACCACTACAGCTGCACACTGATTCTGAGTCCTACTCAGGTGAACAATAGCTTGAATGCAAAGAGGACAATTTGAGAGTGTGATGAGGTTGTAATATCCAGCTTTCCTGTCAACTGTATTTATTGAAGACAGTGAAAGCATCCTGCAAATCTATTCTGAAAAAACATTTTGATAAACTCTTGTAAAGTAGCAAAAATCAAACCTTAGCTGGTGCTACCAATTCCATGTATAAAGGCAATTATATGTTGACACATTCCACTGCTGAATAAATATAACACTGCCAACAGCTTCACCATGCATTTTGTTATTGTTTTTCAACCAGGAGATCATATACTCTCATGCACTTTGTTTATTTGGAATGTTTCTTGAATGGCTAAATTAAATTTAACATCCAAGCATTTCCTGGTGCCAAACTCCCTTGAACATCTTGACATATGATGGTTGACATATGTCTTTACTCTTGTTATGGCTATTGTAATAACAAAAGGTTTAGTTAAAATAATATATTAAACTACTAATGTGTTTACAACCATCCTTTTTTAAATAGTGTTAAATGTACAATATCTTTACATTTTTGAAAAACAATTTAGTACATCAATTTTTTATTATGTAAAGATTGTAATATGTGGATAAACGTGAAGTTTTCTTTCTGAAATACAATTATATTAATTCGTCCAGTGGTAAAATTCTAGTGTTTGCATAGCATTTTAATGAGTGTGCTTAGGGTCAAAAATAAAGAAAAAAAAATAATAAATAAAAAAACCCCACAAAACTGAAGCTGTTGCCAATAACAACAAATCAAATATTACATTTCCTTTTATTCTTTTTTTCACTTTTAATGAGTCACCCCACTATATGTATGCAAAGAGGTTATTGTTTTCAAGTAGATTGTATATGAGTAATGTTAATCTGGTGAGTTGAACAGTGTGGAGTAAATGTAGATTTTTACTACAAGGATATTAAGATCTGTTTTTAGTATATTTTAACAGAATACATTTTATAATTAGATGCAGTCGTCTAATGAACTGTATGATTAATAGCCTCTGCTCTAAGGATTTCATATGATATATCAAAGTAGTTACTGCTGATTGCTGATTACTGAAGCAAAAACTAGTTTTTTGATGCGTAGAATATGAACAGCAGTATCCACTGAAATCAGTTTCATAGCCTTTAGTGTAATAAAATGTACCGCTTCTTGGATTGCTTCTTGAAAATTCAAATATTCAGTATTTAAATGTAAAATAGTTTAATGCTCTAGCAAAACAAAAAGCTGTATTTAAAACTTCTCCATCATGTATGTACGGTATGTTTTGCTATAAAGTGTGTGTGTGTGTGTGTGTGTATGTGTATAGATAGATATGGAGGTTTTACTTTTCAGTAAAACTTTGAGTGTATTATTCTAGAGACAATAGACACAAATATTGTTCAGTAATTCAGTATATAAGAATCTTGGTTAGAACCCAATAAAAGAAGGAGAAATGAGGGAATCTTTATCCTGCAATAAACGTTGAAGAGTATTATTTGAAAAACAATAGCCAAAAATGTTATTCAGTGTGTGAATATGCATGTAAATAGCTTGGTTAGGTTAGGATAAATTAAGCAGGTTTTATCTTTAAAGTGTGGGAGCAGCAAAGTAGACCAAGCTGGCATTAAGATCGGTATGGTGGTAATTTAGAGAGATTTTTCTTCCACTGAAGTAGTTGCGGAAGAGATACTTGCCTTGGCAAGGACATGGAGGGGTAGATGTAAGAAAATTCTTCAGAAAAATGCCAGAATGTAGGAATGTAAACATTGGAAGTATTTCAGCCAGGCTTTATGGGTGACCTACATGGGCCAAAATAATTTAAAAGTAAATAAAGACATCCAAATCATGATAAAGTCCTTATTTTTAAAAGAAATGTAAATAATGTCTTCTGTAAATCCTTCATAAATGCCATCCAGTGATCCATTCATTCAGTGAAGATGGCCTGTCACTTGGTGATATTTCCCAGTTACCCGGCAATGTTTCATTGTTTCCACAGCAACCCATCACCCTACAATGAGAAAAAAAAGTAATGCTTCTACCTCCTTAATGAAGGATTCAAACTGAATGGCCAGTGCTCATGCATGGATTGTGATACGCTGAAGTAAGGAAGAAAGAAGGTTACCAGCCTCATGTTCAAGTACAGCAAGACATCAGCTTTATTAAGAAATTGGTGTGTACAGTAAAAACAGTCACCCTGTTTCCACCATAACAGCCTTACTATCTAGCTGCACTTGACTGTGAGGATGGCTATCTTGCTTTCATCACCAAACAATGTTGTCCAGTCTCACTACCACTGCTAAATGACTGAGTGAATTGGTTACTTATATCCCCCATGCTCTTGTATACATTAAAGCAGCATCATAGGTGCTATTTTCCTATACAAAGACCCACATGCTCCATGGAAATGGATGTGGGAAAGAGGCCTTTATCCCTCAACATTGGAACAAGGCGTGACACACCATCACATTTTCAAGGTAAACCTCTAATATTGAAAGGAATGTGGCCTTTATAATATTGAAAGGCGTGCTCCAAGGAAGGGGCATCTGAACTGCCTTTCCTTGCCACCAGGTAGCATGCCTGGATAAGGGTTAATTAGAATATCAGAGGGAACCCCTTAATATGCTGCCCCATTTAATGTTTACCGTCACTATTTAAAACTGGACAGATATGGTGTTTGTGTCTAAAATGTTAATAGACCCTTATCCGGGCTTAAAACCTTGGTAGCAAGGAAAGGGAGGGTCATGATACATATGATATGCATTATATTAAGAGACATGCCTGTCAAACAGGGGGGGTTAGCCTATCCTCATTAATGCAGCCAGCTTGGCAGTAAGCTTTTGCTGCTCTCTGTCTGTGGTCTCTTTCCTTTAGGGTCCTGGCTCTGTCTTTCTCATCTTCAATATATGAAAGGAGGAATGCTTGCACATGACCATCCTCCTGCAGCAAGTCAGTGATTGTCTGATCTAATAATTCCACTAACTTCCCATTGACAGTTTTTGGGGTTTTTTGACAACTTTGGGATCTTTGAAAACACTATTCTTCAATGAATGTCTGAAACTCTGGAGGAACAACCCCTTTCTTTATTTTTCTCTTTCTATCTCTATACGTAAGCATTCTCTTTTCCTTTCTTATTACATCTGAATGACCCCCACCATGATCCAGAGAGGAAACATCCATTCTCTTTCCTTTCTTCTACCACTTCATTAATATGTTGAAATGGCATGTCTACCTAGGCTCACAGAATCTACTTTGGCTAATGATGAGAGATATGTTTTTCATAGCACACTAAATGGCATTAGCTACATGTTCCTTTGTAATTGTGAATAAGCATTCACACGAAGAAAGAATAACACATTGAAGGGAAAAATCTTTATTAATGTATTGTAGTATAGGTTGACATTTTTATTCAATATGGTTTTAATCTCTTGTACAAATAATAATAATAATAAAAAAGAGAAATTCTGTATGGCCTTAGGTTTCATTACTTAAGGTATTTTCCAACACTCCGACATCACATGTAGTCTTTTCTTTTCTATGTCATATTTTAGTAAGAAAATGATCTGAAGTATCCTTTTTTCCAGTTAAATGTAATAAATCTAACCATTATGTGTCAAGATTGGAATTTTGAATGCCTTTAAAGGTGCCAAATATATATCAGAGACTGAATGTTTAAATTTATACGATTTATACTGTATTGAAAACATTTAAAACAGTTTTTTTAATAATTAAATAAAAAACTGTTTTAAAAGTGTTGATTTTTTTTGTATACATAATAAAGTATAATTATATTTAAAATTAATTTTTTAAAAATGGTTTCAAATTATTTAAATTTTTTGTATTCACAATAAAGTATAATTGTATGATTTCAAACATTTTTTCTCAGATATACGGTATATTTGACACCTTTAAAGTTTCACCCTGCTTGAGGAATTGATTTTTGGACATAGATCTACTCTTGGCTATTGTCAGCGGATATTTATTAAAGTATTGTGTGCTTCTCCTTTAAATTGCAAAGTTCCCTTATGCTCCTGCACTGAAGAGCCTTCTTAAAACAGAAAGTATCTACATGTCTTACATTTATCACACATAGGACAGATAAGGGGTTTATTCCTCATATTAGGACCAACTGCCTTTTCAGAACCTAAAGCGGTGGTACAGCTTGTTTTTAAGAGACTGTACTGTCTGGTTATACTTGATTTACTAGAAATTCTTTGCAGTCACGTCTTCTCCACTGGAAGTAACCTGACTGATGGATAGGAGATTTCATATCTGGCTATTTGTTCATACTACTTTGTAATGAACCTGTGACTAAACTACATACTTCAAATGTGCATATATTTTTAAAAAGCAGAACATTATTTATATAGCAAATCCCCACTGACCTCTGTAGCTGTATGTACTGTGGAGAAATGAATCCTCCAATTCAAGCAGAAGAACTGAAATAATTAAAATAGCTTTCTCAGCAGTTCAACTCACCTGAAGCCCACTCCCAAAGCACATGCTCTGTGTTCAAATAGGACTGGAACTGCTAACGAGTCATTGTTGGGAGAAAGGCTGAGAGGATGATTTAGCTTAATTCAATACGTTTGCTGGGGTGTTGAGGATTAATTGTTCCACAGTGCCTGCAGTTATAAAGGTCTGGGGGATTATTTTAAAGTCCATTTATTGCTTGTTAATTATATGTAATTACTTGAATTTGGGATTGATCTCTATATACAGTATATAACCAAAGACATGTACCAGAATACATTTTGGCCAAAATGTTTGAAGAAATTTTATTTTTTTGGTTATGTTTTATATCAGAAAGTAGTAATAGTTTTTTTTTTCAAATGTCTCTGTCTTTTTTGCTTATATATTAAAAAATAAAAACCCAGTGGTGATCAAATACCACCAAAAGAGGTGCCAATGCATCCTGAGGAGAGAGAAATAGAGAGAGAGAGAAGCTGCTGCTTTCAGGCACAGCACAGGATCGAGACTGAGCTCAGGTAATCAATTGGGGGGGGGGGGTGATTACATAAGGTTTTCTGCCTGTACAGCCACTTTATGTATGTTTTAATGATTACAGACCTACTACACTGTAGGGGTGATTTACTAAAGCTGGGTCATTCAGAATCTGGTGCAGAGGTGCATGGTAGCCAGTCAGATTCTAGCCTCAGCTTGTTCAGTTAAGCTTTAGCAATTAAACCTGGAAGCTGATTGGTTTCCATGCAGAAATGCACAAGACTCTGAGTGAACCAGCTTTAGTAAATTAACCCCTGTGTGTTTATATTTGCCAAGACTTCACTTCTAATTATATGATTAATACTTAGGTATGTTAGATTTCAGCACTGAAAACATCTTAAAAACCCACAGTCTCTCTCAATAAGCCTATACGTATCTCCCTATAGTCTAGATCTATGCTTCACCTTTAAAATTCAACAGCACCTTGATGATTTTGCATTAATTTTGCAGTTTTCCCCCTGCCCCCCCCTCCCTTTTTAGTTTTACACTGAACTGTCCCTTATCCAGCAAGATATTTACTGTGTTGCTCTTTTTGTAAATATGGGACCAGGTTGGGCTTGCATATGAACTGTGCACACTTATTCAGTACAACAGAGATTTATTGCACAGTACCAGCTCCTGTTCCAGAGATCTCCATGGGATTGAATGAGAATGTACCAGCTTGGAATATTTTGACATACAACAGTGCAGTCCCAACCAGGGGCAGACTGACGACTCATGGGGCCCCTGGGCAATAGGGGATCATGGGGCCCCTGTGTCCTTGCCCAAACTCAAAATAGCCTATGAAAAAGGTACCAGGGGCATCTCATGGGGCCCCCTACTGACACGGGGCCCTCGGGCAGTGCCCGAGTTTCCAAATGGTCAGTCTGCCCCTGGTCCCAACCAAACCACACAGCTAATATCTTGCTGAATCAGTGACAGGTGAGTATAAGACTTGAAGGGGATCTGCAGTAGGGGTAAACTACAAAATAAGTGTAAGAAAGGTGCAGTTACATCTTCAAAGTTAAACTAAACCACTTCTTAATCTCTGATCCTAACACTAACCTAACTCAAAACTTAAATTCAAACTCAAAATTAACCCCTTCTAAATACACTCACCTTGTCCTTCACTATTGTACCAAGAGCAGTGGCAAAGGTTGTTCATGCATTTTACACTATTGCCACCAATGATGTTTCAAGGACTTTGGAACTGAACAGTATAGCTAGGTATATGCTGCTGCTGATACACGGAGCAAGTGGTATTTGGTAGTTACATTGTTCTGTAACACTGTTGTAACGCTTTAGCATTACCATGGATCACTGGATTGAACCACTACAGCAGAACTCCTGTTCTTTCCTCAATATCCTTCTTTCTTTGTCACATTAACCCTGCCAAAAGCTTTTTTTTTTTTTTTTTAAAAAAGCATCCAAGAATCACTAGGACTTTGATGTAAATTCATAAAAAGCAGTGAGAGGAAAAAACATTCAGAGAGTTCAGTGATTCAGATTAGACTGCTCACAACAAACAAGTGGGTAACCCAGCAATTTTCTTAAAAACACATTCACTAATAGAAAGAGCACCAGACTAAAGGATAAGAGTCCAAATTATTTTTTTAGTTTATACTAAAAAACAGCTAACACATTTCAGGGGTCAGAACACCCCTTTCATCTGTGCGTTTTTTAATTTTGATTTACTTATTTAAAACTTTGTTTAAAGTCCTTTAGTTACTTCCTAGTTTTCATACCTATGCACATGATATCAAACATCCCAGGAGCAGGGGCGGACTGACCAATTGGAACCTCGGGCACTACCCGAGGGCCTGGGGTCAGTAGGGGGCCCCATGAGATGCCCCTGGTACCTTTTTCATAGGCTTTTTTGAGTTTGAGCAAGGACACAGGGGCCCCATGATCCCCTATTGCCTGGGGGCCCCATGAGATGTCAGTCCGCCCCTGCCCAGGAGTGTTCAAATGGGGAGGGGGGGTTTTCTTAGCTAATCACATTCTCTTGCCTGCTTGGTTAAGCTATGTGTAGATGGATTCCAGGTAGTAAATGCTAAATTAATCTTCTGTCCTTACTCAAGATAGCCACAGACAGAAATGCTTAGGGGATGTTTTTCAACATGATTTCTCAGCAAAATAAAGCATGGTGACATGGATGGATGGGTGAGTTTGCATTGAATATTAAACATGAAGAAAACAACATTTTTAATTTGTGGTGCTCAAATACAATGAAGTTCCGCTTTAAGGTTAATTGCTGTTGGGTGCTCATGGTTTGGGACAAAAACAATATCATCACCATACAGTACTTGTGGGCACTCATACATCCTCCTTATACTGTTGCAAAGATTTCTAACAACCTATACAGGGTTGGAAGACAGCTTAGCTATAGTCAGAGGAGTCAACACCAACTTTAACAGATCTTAGGCCACCAGAGATGTTCTAGTAATTATGCAGAGACTGAATATTTTAGCCTTTTAGAATTCATTCTGTGGCTCTCTAGTTGATATATTTCTTGCAACTCCAGCAATAGGCAGAGCTATTAAAGTCACTGTAACTGGCCTAATCCTTTACTCACTGGCCAGATGCAATTATGTACAGTCAGGTCCATAAATATTGGGACATGGACACAATTCTAACATTTTTGGCTCTATACACCACCACAATGGATTTGAAATGAAACGAACAAGATGTGCTTTAACTGCAGACTGTCAGCTTTAATTTGAGGCTATTTACAGTACATCCAAATCAGGTGAACGGTGTAGGAATTACAACAGTTTGCATATGTGCCTCCCACTTGTTAAGGGACCAAAAGTAATGGGACAATTGGCTTCTCAGCTGTTCCATGGCCAGGTGTGTGTTTTTCCCTCATTATCCCAATTACAATGAGCAGGTAAAAGGTCCAGAGTTCATTTCAAGTGTGCAATTTGCATTTGGAATCTGTTGCTGTCAACTCTCAAGATGAGATCCAAAGAGCTGTCACTATCAGTGAAGCAAGCCATCATTAGGCTGAAAAAACAAAACAAACCCATCAGAGAGATAGCAAAAACATTAGGCGTGGCCAAAACAACTGTTTGGAATAGTCTTAAAGAGAAGGAACGCACCGGTGAGCTCAGCAACACCAAAAGACCCGGAAGACCACGGAAAACAACTATGGTGGATGAGCGAAGAATTCTTTCCCTGGTGAAGAAAACACCCTTCACAACAGTTGGCCAGATCAAGAACACTCTCCAGGAGGTAGGTGTATGTGTGTCAAAGTCAACAATCAAGAGAAGACTTCACCAGAGTGAATACAGAGGGTTCACCACAAGATGGAAACCATTGGTGAGCCTCAAAAACAGGAAGGCCAGATTAAAGTTTGCCAAACGACATGTAAAAAAAGCCTTCACAGTTCTGGAACAACATCCTATGGACAGATGAGACCGAGATCAACCTGTACCAGAGTGATGGAAAGAGAAGAGTATGGAGAAGGAAAGGAACTGCTCATGATCCTAAGCATACCACCTCATCAGTGAAGGATGGTGGTGGTAGTGTCATGGCGTGGGCATGTATGGCTGCCCATGGAACTGATTCTCTTGTATTTATTGATGATGTGACTGCTGACTAAAGCAGCAGGATGAATTGTGAAGTGTTTCGGGCAATATTATCTGCTCATATTCAGCCAAAGGCTTCACAACTCATTGGACGCTGCTTCACAGTGCAGATGGACAATGACCCAAAGCATACTGCAAAAACAACCAAAGAGTTTTTTAAGGGAAAGAAGTGGAATGTTATGCAATGGCCAAGTCAATCACCTGACCTGAATCCGATTGAGCATGCATTTCACTTGCTGAAGACAAAACTGAAGGGAAAATGCCCCAAGAACAAGCAGGAACTGAAGACAGTTGCAGTAGAGGCCTGGCAGAGCATCACCAGGGATGAAACCCAGCGTCTGGTGATGTCTATGCGTTCCAGACTTCAGGCTGTAATTGACTGCAAAGGATTTGCAACCAAGTATTAAAAAGTGAAAGTTTGATTTATGATTATTATTCTGTCCCATTACTTTTGGTCCCTTAACAAGTGGGAGGCACATATGCAAACTGTTGTAATTCCTACACCATTCACCTGATTTGGATGTAAATACCCTCAAATTAAAGCTGACAGTTTGCAGTTAAAGCACATCTTGTTCGTTTCATTTCAAATCCATTGTGGTGGTGTATAGAGCCAAAAATGTTAGAATTGTGTCCATGTCCCAATATTTATGGACCTGACTGTATTTATTTTTTTGCTGCAAGTTGTTTAACATGGTTCTATCATTTACTGCCACAATATTTTTTGCGCTGTCTGAAAATTTCCATACATGAGAACAGGTATAGTATGATTAGGAGATGAAAAAGATAAATACGTGTTTTATTACTAACCTGCAACTTGTTATATCCAAGAAATTTTATATATTCAAAGTAAACTTTATTCCAGATCTCATTTTACTTTATAATGGAGGGGAAGGAACAACATTATATTATTCATTTCACTTTACAAAAATATCAACCAACTGATGACATATTCAACATCAACATTATTTTTAAATTACTACCATCCATTGTGAAGCTGATTCATACAAATGTTAGGTTTTAAAAAAATATATAAATAAAGAAATGCAAGTTTAATTGGTCCTGACAAATAATATGGAAAGAATAAAGGTATACTTACAGGGTGTCAACCCAAATAATAATGGCAAACTTAAATAAAAAAGTAGAAAAATAAATCCATGTTGTGTTACTCTAGAAATAATTTATGTGTTTAGATAATAGTTCACTCTGACATTGAAAACAATTAGAATGTTTCTGATTTCAAAAATAGAAAATATTAACTGAAAAGGCTGGTGATTTCTTCTACTTTTATGCACATTATTTTAATCTCTGTGGGATTTTGCTTGACAATTTAAATATGGGTCATTTTATGCCAGTGGGGTATTATACATAATGTACCTGTCCACTTTAATTGTCATCTAAAAGATTAAAACTGCGTCAGCAAAGAATTAAAACTGTAAACCCTAAGGCATTAGTTAAATAGGAAATGAAGCTATAATACATGGAATACAATAGGAGCAATTTTCAAAGTTAAATCTGAAAAAAAAAATATTTTTGTAGATATTGCTTTTTTATACTATGTTGAATTACTCTTCTTAACATTATGATTGTTGGTACAGTGGAAGCCAAAATAAAACTAGTTACCACAACTAACTTTACTGGTCTAATTTTCTCCCACAGTAAACACTCATGACAGTAATGGTTCCCTTTTCAAAAAACATCCACAAATGAGTTAGAAAAATGTTCTGGCAATGTAAAAGTTTTTTAAGCCATTAAAGGTCATTGGAATTGGAATTACGGTATATTTGTTGCTTACCAACAAAGTAAAACCAATGGAGTAGGATCAAAGGTTCAAAGGGAAAGTGAGCCATTGCTTAACCTCCTCTATTCCTACAAACTACAGCCTCTTCCCACATTCCACTTTCCCCAACACTACACAAAGGGGTTGATTTACTAAGGGCAAATATACTGTGCACTACATCAGCTCTGCTGATTTCAATAATTCAATCATGTGCACAGGGGTGGACTGACCATTCGAGCACTCGGCCACTGCCCGAGGGCCCGGGGTCATTAGGGGTCCCCATGAAATGTCCCTGGTACCTTTTTTTATAGGCTTTTTTGAGTGTGGGCAAGGACACAGGGGCCGCATGATCCCCTATTGCCCGGGGCCCCCATGAGTTTTCAGTCCGCCCCTGCATGTGCAAGAAAAATGCTGTTTTTTTAATTTCCTTGCATGTGTCTGGGCATTCTTTGCAAAGTGAAGCTTTACCTCATTTACTAATCTCTGGAGCAAGTGCACTTGCAGTGCACAGTATATTTGCCTTTAGTAAATCAACACCATTGCATCTCCCATAGGAAGTATGTAGACACATGACTTAAAGACTACATATGGGCATTTTTTAATATGGGCCCCCAAGGCAGGGTAAAAAGCCTAAAAGGAGTTCAAGCTGCAAAATCCATCTTTAATCTGTCCCCTGCAGTACTTCTATTCCAGCACAACATGCCCTTAGTCTACCAGGTTGTATGACCCCCCCCCACAGCATCACTAAACCCAGACCACTGACCATTAGTGATGGTCTGAATGTTTTAGGGGGAACCTACTCAACGCATGCACTTTTTTGAATTTTTTTACTGTGGGGTCCCTCCTAAACTTCCTACCAGACCTAACGAGGCTGGTATGGATTGGGGGGGGGGAGGGGGAAGGAAACGACCCAATGCTGTTTTTTCTTTTCTTTTAAAAATGTAATTTGCAGCAGGTTCTTTACATTGTACAGATATTCAACTTTGCAGGTAGTTTAAGGAGACTCCCCCAGGCATGATATTTAAAGGCATTTTTCTTTTCTTTTTTTTTTTTACTTTAAGCAATGAAAAATAACTGTCTGTTTAAAAACATTTTGACTTTTAGTTTTCACTGATTCGTGTCCCCCAAAAAAGTACCCAAGTCCTCATACCCCTTTTATGGCCAATAAGACTTCAAAACGGGCACTTTTGAATTTACAAGTTGGAGTCTCATAGACTTACGGTAAGTTTGAAGTTTGCGGTCAAACATTCATTAGATTTGAATGTTTGACCGCGAACGTAACATAAGGGTGTTCAGCCCATCACTACTGAAGATATGCTAAAAATAAATGGGCACCATAGCCCCAACCTGAGGATATAAAAATAAATTGGCACATTGGCCCCCCCTCTTAAGACAGCACCTTTCATTCATAGGGTATTGATGCAGAGAGCTGTGCTAACGTAATTATATCAGTGTCACTCTCTGCATCAGCAGAGGAAAGACCTGAGTTGGACAATAGGTAAAAAGGAAGAAGACCCAGTGCATCACATGAAGATGTAAGCATAAAAAGAAAAGGTAAATGCATATTGAGGTGGACCACTAGTGGAAAGGGTTTGAAGAAGAGGCTGATCTGAGAGCTGGTCTACTTATAGATAGATGGGAAGAAAAAGGCAACTGCCAGACTCACTAAAAGTGACTGGAGCACATATGAATCTCCTCATAGTTCAAGATAAATTACAATTGTGCCATTTAGGGATGCACCAATTCTGATACCGATGCCGATACAGAGTACTTGTACTTGTATAAATGCTCGTGATACCTGCAACTGATACTTTGCGGTGCAATTTGCATCAACACAAAATGTGAAGAAACCACATCTGATTTGGACAGTAATTGTATTCCTGTTCAAATCACATGCTATTCTTTGCAGTGCAATTTGCGTTTATACATTTTGTATTGATGCAAATCGTACTGTAAGGTATCAGTATTCAGTATTGGCAAGTTTTTGGCCAAAAGTATCAGTACTCGCTGCTCAAAAAAGGGTATTGGTGCATCCCTAGTGCCAACCTCTATGACAGGTAGACAAATAATCCAGATATCACAATTAACAAATTAACAAATGAAGCCCAGTCAAAAGATTTACAAGGGGGGGCGTGTCCGAGCCGCACAGAAAGATGGCTGCCTGAGCCAGGAGCTCCTCACACACCCTGCTGTAATAGCAACCCGAAAAGACGTCAGGCATCAGAGACAGCCATGACATAAACAGAAACAGACCTCAGACCAGTAGCTTACCACCCGCGATGACAAAGGGGAAGAAAATCACCAATGGACCGAAGAAACTCACAGAGTTCTTCTCACAGCCTCACACAGCAGACAGGCAAGATGGCACTGGCTCTAACACACAGGAACTGTCAGAACTGCAACAGGAAGACACACCACTATCCTCATCAGCCTCTGACACAGACATAGCTGATTCTCTGTCACCAGTGAAAGAAAAGAGCAAGAGACCAGCTTCATCTCCTCTCCTATCACCTTGTACAAAGGCTCCTGTAAGTAAAAAGAAAACAATTCACACTTCTGCTGAAACAACAGATCTGACTGAAGCAATACATGTAATGGCAGAGCTGCCAGCTTCAGACTCCCCTGTCACAGCCATTACACTGAAACAGATGCTATTGTCCCTTCATAAAGACATGCAATCTGATCTTCAAAAATCTGTACATTTTATTCAAAAACAAGTCACCCAAATTGAAGAATGTACAGATGCAGCAGAAAGGAAAATTCAGGAATGTGTTGTAGCACACAATTCCTTGATAGATGCTTATGAGACACAATCACAAGAAGTCATAAAAATTTAAGAAAAAATGGCTGACATGGAAGACCGCACAAGGAGGAATAACCTAAACATCTGCCAGATGCCGTCCCTAGAGATGTTATTGCCAGAATACAATTTTTCATGCTAAGCAAGCACTCATGATAGCTATAAGAAAACTTAAAACACTTCCAGCTCCATATGAAAAATTTGCTTTATTTTCGGACATATCAGCCTATACCGCACAAAACACAAAGAATTCAAACGCATCACATCAGCTCTAATAACCCATAACATAAGATATCAGTGGGGATATCCCACAAAAATATTAGCCAACTTTCAAGGGAAATTCTGACCCCTAATGATGGGATAAAAATTCTGGCATCATGGAATATTGCTATACCACCAGAGCCACAATATATGTGTAAAGAAATGCACACCAAAATATCCGCAGACTGCGTTACAATCCCAACAATCTGAACACTGGGACTTTTGGTCTCTTTTATCTTTTTCCTATTGGGATGTCTCAGTGCCTACTTCCTCATTAGCAAGGAAGAGTTAGCCCCTATACTTCTCAGGTATACTACACACTCCACCAGATAATGAGTCTGCCATGCACACTCATACAAGTTTTTGTTTTGTTGATGTTTTCTTATACATCCTAATCTTTTATATTCTTACTATGCTTATTACATACTCCTTATACTCATATTCAGCTAACATTTCTATTGATGGATACATCTCAAAAACCAGATACCCTTCAGAGCATGGGGGGGATGATCAGTGCTGTGCTTGGTACCTACAACTTATAACTACAATACTAGCTACTTTAGTGCAATTATATAAAACCCAAAAATGGTCATCATAACATCCTTTAATGTTAAAGGACTTAATAGCCCTTGCAAATGCACATCTCTATGGAGAGAATCTTTAAAAACCAGATGTCATATACTGTGTGTACAAGAAACGCATTTTAACAAGACTAACCCACCTACATGCAAACATAGGAAATTCACACAATACTTTTTTGCAAATGCTAATAAAAAAAACAAAGGAGTAATGATTGCAATAAAAAACACAATAGCTATATAAATTCAATCAATATTCTCAGACCCACAATATTATCTTAGTTGCACATATCGACAATTTCTTAAAGACATTGGTAAATGTGTATGCACCAAACGACATAAAACCTTCTTCCAAAGCTTATCAAACAAAATTAAACTACTAAGATAAGGAGCTTTAGTCATTTGCGGAGATTTTAATGAGGTAATAGATACAACCCTAGACTCCACTAACAAACTACGCAGACAATCACATACTCTAACATCATTTATAGAATCAGAAGATCTGTATGATACATGGAGATGTCTCCATGGTGAAGAAAAAGACTATACATACTTTTCTCACTCCCAAAATTCACTCTTACGGATTGATTTATTTTTAACTGATAAAAGATCTTTACAGTAAATATCTAGAACTGAAATTGGCTCCATCACATGGTCAGACCATGCCCCGCTCACATCAGAAATTTTTACAACACCATACCCCAACAACCTCTCTGTATGGAGACTAAACTCAGCCCTAATTACAAACCAACATTATAAATCTCAAATAGAGAAGGAATTACTCTCCTATTTACATATCAATACCAATACAGAGGTTGATGATTTTGTTCTGTGGAATGCACACAAGGCATACATGAGAGGAATACTCATCAAATTAGGGGCTTACGAAAAAAAAAGGAAAGCTAAAACAATTACAGACATATTATCGCAAATTAAACTCCTGAAATCACAACACAAACAAAACCCAGACCAAATGATTTTATCTCAGCTATGCTCTCTACAAGAGAAACTAAGGCTTCAACTCATGGAGCAATATGACTTTATGATAAAAAAATTAAAATTTTATCATACACGCAGGCAAATAAAGCAAGACCACATTTAGCAAAACAATTTAAGCGACATCAATCCAAATCGAAAATTGCATATCTAAAAGACCCATCTAAGGGAAAACTTATAAATCCACTAGATATAGCCAATGCTTTTAGTACATACTATGCAACACTATATAACATAAAAAACTCTCAATAATTTACACCTCCTACTGATAACCAAATCAATACGTTTCTGGGGTCACTCCAACTTCCTACGATCTCCACAGAACAACTAGACTCCTTATCACAACCCTTCACCACCTCTAATATTATTATTATTATTATTATTATTATACAGTATTTATATAGCACCAACAGTTCGCTCAGCGCTGTACATTACAATGGAGGACAATACATGAGACAGTACAATGACAATACAGTGTAATACACGAGGGGTTCGAGGGCCCTGCTCCTTGGAGCTTACAATCTAGGAGGGAGGGGATAGTGGTACGGGAGGAAAAGCTGTGAGGGATGGAGTGGTAGGAAGAGTGGAGGAGATCGGCAGTTAGCAGAGGGTGGGGTAGGCTTCCCTGAAGAGGTGTCAAGGTCCTACCTTTTCCCAGAGGTTATGTTACTCCATGTGCTGGCATCCATCTTGGATTTATGCTGAGCATGGTGGGAAGCTTTTATGCCTTCAGGTCCCTGAGGTCCATCCCCCCGAGGGGTGTGGCTGAGTACATATAAGCCTGTGATCCGCACATGCTCTTTGCACTTGTGTCTTGTGTCTTGGTCTTGCTACAGCTCTGTGTATACGCTCGTGACTCTTCTGGTATTTGACTCGGCTTGTGACTAGACCATTCTCTGTGTTTTCCTTTGATCTGACCTTCCGTTGCTGAACCCGGCCAGTGACCTGTGATTCTCTGTCTACTGTTCTGTACTGTTTTGTCCCGTTGTTGTTGACCCAGCTTGCCTGACTACGCTATTGTCATTCTCACCAGCTACACGCCATTGGCCATTACCGCAGCCGGGGTGTCTCGGGGGCCGCGACCTGGTTCCTGGCTGCGTCAAGTCCATCCCCACCATCAGGGGCCCTGGTGAAGGGCAGCCTGGGACTTAGACTCCGCGCTCTGAGGGACTTCGGTCTGTTGGTGGTGGTTGTCGTCAGCCAGTGCGTTACCCTGCCACTAGGCCTACCTGTCCGTTCCACAGCCCTGCCCTGACAAGAGGTAGGATTTTAGGGTGAGAGGAGAGTGGGTGATAGTCTGATGGATTGGGGTAGGGAGTTCCAGAGGATGGGTGATGCCCTGGAGAAGTCCTGGAGGTGGACATGGGAGGAGGAGATCAGGGAACTAGAGAGAAGGAGGTCTTGTGAAGAGCGGAGAGTGCGATTTGGGTGGTATCACTGTTCAACAAATTTTTATTTTTTGCCAGTTTTGGAAACAAAAGGATCCATTTCTTAATGAATTTCACATTCTGAGTTCAAATATAACAATGAAATTTGTCAATTGGCTCTAGTTTTTCTGTAAACGGAAAGTTTTCTACTATAGGCGTAATGACTACATAATGCACAATAATTATATAGATAGATGTCTTTCCACAAATATAAAGCAAGTGATATTGACTACATAACAAAGCCTAATTGGCATAATATATTGCATAGGATTACCAAGAAAAATTATAGCCATAAGCTAAGTTGAATCATTTTAATACTTAGGATTCTCACTAGTTTTGTCTTCAGTTTGTGTCGGTTTTGCTTCTCTTGGCTTTTCTCTTGTATTCGAGGAAAGGGCTATCTCTTACAACTGCACGTGACTACACGCTTCAGGTTCTTCCTCACTTGACTCAACCACGAAGGATTCTGGTGCTTTAGGAATTGGTAGCCCCTCTCCATGAGGAACTGGACGTATTGCCGATGGAATATTTGGATAGTGCACAGATAACTTTTTCTTCTTATTTAGCCCTTTTACAATTGGAGGCACCATACAAAAGTAACAATTACTAACATGATCTGTTGGCTCTCTCCAAATCATTGGCACAGCGAAAGGCATAAATGCCTTTTTTCCATTCAACCATTGCTCCAGTGTCGTCCCACAAGAATTGCAGCATATATGTGCTGGCCAGCTCTTGTCCTGGTCTCCTATCTTGCAGCCAAAATACAAGTTGTAGGCTTTCTTAATCATTCCTGTTATCCTCCTTTTTTGTGAGATAAAAGTTATTTCACCGCAGATATAGCAGAAATTATCTGCTTTATTCACACAAGTTCGAGGCATTACTGAGTAGCCTATATAAGCATAAAACGAAATGTAAAGACGCTGTCGAACTACAATCAGCTACAGATACTGTAGCTTTTATGCAGTGAAGTGATGCAATTAAAGGCTAATATTGCATCATCTCAGTATACATGCAATTTTCTATTGGTCACCAGTATCAATTGCGCAATATGCAGCTGAAGTTGCATCATAATTTTGAATGGCTTACGTCATTAGATGGGTGAATATATCATGGAAACTAGAGCCAATCAACATTTTTTAGGGTCATTTTCGTTTTCAGCACCCCAAAATTATGTAAGATTAGCTAATTTTATGCCCAAAACTTTTTACCTGTTGAACAGTGTTGGATATTAGGTCGGTAATGTAGTTTGGGGCAGAATTATAGACAGCTTTGTACGTCAGTGTTAGCAGTTTGAATTTGATCCGTTGAGCAATTGGAAGCCAGTGGAGGTATTGCAGAGAGGGGTGGCGGAAACGGAGCGGTTGGTAAGGTGGATGAGTCTGGCCGCTGTATTCAGGATCGACTAAAGTGGGGATAGCCTGTTGTGAGGCAGACCAGTGGGGAATTGCAGTAATCGAGTCGTGATAGGATGAGGGAGTGGATGAGTTGATTAGTAGTTTCTGGGGTTAGGAATGGGTGTATTTTGGCGATGTTGCGGAGGTGGAGTCTGCATGAGTTTGTTAGCGATTGGACTTGGGGCTTGAAGGATAGATTGGAGTCTAGTATGGCACCAAGTACTCTGGCTTGCGTGGTGGGCTTGATGGTGGCATGGTTGGACATGATGGAGAAGTCAGTGGGGGGGGGGTGCGCGGCCTGGGGGGAAGACTAGGAGCTCGGTTTTGGAGAGGTTCAGTTTAAGGAAGTGGAGCGACATCCAATCTGATATGTCGTTCAGTAGGCTGGTGATTCGGGCAGAGCCTGAAGGGGTGAGGCGAGGGGTCGAGAGATAGATATGCGTGTCGTCGGCATAGAGGTGGTAGCTGAAGCCGTGAGAGTGTATCAGTTGGCCAAGGGAGGAGGTGTAGATGGAGAAGAGAAGGGGCCCGAGGACAGAGCCTTGAGGGACCCCAACAGAGAGGGAGAGTGGGGGGGAGGTGGTAGTGTTATAAGTAACGCTGAAGGAGCATTGTGATAGGTAAAATGAGAGCCAGGAGAGAGCGGAGTCTCTGAGGCCAAGATAATTCATGATCTCCCTTCTTATAAATCACCAGGACCTGACGGTTATACCAATGAATATTACAAAACCTTTTCTCCAACCCTTATCCAATATCTACATAAATTTGTTAATAAATTCACAACATCTGAAAATATCCAAAAGAAACATTAGAAGCCCTTATTATCACACTGCCAAACCAGGCAAACCTCCCACATCACCAGCCAACTTTAGACCTATATCACTATTAAATACAGATATGAAAATGTATGTCAAACTACTAGCCAACCGACTTCAATCATTATTACCAAAACTAATTAATTCAGATCAGGTTGGATTTATCAACAGACGTTAAGCACCAGGCGGCACACATAGATTCATAAATTTAGCTCAATGGGCAAATTGCACACAAACACCATCTCTGCTCATCTCATTAGATGCAGAAAAGGCGTTTGACAGAATCTACTGCCATACCTACAACTGGTACTGGAAAAATTTGGAATAACAGGTTCATTCAAGAAAGCAATTATGACTTTATATACATGTCCTAGTGCTAGAGTATGGCCATCTGGTATACTCTCTGACCCATTCCAGATATCAAATGGTACAAGGCATAAGTATAAGGGTGTCCCTTATCACCTTTAATCTTTGCTTTATGCATAGAACCATTGGCAAAAGAAATACGTATACAACCTGACATTGACGACATCCTGATACGCTGACGACATCATAATTGTTATGACTGACCCCATCACCTCAATAATAGCATTGCAAAAGGTTATCTCGCAATTTAGCTTATTATCCATGTACAAAGTAAATGAAGCCAAATCCTCCATGTTGCCGATAGCAATCCCACCTAAACTACATAAACAAATTTCATCAATCTCCCCCTTCTCATGGGCCACATCATCACAAATTACATACCTAGGAATAAAATTAACATCTCCCCACTCAAACACATTTAAGATCAACTTTTCCAATCTACTCATTAAAATAACAGAACTATGTAAAGAGTTCTCCAACACCACTATTTCATGGGTTGGGAGAATTGCTATTGTAAAAATGTTTATCTTACCACACATTTTATATTTCTTTCGAGCCATCCCAATACCATTACTATCTTCATCCATACAAAAACTACAATCACTATTAAACACTTACATCTGGGAACACAAAAAGGCACGGGGCAACAAACTGACACTATACACTTCTCGATCAAATTTAGGTATGGGAGCCCCCAATCAACAATTATACCATAAAGCAATAGTGTTGGATCAGGCACAGCATTGGTGGTCACTTCAAATAGACAAACAATGGGTACAGATAGAATAGTCCCATAGTGACACTCAAGCAAAAGTGGGAGCTCTTACTCTCACCCATAGAGCCCCAAGATACTGCCTAGACACAATCAATGTGATTCTCCACACCTGGGTGTCTATTCTACGAACCTCAAAGGTAAATCACCCTACAATTAATGGCTTCATTCCTCTACTCTCCATATCATCGATGACACCTGATCTAGAACTTAAATCCTGGTCAAAAGCAGGCCTTCAAAATCTTGCCCAACTATATGCCAATGGTACCCTACTAACATTTCAACAACTTTCTGAAACATACAAAATTACGCATAAGGACTTTTTCAAATATCTAAGAATTCATCATGCATTACGCAACCTGGAATACCAAGAGGATTCTCTCCTCAGATCTTTGACCAACTTTTATGAAAGAATAGATTCTCAGAAATGAGGTATCTCATTCATATATAATATCCTTCTTCAGCATCGTCACCAAGGAAAATAACCAACAATGCATAAATGGGAACAAGACATTGGGAAACAATTCCAGATTCAAAAATGGCAAACAGCAGGAAACAGGACTAGGAAAACTACCAGATGCATTAACCATTGGGAATCAGCCCAAAAGATATTACACAGATGGTACATAACTCCACAACATTTGGCAGCACGTTCATCCAACCGCTACTCCTCATTATGCTGGAGGAACTGTAACCAACAAGGATCCTTGTACCAAATATGGTGGGAATGTCCACAAATTACTCCATTCTGGTCAGATATCTTCATGTTTATAACATCAATTACAAACTTCTCTCCAATTCCTGATCCAGCCCTTGCACTTCTGGGAATAGGAATAGACTCCTGGCCACCACAGTCCAGGATTGTACTAATGCATATTTTGATAGCGGCACAATTGAGTATTGCCAGGCTTTGGAAACAAAATACAACGCCATCCATTCACACAGTAACTGAAATCCTGAACAAAAACACAGCCTTTGAAAAAACCCTTGCTCAAATACACAACTCATCTGCTAAATTCTGGAAACACTGGGACTTATGGCTCAAAGATCATCAATGTACCGTTACATAAGAAACTACAAGATGTACCAATCAAGCACCACTAGAGATACAGCCACTCCACTCTATTATTATCACCCTATTATCTCAAAAAAGGAAATATGTAATAATTTCAAATCTCATTCTTTATTCTGCTTCTCTCTAATCTCAAATCTCCACTTCTCACAACCTTCCTTTCTTTTCTAAACTAATGATTTACTGAATATTTCAAACAAACAATGCATACTCATCAAAAAAAGAAATGTATTGATGACATTGTTTATAAGCTTAATTTTGTAAGATGTTGAATATGTTCATACTCTGTTATCTATATCCTTTACAAATCTGTAATACATTATTGCGACAATATTGTTAATTGTTGTAAACAATAAAATGACCAATAAAAAACAATAGTTATTAAAAAAAAAAAAGATTTACAAGGATTACAACTTGAGGAAGTAGATTGTACAAGTTGAACAACTCTATATTTTTAGCCTTTCTGCAATACAGAGGAAAGTGTTTTGGAAGACAAGTGTCTCACATTTTTGGTTTTAAAAGCTGGACTACTGCTGTACTTGCTCAAATATGGTGGTCTTTTGTCAAAATGGGTATCTGTTGTTATTTTTCAATCAAAAACACACATATACATGTTTCTAAATTTTATCCTCTAATATTTACTTTTGGAAAAACAGCAACAGTTCTATGAATAAGAAAGACTATAATGTGGAACATGTTTAAGGGTTTGGGTGGGGAGTCACCTATACCTAGTAAGGTGCAGGTTCTTAGTCTACAATTGTAATAAATCAAAATGAATTGCACTACAACCAGCAACAGCATGCATGAAGATTCCTTAAAAGTAGCAGCAAAGACATGTAATGCGAATAATACTACCAAGGCTATGTCAGTTTGTACATATGTGGTTCAGATCTTCACTTGTTTGCTCATCCTTAAAGTGGTTGTATAGGATGAAGTTTTTTTATACCTTCATGCATTCTATGCATGAAGGTAAAAATCCTTCAGTGTGAAGCTCCCCCAAGCCCCCTAGTACTTAGCAGAGCCCATTCCCGTTCCAGCAAGAGCATAGGCTCTGCCTTGGTACTTCTTCTTCATTGGCTCAGACACAGCAGAGGGGGAGCTATTGGCTTCTGCTGTTGTCAATCCACGCTCTGTGTTTCTTATGGACATACAAGGCCAGCTCAGAAGCGAGCACACACAAGTGCCCCCAGAGCAAGCTGCTTGCTATGGGGGCACTATGGGGGCAGAGGAGCGGAGCCAAAAGCAACAACGGGGGACCCGAGAAGAAGAGGATCAGGGCTGTTCTGTGCGAAACCATTGCACATAGCAGATAAGTATAACATGTTTGTTATTTAAAAAAAAAATTACCTTTACAATCACTTTAAGCATAGTATTAGACATTGCATTCATCTAAAAAACATAACTGTGGCATGTGATACTGACATGATTGTCTTAATAGACGGCAGAAATCACCAATCAGAAGCCAGGAAGAGTTTAACAAATGAGTTTTAGCTGTCAAGTGCATGAAATATATACACACAGTATGTATATCACCTAACAACTCCCCAGCTTGATAGCCTATGAAAGCATTATTTAATACATGTTACAGGTGAATGAGCAGTGAGAAGCAGGTGCATGGGAACCTTTAAGTGCTTGGTATGCTGTTCAGATATGGCTTGTGTCCTTGTGTGTCCATGATGGCACCATTTAAATTGGAAATTTAACTTTTTTTTTATGAAAAAAAATCTTTTTTTTTTTTTTTGGTTCTTTACAAGGCACAGTTGAAAAATAGAATATTGTATGTATAAATTATAATATAGGTAAACTAAGATATATAATACTTGATGCATGAATGTTACCTATAAGATATTTGTTTGTAGACTTGCAGAATCACCTCTGATGGTCTCCCAAGGAAGCAGACAAATATAAGCAGTACTTGTTAAACACATTGAGGTTGATTTACTAAAGGCAAACATATTGTGCACTGCAAATGCATTGAAAGTGCAGTTGCTCTAGGTCTGAGAAGAAGCTCTGAAATGAAGTAAAGCTCTGTTGATTTCTATCATCCAATCATGTGCAAGCAAAAATGTTGTTGTTTTTTTATTTTCCTTGCATGTTGCCCTCAGAACATGCACAGCCAATTTGCCTTTATTAAGTCAACCCCTATGTATGATATACATGGGTCAGTGGAAGGTGCAGCAGAAGCATAAGGTCTGAATGCAAGATGTGATAAATATAAGATATACTTTATTTTATTAAAGTATGATATTAAAATTATTGTGGTAGTTAATAAACACTATGTTTTACCTATACTAATTTATATTGTGTGTAGAATTACACTACAGTCCTTGTGTTTGTAAAGAGTTATGTCTAATTTTGGATGTTACCAAGGTCAACCACCAATATATTGTGATACAGATAGTTTTGGTGCATAACATACTGGTAATAAATTGAAAGAAATATTTTGTTCCCTCTGTAGTTGCACTGTGTGCCTCAGCAATATGTAAATGCACACCGCACTGACTTACAAGATGGTACATCTAATTACTTTAGAAATATTTTATGAAAGGTCTAGCATTTGCATGGTATCCTATTAATAATTAAGATATGTCTCACATCATAAGTAAAAGTTGTTTCTGTCACCTTATTACTAAAATCAAACAAGTTTTCTACTTTATGTTGCATTTTAGCAAGAAATTCAGCTTGCATTTTACTTGAGATAATTTGTACACATTTTACACCATGTACTAAATTAGCATGGTTGAATTAGATTGTCATTATTCCAGCTATTAATGGAAGCGTTTTCTAGTAGTTTAACTTGATTGGCATCTAGTTCTACTCATATTACGTTTGGAAATTGTACATGTTTCACACATATATACCCTGTTTCCCCTAAAATAATAATGGTGCTCTGTGTGGGAAGATAGGACCCGAAACGGGAGTTACTATAAGGAGGGGCCAGCTGCTGACAGCTGTGTTTTGCAAAGCTAGCTAACCATATGAGAGCAGTGGAGGGGGAAGGAGGGGATGTGCACAGGTGAGCTGCAGTCAGGTGTTGCAGAGGTAAATTGAGTCAGGTGAGTTGCAGACAGGGTGCATAGGTGAGCTGCGGCTGGGGGGACGCAGAGGTGAGCTGAGTTGCAACCCATCTCTGCACCTCCCAGCCACAGCTCAGCTCTGCAGCCCCTGGCCACAGCTCACCTATGCACCCCCTGGCCACAGCTCACCTCTGCATTCCCCATCTGCAACTCACCCCTGCATCCTGTCTGTGGCTCATATCTGCACCCTGTCTGAAACTCACCTGTCAAGTCATCCCTGCAACACCTGACTGCAGCTCACAACTGTCATCAGCCGGCCCTCTCCATAGTAACTCTCATCCACAACTGCCTGCAGCTCACCTCTGCACCCCCTGTCCACACCTGGATATTTAAAAAATAAGACCTAGCCAAAAAAAAATAAGACAGTGTCTTATTTTTGGGGAAACACGGTATATATATATATATATATATATATATATATATATATACATACATACAGTTGTGTTCAAAATAATAGCAGTCAGACATCACTAGCCTGATCAATCACTGTTTTGGTAGAAATGATATTTCTACATGGCAAATAATTTACTGGCAGGTATAGTAGAGTAATAGAAATCCAACAGACCCAACAGTCATGACATGCATGCTGCTGATTCTGTGTAATTGAATCACTAATTGAAAGGGGCATGTTCAAAATAATAGCAGTGTGGAGTTCTATTAGTGAGGTCATTCATTCTTTGAAAAACAGGTGGCAATTATTGCCCTTATTTAAGGCAGCAAATGTTGTATATGATGGTTACAGTGCATTTCTCTCTGAAATTCTGAGGAAAATGGGTCGTTCCAGACAGGAGCGAACTGACCATTTGGAAACTCGGGCACTGCCCGAGGGCCCGAATTGTCCTACATAACCATTTAAGTATCTGCTGGGACAGAAGAAAAGGGCAATGCTATAGAGTGCCACAGCTCTGAGTCCGCTGGGGCTGCTGACATCATGTCCAAGATGGCATTGCCCACCAGAAATCTCATAGCTTTTGGATGTCTACGAAAGGGGGACTTTACAGATAAGTACTATGCATAAAATATATTAAATGCACATACTGTATAATGTTATAGGAAGATTTTTGTTAACATACATTATTTGGTGACAGATTCTCTTTAAATATATTTAATGCATCAAGAGCATATGATTTATACATGGTAATGAAACAACAATATAGATGCATTGGGGCTTATTTACTAAAGGAATTGAGAATGTTCACATATTATAATATATAGAGATTCACTTAAATTATCCAATCATGTGAAAAGCACATTTTTGTTTACTTGTGAACATGTATAGATTAAAAATGTAAGCACAAAATTTGTTTTTCACATACAGTAACTGTATAATTGAAGTGAATTTTTACACAATTTATTTAGTGAACATTCTCAATTCGTTTACTAAATCTGGTAAGTCCTCTGCATGCAGTATCAAAAATGCACATTAAGAGACAAGTTAACTACACGCTCATCTGTCTAGTCTTACTCATCCATATAAAAGTGAAATGTTTTTTTTAAATTCATCTTAACCTTAAGCCTTTGAAGTGACCACATATCATCTTGGCTGATAAATCTTCACTCTAAACTTTATTACACAAGTCAAGTCAAAACGTTATCATACAAAGCACAGATTCCTTCAACAGTTCCCTCCAGGACTTATTTTAGGTAGAACTATAACCTGTTATTGAAACAGTGTTGACAGGTAAGGTTTTTTTTTTTAGAAAATACTCTACATGCCGTTTTGCAATAAAGTCTTCTATTCTTCCTGACAGCAATGTTTTCTTTGTATGTGCATGCTCAGATCCATGCACATGCTCTGCATACTTTGGTGATGGAATAAATTACCTCTAATACCTATGCAAAGGTGTTGTGTTGTGGTATGATATCCCAGGCTGGCCAATCAAGATAAACAAAGACTCTAAACCAAGAAGACTGAGTGAAGATGGAAGCGCAGGCAAGTGACTGAAGATAAGAACAGCAGACTGAATTGTATCAACCTTAAAGAATTATATTTAGCCCTATGACCTAAAAGATAACTCCACTTCAGTGAAAAAGTATATAAAAGAAAAACAAATATTATAACATATACAATTGATTTCTGATGACAGTTTACCTTAATAGTGGGGGATACACTCCTTAATATTTTACAGTAAAGAAGCAAGTTCATCATAAGAACTTTCTATGTAGAAGGACTTTTTTTGTTGTTTCCTACAAGTCTAATTTCTTCTTTTTTGAGTTACTGCATGCTTATACACTACAAGTTTGTTTAGAACAGCACAGTTTGGCTTAATTGTCTTGTACTAAATGATATCAATAGGTATACGAGTGCCAGGTAGAGCAGGGAAGGAAGCAGCTGACATAAAGGTAAAACCTATCAACCTTCATAAAATCCAATAAACATATGCAGTGCTGAGAACAAAATAAACATAAAATATAATCAGATTAATCGTGCACTGTGGAGCGCTATAGATATAATGAAGTGCGATGAATGTCTACAGACGTAAACTCTGCAGGTAGTGACCTTAATAATAATTAAATATAAATTAGCAAATAAGTCCCAATCTCTATATTGAGGTGAAATTCGTGACTCCAGTGATGTAAAAATGAGTGTAGATTGCACTAACCAGATAGTGCTTAAATATATACAAATCAATATGTGTCACACAAAATATAAATAAAGTCCAACAAACAAAAAGTCCAAACTGTTAGTGACATTTGAAAAATCAATTGTGTCCAAAAATATCACCAAGTGAATCCACCACCAAAATCGGTTAAATAAAAACTCACCAGAGCAATATGCTGATCATATGATAAATCAGCATAAAGAGCTTGTTGCTCTGGGAGCGATGATCTGTATATGGTCTAGGCAATACTGGAAACTTTTAAGGATGAACTCCAGGGAGTAATAATCTGCAGGGCTGGGTGTCTTATATATCCACTTCAAAAACTTTAGCCACCACACTAAGAGATATTCAGACCGCCACTCGGAAAAGAAAAGTAGAGACTCATGGTGCAGTACGTAATAAAATCATCAAATGTAATAAAAGAATGCACTTACAGCAAGTGGTGTCTGAACCAACACCAGTATAAACAACGTGTTCAGTAAAACAGGGTAACGCAGACCCAGCCTGGCTTGTGCATGCCCCATACCAGCAGATAGGGAGCATCCTGACATCACATCCAAAAGCCCCGCCCTACATGTTTCGTCATCGACGTCCTCACGGAGTGGACGTGAGGACGTCGACAACAAAACGCGTAGGACAGGGTGATCAAATGGACATCATTCTCCAGGAATCAGGAACACTCATCCATCCAGCATGGGGATCACTCTCCAGGTAGCAGGTATCATGTACAAACACCAGGGGGTCACCTCTCAATAATGGATGCGGAGTAGGACAAGAATACACCTTAAGGGGGGCTTGCAATAAATCGAGCCCAAACAAAAAAATGCTGATAGTGTAGTATGTTTTATTAATAAATGCCAAGCAATGGTAAATCCAGGTAAAATCACTCACATTAATGTGATAGTAATAAAAATGGCCGCCGGCCATTAAAATTAAAATTATCATCATTAAAATTAAGTGTTGTAAAAAAATTTTGTAAAGAGAATTTGTCACCGTGCCAACAATAAAAACACATCATCTAATTACTTTTGGTTCGGAGACAAATATTACCTACAAACTACTGGCGTAGCCATGCGAGCAAAATTTGCCCCTGTTCATGGCCAGATGGGAAGAAGATCTTATCTACTCTAGGGACTGGCCGAGTCTTATATTTTATCGTCGCTACATAGATGATGTGTTTTTATTGTTGGCAGGGTGACGAATTCTCTTTACAAAATTTTTTTACAACACTTAATTTTAATAATTTAAATATTAAATTAACATACCAGTATGATTTTAATTAAATCAATTTTCTGGATCTCACTCTTTTTAATGGCGGCGCTGGGATTTTTATCAATTTTTTTTTTAAAACCACAAATAGGAGTAGTTTTATTCCATTGGACAGTTGCCATCAACCAAAATGGCTTAATAACATACCGAAGGGTCAATTCCTGCGCATTCGAAGGAACTGTGATAACATGGAAGATTTTAACGCGCAGGCAAATATACTGAAAAATAGATTCCTGGAAAAAGGCTACAATTATATAATTCTAGATAGAGAAATAAAAGAAGTGAGAAAGTTGAACAGAAACAACCTTCTTCTCTCTAAAACTGGGCCTAAGCCAGATAGATTCTGTCCAGTCATTACTAATTTTAGCATACAGTACAAAGATGTGGCAAAAATCATTAAAAAAATTGCTCTATCCTTAAAAATTACCCAGTACTAAGTAAAGTCATACCAGATCATCCAGAAATCACCTATCGCAAGGCACCATCACTAAGATTAACGCTAGCCTCCAATGTGGGGAATCCACCTAAACCTTTGACCGTTAATTTGGGCCATAAAGGTTTTTTTCCCTGCAATAGGTGTATGCTGTATGTGTGAGTAATGGGATTCACAAGAAATCAGTAAGGTCTTTTTGTTCTAACACGACTAACAAAACATATGACATACAGTCAGTCATCATGTGTAACAGCACGCATGTGGTATATCATTCTGGAATGTTCTTGCGGTAAGCAATATGTCAGTAGAACCACTAGACGACTTTGTGATAGATTAAGGGAACATTTAATTAATATTCAAAAAGAGTATAAAAAACACTCTTTGTCTATGCACTATCGTCTATGCCACAACAGAAACCCTCAATGTTTGAAATTCACTGGTATAGATGTTATTAAACAACATTGGAGGGGAGTGTTTAAGCTCAGAGCGGTATCTCAATTAGAAACCAAATGGATATTTGAGCTCCGCTCTTTATCTCTACTAGGTTTGAATGTCGAACTGGACATTAATTGTTTTATTGACAATAGCTAAGGAGTACCCCCACTCATTTATCACCCTTATATATACCCCATTGGTTATATTATCTTAAGTTTTTTTAATAATTATATGATACATATCTTGTCCCCTTCACATAGATTCACTTTCACCCTTCATTTACTTCCTATTTTAGGTGGTTTTAGTTGATTTTCCCAGTGGCTTTTTAGATGTTTTTTCATGATATTAATGCCATCTTTTCGTCTATATTTATTTACATTTTATATATTTTAAAGAAATGATATACTACTATGTGTCGATACATCCAGTTTTTTGAGTTTACACGTTTTTATATTAATATTATTCCTGGCATATTATTCATATTTTGACTCTTTTGAGATAATTTTATCCATTGCTGATTCTCTTTATATTTTATTGGTTATTTATACCAAAAAAAAGTTTATTTTCCTTTTTTATGGCTCTATTTATTGTGTTCATTTATATGGTCTGTTCATATGATCCATTTTATCAGTTAGTGAATAAGGTATTAAGGTTTTATTCACTTGTTTTACAGTTGTGGCCAAAATTATTCAACCCCCACTGAAATTGAGTGTTTTGGCCAGTTTGACATTGCTTTTGATCATTCAGTCATCTTGCTTACATTTACATTAAAGAGGCACTTGTAGGTCAGACAAATATAACATAACAGTTATAATGAAATAACCACAAATGTCTTTTCTGTGCTCACAGCATTATCAGTTTTATTCAACCCCCAAGTGACATTCAATCTTAGTACTTAGTACAGCATCCTTTTACAGTTATAACAGCTTTTAAACGTGAAGCATAGCTTGACACAAGTGTCTTGCAGCGATCTACGGGTATCTTCGCCCATTCTTCATGGGCAAAGGCCTCCAGTTCAGTCACATTCTTAGGCTTGCGCACTGCAACTGCTTTCTTTAAGTCCCACCAGAGGTTCTCAATCGGATTTAAGTCTGGTGACTGCGATGGCCACTCCAAAATGTTCCAGCCTTTCCTCTGCAACCATGCTCTAGTGGACTTGGAGGTATGCTTGGGATCATTGTCCTGTTGAAAGGTCCAACGTCTCCCAAGCCTCAGGTGTGTGACGGACTGCATCACGTTTCCATCCAATATCTCCTGGTACTGAAGAGAATTCATGGTACCTTGCACACGCTGAAGCTTCCCTGTACCTGCAGAAGCAAAACAGCCCCAAAGCATGATTGACCCTCCACCATGCTTCACAGTAGGCAAGGTGTTCTTTTCATCATAGGCCTTGTTCTTCCTCCTCCAAACATAGCGTTGATCCATGGGCCCAAACAGTTCTAATTTTGTTTCATCAGTCCACAGAACACTATCCCACAACTTTTGTGGTTTGTCCACATGGCTTTTGGCATACTGCAGTCGACTCTTCTTATTCTTTGGAGACAGCAAGGGGGTACGCCTGGGAGTTCTGGCACGGAGGCCTTCATTACGCAGTGTGCGTCTTATTGTCTGGGCTGAAACTTCTGTACCCACATCTGACAAATCTTTTCTCAGTTCCTCAGCAGTCACACGGGGACTTCTCTCCACTCTACGCTTCAGGTAGCGCACAGCAGTCGAAGTCAGCATCTTCTTTCTGCCACGACCAGGTAGCGTTTCAACAGTGCCCTTTGCCTTGAATTTGCGAATGATGCTTCCTAAGGTGTCTCTTGGTATGTTTAACATCTTTGCAATCTTCTTATAGCCATTGCCCTTCCTGTGAAGAGAAATCACCTCTTCTCTTGTCTTCCTGGACCATTCTCTTGCCTTCACCATGTTTGTAACCACACCAGTAAATGTCTAGAAGGAGCTGAGTATCACAGTCATTTTAAAGCTGCCTAATTGGTGCTTATTATGCTTGATTGCTGCTCGGTGACATCCACAGGTGTTTTCAATACCTGATGGAAAGCACCTGTATGAACCTCTGTTCTTCAGAGTGGTAGTCTTTAAGGGGTTGAATAATTGTGGCAATGAAGAAACCACATAAGAACCATTTACTACTGTATTACATAAACAATTGATGTCATTTTAGTTGCATTTGGGTAGTTACAACGTCCTTGTAGGATTTGATTCTGAATACAATTCCAAATGTACACTATAGTCCCTAAACCCCTTTACAGCATTGGGGGTTGAATAATTTTGGCCACAACTGTAGCTAACGCATGTTCCTCTTTGACTAATAAAGTGGGGGACATGCATATTTTCCATATGTTTTTTCTATATGTTGTTTCCACACGTTTCTTTTTATATACATTGTATAAAATGTGCGTTTTTCTGTAATATTTCTTCTTTATACACAGCAACACAGAGACAGCATTCTCAAATAAAATTTATTTCTGGCTGGGATCTGTAGTCCCACGACTATGTGCTAAATGTCATCCGATAGATATACAGACATTTCTGTCTGTGATCCAGTTCCCTTGGGTCCACGACAAAACGGAGGGGGTTATTCTTTCTTTTAATTTTACAAGTTATAACCCCTGTTTTGTTAATTATTTTTGCCTGTGTGCATTTGGGGGTATCACTAACCTGCCTATTACCTGGTGGACCTAAACCAAATTGACCTTGCCGTAATCCCCGGGACGAGACGGGACACCCACATTCACTTCTATCTGTCTCCCAATGCTGACTGTGTAAAACCTAGAAAATGGGCGCTCGCGCATGTATTGCGCATGTGCGAGCGGACCAAGATGTCGTCATTTTACCTGATCGCGCATAAGCTATTTAAACCACTGACACGCTCCCTTTGATAACGTGCTCAGGCACAAAACGCATTAGAGGTGCCAGGGTGGTGACGTCATGCCGCACAGGCCACGTGGTAGGCCGGCGGCCATTTTTACTACTGTCACATTAATGTGAGTGATTTTACCTGGATTTATCTTTGCTTGGCATTTATTAATAAACATTCTACACTATCAACAATTTTTTGTTTGGGCTCGGTTTATTGCGAGCCTCCCCCCCCCTTAAGGTGGATTCTTGTCCTGCTCTGCATCCATTATTGAGAGGTGACCCCCTGGTGTTTGCACATGATACCTGCTACCTGGAGAGTGATCCCCCTGCTGGATGGATGAGTGTTCCTGATCCCTGGAGAATGATGTCCATTTGATCACCTGTCTTTTTGCTTGGATGGCCAGATGATCCCTTGACTTTCATATTTTCCTATCCAGAGGACCAGGAGTGGTTTAATTACTCAAATGCACATAACTTTGCGATATCTAGTTAGTGCAATCTACACTCATTTTTACATCACCGTAGTCACGAATTTCACCTCAATATAGAGATTGGGACATATTTGCTAATTTATATTTAATAATTATTATGAAGGTCACTACCTGCAGAGTTTACGTCTGTAGATGTTCATCGCACTTCAATATATCTATAGCACTCCACAGCGCACGATTAATCTGATTATATCTTATGTTTATTTTGTTCTCAGCACTGCATATGTTTATTGTCTTGTACTAAAGTTGATATTGCTTAGTGTGCTTGCAAGTTTTTTTTACTTGTTACTTTTTTTGTATGTTTTGACCACTTCTGCAGTTCAGTAATATCACTTTTTTTCACTCATTGTGCAAGGATTTATTGGGGTTGGACTATCTATCACTGACTGTGTATGGACTGTCTCTAGGTTTACTGAGCACTTTTGATTCACAAGCACAGTGGATTTGATGTTGTGCACATCTATGCATGTATATTGAATTATTCACAAGATATAAATTATTTGTTTAAGCGCGGCATGTTTTCTGATACTGTGATCTGTGGTGTGTGCTATCCTACACATGTGCTCACTGCAGCTTAATTGCATTCATTTCATGTAGCCAGTTGTGTTGTATTTTCTGCTTGGTTTCACCTCTAAGTATTCTCTTTATTAACATTTCTGAGAAAAATTAGCCCATCAAGTCCCCCTGCCTTGTGATTGTCAGTCAGCAATTTCTATAGCTGATATTTGTCTTAGGCAACAGGCATTGAATTTACTCACTTTCCACTCCTTCTATGAGTATTGATACATTAATATCAGCCTTAGCCATTTGCCTACCAGGCACTTATACCCCCTTCCTGCCCAGGGCAATTTTCAGCTTTCAGCGCTGTTGCACTTTGAATGACAGTTATGCAACACTGTACCCATATTCAATTTTCATCATTTTGTTCACACAAATAAAGCTTTCTTTTGGTAGCATTTAATCACTGCTGGGTGTTTTATTTTGTGCGCTATAAACAAAAAAAGAGCAAAAAAATTTTTAAAAAAGGGTTTTCTTTGTTTCTATTATAAAAGTTTGCAAACAGTAAATTTTTGTCCTGCGCTGATGTGCATTGATGAGGCTGCACTGATAGGCAGCACTAATGGGCACTGATAGGCAGCACTGATGGGCACTGATAAGTGGCACTGATGAGCTGGCACTGATGAGCTGGCACTAATGATGCTGCACTGATATGCAATAATGATGGGCACTGATAGGTGGCACTGATGGGCACTGCTAGTTGGCACTGATGGCCAGCCCTGATGGGCACTGCTGGGTGGCAGTGACTGACGGCACTGACTGGCAGCTCTAGGGGGCACTGACTGGCGGCACTGCTGGGCACTGATGGGTGGCACTGCTGGGCAGCATTGATGGGGGACACTACTGGGGGGCACTGCTGGGCACTAGTGGGTGGCACTACTAGGCACTTATGGGCACAGGTGGGTGGCACTGCTGGGCACTGATGGGCACAGGTGGGTGGCACTGATGGACACTTGTGGGCAGCACTGCTGGGCATAGGATTGTGGCACTAGTGAGTGGCTCTGCTGGGCACTGATAATAGGGGCACTGATCATCAGTGCCCTGATGATCGGTACCAATCCATCCTCTGACTATTGCAAGTTATCGGCAGTACAAATCCTAACAGCTAGTGCATGCATTTATCCATCAGGTGCTAAAGGGGTGTAACCACATATTAACACTAGAAATTCGGAGGACCCTCTGCACACTGCTTAAGCAATATGTGTGAACAAAATATCCCTATTTATTGCACAGTCCTCAGAATTTCTAGTGTTAATATGTGGTTACACCCCTTTAGCACCTGATGGACAAATGCATGCACTAGCTGTTGGGATTTGAGCACAGGGATCTCTTGTTTGTTGTATTGTTGGGTCAGTAGCCAGACCTGAACCTTGTAGCTCTCCCCATTGTGTCTTTTCCCCTATGCTAGCATTTGCTGATGACATTATCCTAATGATCACTAACCCAACCCGATCTTTATACAGGATAAGGGAGCCCTTAAATTTATATGTTTCTGTATCGTATTGCAAACTCAATGAAAAGAAATCCTTAATTCTAAACCTATATACACCAAAACAACCCAATTGCTCCTTTCCAAAGATTTCCCATACATGTGGGCTGACCACTCAATCACCTACCTTGGCATCAATCTAACCACATCCACATCCCAACTCTACAATTATAACCATAAAACATTCCTTCAGGATCTTCCCAAAGGGATCTCTTCACTCTGAACATATAGTGTTTCCAAAACTGGGTCACATAGCCGCCCTGAAAATTTTTATATTGCCCAAACTGCTCTATATCTTTAGGACCCTCCCCATACCTGTACCTATGAAATTTTTCCATGTGGCTCAGAGACAATTTTTTCAGTTCCTATTTTACTCATTCATGATTGAATCAAAATATAACTTGAAAACTACCTCATTGACAAACTGGGAAGTCCTAATTTCCAAAATGTCTCAGACCGTGTATGGAACAAGACCTTCACTATTACCTACAAGGCCTCCCATTGTGCTTCACACTGGGAATCATACCTCAAATTGCTACACCAATAGTACCTAACCCCAGTTTGCCTAACTAGAATATATACATCATGCTTTTCACAATGCTGGAGACAATGTGTAGAAATAGGTTCCCTGTTCCATATAATATGGTCTTGTAAATCAATTAGGTCCAGGAGTGGACTGACTATTTGGAAACTCGGGCACTGCCCGAGGGCCCGGGGTCAGTAGGGGGCCCCATGAGATGCCCCTGGTACCTTTTTCATTGGGGTTTTTTGAGTTTGGGCAAGGACACATGGGCCCCATGATCCCCTATTGCCCGGGGGCCCATGAGTTTTCAGTCCGCCCCTGATTAGGTCCTTCTGGAATAGTGTCTTTACTTTGATTTCAGAAATATCAGGCACAGAGTACAACCCAACCCAGGCTTAGCTCTCCTCCATATCAGCATAGATAATTTCTCTCTTGATTTATGTAGCATTATCATTCACATCCTTTATGCAGCCAAGAATAATATCACTAGACTATGGAAGTCCACAGTTTCTCCATCCATGACCAGAGTGATCTCTGACCTGAACACTCAATGTGATATGGAAAGGAGATTTTCTCTCATTCACTTTTCTTACACCAAATTTCATAGATCCTGGACCTTATGGTCACTTCATCCTAAGTGCACAGTTCAAGTTTGATGGCACCTAACATTTGGAGTATAAAAACAGCTTTTCTAGCTTTTTTTTTCCTTTTTTTTTTCTTTTATTTTTTTCTCTTATTTTTCTTTTCCGTTATCACTCATACTGTTACGTTGCTCTTTGTTATAACAGTTGATTGTTCCTTTCACCCTCCTCCCCACCCCCCATCATTCTACCATCCCTCCCCTCCTCCTCCCCTCTCCCCCCTCCCGCCCAATCCTACAGTTCCTGCTGTATTAGTCTCCATAAGATTGGTATCTGCATTTATTTTTTATTTCTCTCATGTACTAAGACTCTATAAAGCTTATACCTATATTGCCTATTCTCACAAAGTATGGATGTACCTGTACAACTGTGAACCTACTTTTGTCCCTGTTCTTATCTTGCCTCGTTACTTGCAAAACTTAAATAATAATAAGTTGAATCTAAAACCAGCAACTTGTTTTTACCCCCTGCAGTCTCCCATGGGATATTGGATATGGATTTGTTAATGTGTGGTATCAAATACAGTATATCTTTCCGTACCTTCTAAAGATGTTGACTAAGCTCTTTGACATGTGTCAAAAAGCTACCACCTTCCTATGATTGGAAGGTTTTTCTTCTTTACAGAATAAATAAGCTATGCAGGGGTGAGGTTGAGGGTAGACATATGGTTTATATCTCATAACCTTTGCTATATGCCACTCTGTAAAACTTTATATATTTTGGGTGTTTTTTTTTATAATGTATAAATAAAATTGTGATTTAATACTTACCTGCTCTGTGAAGTGGTTTTGCACAGAGCAGCCCCGATCTTCCTCTTCTTAGATCCCCCGCAGGTGCTCCTGGCCCCTCCCTACTACCAAGTGCCCCCGCAGCAAGCAGCTTGCTATGTGGACACCCGAGCAGGCTCACTCCTAAGATGCAAAGTTACGGCTCTGCCCCTCCCCTGTTCTCTCCTCATTTGTTCACTGGCTGTGATTGACAGTAGTGGGAGTTAATGAAGAGGGAGAGACCCTGGACAGATGAGGCTTGCATATACATCGCTGGATCAAGATGGGGCGCAGGTAAGTATTGGAGAGCTGCTGCACACAGAAGGTTTTTACCTTCATGCATAGAATGAATGAAGGTAAAAAACCCTTAAGCCTTTACAACCACTTTAAAGCATGTTGTGAAGGTGAAGAGAGATGTTTGTAGTCTAAATTAGGAGAACAGCATACAGTAGGTTCCAATGCTGCTCATCCAAAGATTTAGTGAGTGAGCTTTGTCACCCTAGGGCATCAAATGTTACTGGTACAGGAACACCAGAAAAAAAAAATAAAGAAAAAAAAGCCTGAAAAAAATAAGCTTTTGCCACCACCACAAATAAAAAGTAGGTTGCGTTATATTACATTTATGTTCTTGATCAAAGATTTGAGAGATTATACCTCATCATCCATTTGTGGATATGGGGCTGTTTAGTGTTCTTTACTCTAATAGACAGCAATGTATATGCACAGTTAGTATTATTACATAATATGATATTTAGTGAAAAATAAATACATGTAATTGTTTTCACCATGTATCCCAATATGTTCTAACAGCTCTTTTTCATTCTCCAGAATGTAAATGTATATACAAATCTAACCAGTGGAAGGATAGCCCCTTTAAAGACAATTTATTGTATTATTCTTGCAGTGGGAAAAGCAGTTTTACATTCACAATTCTCCACTTCCCTTTGTTCCTGCAATGGACTAACCTTGCCATCCTCATGTCCATTGCAGGCTATGCTTTCTACATTGATCTTGATGACATCAGAGGAGCTTAGGGAGCTTTCACACTGGCCCCACAATGTGTTGCACCTGCAATTTTAGTCCAGGTTAGCTGTGCTTTCCTATTGAGTTCAATTATGGCCTGTAGTTTTGGTGCACTTTCAGAGAGAGTGGGAAGACAGCTAAGCTGCATGAAAACCCACGGGTAAACTGCATTGTATCCAAAGCACAGGGGATCAGTGTAAAGCTGCCTGTAGACTGCCAGAGTGTAGGGGAGAAAAGGCTGTGATGACCAGTCTAGAGGAAATTGTGGGAGCAGAGGATCAGGAGAATAAAACTGCTATGCCTGGTCCCCTAGACATAAATGAACAGTTAACCCTTGCAGTGTCGGTTCAGCAAGGGAAGATATTTTGATCTCCTGGAGTTCAATTGTATAGCTGTAGTAGACTGAAAGACAATGAAGAAGCTTAAATGAAAAAGGACAGAACAATAAAAAAACTTTTGGTCATCCACCAATAAGTAGAATATTTGTTCTGGGTGGGTTCATCTAATAATACCAGATATTCTTACATTATAGAAATATTGTTATAAAAATATGTTAGGGAAACACTAATCTTAACCAACTTGTAAAATGAAATTTATTATCAAAGCCAGAAACTTCTATAATAACTAAATGAACTATATTAACAACACCAGATACTGCCACATTATGTCTATACACAATGTAACAAAGTATTATAATTACTTCATTTTGTGCAAAATGTAATCTACAGATTCACCCTTTATGCTAGTTTTTCAGTAAAACTATCTGACAAATAGTGTAAGTACTTGAGAAGTAATAGATCTATTCACATCTTCAATGCATGTTTTTATTCTTTCTTTCAAAAGTACTGAATTCCTTCTCATAATATGTCTGTCTTTTTTTTCCTTTGGCTCATTAAAATACCTCTATGATATTTTGACAGCTGCCCTAGCAAAACACATCTGTCACTGTCCTTTGTAAAACACATTCATGCCTGCTGTGTAACCTTTATTTGGACATGCACAATCATTTGATAACTGATATATACAGTATATATATATATATATATATATATATATATATATATATATATATATTTATTAACAGGACGAGACTCTATCACAGTGAAAAGATAGGAAAATGTGATGAGGGATTCGCATTTAGGGTGAATGCAATGTTCCAGTCTAGTGTTTCTGGGCAGAGAAAGCTGTGGATTTGACTTTCTCTGGATTCTGCAGCTCTGGATTGGAACATTTAATCCTGTGCCAGGGTTTTTTGCTAGACACCCGCAATCTGGCTGAGTACACAGGTGTGTAGTGCCCTTATACATTCAGGTCTGAAAATAGCTCAGAGCTTTTAGTGTGGGAGATGGAAGGTGTCATTGAGGGGGTTAGAAGACCCAGCCAGAAGCCAAGAGACAAAGGCTCTCATTTTTAGGAGACAGGTCAGATCCTATCGGGGTGTCAGGAGAATCTCAATCCAGGGGCCAGAGGTGAGCTCGGAATTTTCCAGTGTGTGTATTTCTGCTGAAGTTGGAGAAGATCCCCTGCATGGGGAGTAATTTGTTTGTGAAAGTTTGCTTCCCTTTAACTAAAAGTGGGCTATCAAGCCCTTAAAAATAGTTCCTGCCTCAGTGAACTCAGTAAAAATAACACATCTACCATGAGCACTAACTACCCCATATATATATATATATATCTCCAAGAGCTTTAAAAAGATATTTCACAAAACAATGATCTGTGTGAGAAGATACTGATGGTAATAGTAATTCCCTGTACAGTAGATGCTAGCTCTAGGGCACTGAAGATGAACTTTGTTCCAAACGTTTGTCCTGAATCTGGAATGGAATAGCTGTTTCTTATATATCATTCTTAAGCAAGTGGTACAAAATAAAGGCTTTTTAATTTGCCATTTTATAAAGATTGAGGAGTCCCATACCAATAAACTCTCATTTGTACTGACTTAAATCAGAACTCCAGTAAAGTAACCCCCACTCTGCACTTGCCACCAGAGTTCTTTTTTCAGTATTGCTTATACATCCCATAAATCAGGAGTCTTTTAGCTGGTGCAATGAAGTATTTGGATCTTCTACCTCTTCTTTCAATATTGATGGTGAGGGAATCTTCAATACTGCAGAGAGTGTCACTGATGTAATCAGCTATGCTCTCTGTGGTATTGTATTGTGACCCTAGGCTTATGTGGTGGTGCATCTCTAAGGAATGTGTCCATGACAGCCTAGGCTCATTGGAAACTGGTTGAATGATGGTGGCTGTCATTCAGTTTGGAAAACAAGTGGTGCTGGACCTAAAAGTAGTGGAACTGTGATGCACAACACTGGAGAGGATGTACTGTAATTGTTGAAGCAAAAGTTGCCTTTTGTGTGTATGTGTGTGTGTTTTTTTTTAGCGTGCTGGGAGGCATATTAAAAGCAAAAAAATACATAAAACTGGAGTTTCCATCATTTACTTGTAGAAGTCACTTGTCATTCCATGCCTCATATGTAGCAAGAAAAAATTAACATTAAATGGTTTAAAAGAAACAGATAAATATTTTGTAAAGATGTTCTCTATTTAACAACATTGGGATTGTTGCACAGTAAAAATGATTTAAGAAACAGTTGATTTCCTTTGTTAAAATTAGTATAAAACTGGAAGCACAATAAGAGGCAGGCATGACTTTGCTAAGAAGTAAAGGAGACAGCTGGTGGATAAACAGGTCAATTTTTCTCATTAAGGTGCAGACAAAACAACCCGCTGTGCACAGCCTGCCCTTCTCACCTGCTCCAAGAAAGATAGAAAAGTCTTATCAGGTAAGGTCATTCAGCCTGGCAGATTTGCAATTTCTTTCTCACCCTTCATTAATCCAAAGGGGTAAATGCTAGGGATCTATGACCAATACCTGAGTCACATCACAGGCAGCTTTGAAACATATTTACTGCTAATTGCCAGCAGTTTATCATAGCACTAAATATTGCACGCTACTAATCAACATGATCCTATTAAACTTGATCTTTCTTGTGTCACCCTAGAACATTTTAACATAAAACTATACTGTATCTATTTAAATTTTCTTACTCTTCTTTTATTTGTTTTTTGTTCATACTGCAGATGCCGTGCCATTTTTTAAGAAGCGTAAAAAGCTAAAGCCTAGCAACTAAACATCTGTAAAGCTTACATTTTTGTATGTAAATTATTTGAAAGCACACTGAGGGAAGGCATACAAAATTGTACTGTAGCAAACAATATATTAACAGTTCATTTAGAAACAGAATTTTTACTTAGCTTAGTGGATGAGGTAAAGCCATGCTGATATTTATCATATGCAAGCAAAAAATCCTGGTTTTGTTTTTAAATTTTTTTTTATGATTTGGTATATGATTCCAAGTGAATTTTCACTTAGTTTCAGCTTATTCGCTGAGCTAAGTAAAATGCACTTTGCAAAGTGAATATGATCTACACCTTTAGTAGCTCAAACTCATTTGCGTCTAACTAGCATGATCAGTTTTTATGTGGAGTTCATTAAATCTGGACATTGACAATTCTAGAAAGATTTTGACAAAATGGTACATGCTATATCTGTTATACCGAGTGGATTTGAAAAGTTTTGATCAGTTTTTATTTTATTTTTGGATGAATCTGAATTAATTGAGAATAGCTGGTTGTTAAGGAGTGGGAGGCCACCACAACCTTAACAACTATGTTTCATCTGCTGTCAGAGGGATGTTAAAAAAACAGCGTGAGGATCCCCCCTAAAAGTTTTGAAAAATTGCTTAGGGCTGGTATGGATTTTAAGAGAATCCCCACACCAAAATGAATTTAAAAAATGTTGTGAGTTATTTATTTATTTCAGGTACATATATAGCGCCATCAATTTTACACAGCTCTTTACATACTGTATATATTAAACATTCACATCAGTCTCTAACCCTCAAGGGGTGTGCAATCTAAGGTCCCTAACTAACAGTCATACATACACATACTAGGGCCAATTTAGACAGGATCCAATTCACCTACTGGCATGTCTTTAGCGTGTGGGAGGAAACCCACGCAGGCACATGGAGAACATGCAAACTCCAGGCAGGTGGTACCATGGTTGGGATTTGAACCAATGACCCTAGTACTGGCAAGCGGAAGTGCTAACCATTTAGCCACTGTGCTGCCACCCCAAAATCCAGACCCTTATATGAGCATGCAGCTTGGAAGGCAGGGAAAGGGGGGATGAGCTAGTGTCCGCCATCCTGAACCATACCAGGCCCTCAACATGGGTGGGCTTTGGGGGAGGGGGCTTTCTCCCAAAGCACCTTGTCCCCATGGTAATAAGGACAAGGGCCTCTTCCCCACAACTCTGGCTGGTATTGGGGTGTGGGGGGGTAACTTATCAGAATCTAGAAGCCCTTATAACAAAGCCCCCCAAAACCTAGCTCTGCCCATGATGTAATAGCAGATGTGGTAATGCATGTGGTCAGAATAGCACCAGTTGCACAGCTTCCGATGTACACAGGACGATGTCTTTTGGCACATTGACTTATGAAGGTCGGTGCTCCCTGTGACTGTATGCAGCCTTGTACTGCCATCTGTTACAAATTTAGTCTCAAAACCTTTTGATACTACCTTGTATACATATTAAAAATGCCAGATAATTCTTTTATGCATTTCTTATTACTGCCATCCCTATGTAGTGTTGTTTAGTAGCTCTGTTTGCATCCATGAGAATTATTAAGTGTGTGTATATATATATATATTTTTTATATATATATATATATATATATATACATACATACACAGTGCTCAGCATAAATGAGTACACCCCTTTTGAAAAATAAGATTTTAATCAATATCTCAATGAACAGAAGTACAATTTCCAAAATTTTTGCAACATGGTATTGAATGAATTTGTTTGGAAAAATACTTTTTTGTGTGTGCAAATAAGCAAATCTTGTTTGGAATCAATGGCTTGCATTTGTGGAACTATTTTGTAGCATGGTGTTCCATAGAAAATGTTGATATTGCTAGGAAAGTAAAGGTTTTCTGACAAATCTGCTGGGGTGTACTCATTTATGTTGAGCAATATATATATATGAATTTACAAATGGGTCAAATAGAAAGCTCTCTGAGGGGCTTGATTAGTGTTCAGATTACAATAGTTATCTAATCACAATAGTGACTTTCAAGGAGCAATGTGCTACCTCCAGGCATACATTCCATAATATTAATCATTGCTGAATATGCTGGTTCTTGGACACTGATAGTGAACCTTGGGGCTTAGTAGTGATTGCTTCTGGGATTACACTGTAGGAGAATTACTACTTCTCATTCACTTCTCTTCTTACATCATGGGGGTTATTTACTAAGGCTGCATGGTGCAGAATCTGCTGCAGATGTAAAGCGTATGTGTGCGTGTGTGTCTTCTACAAGTAGAAGTGTAAAGTTAATTGCAATTGAATTTCATGGAAAGGTGCCAATTCACCATAAAATGAATGTCCCTGTCAGGGGCCACAGTTATTTTATAAACGTACAGTGTACGTGTATGTGTGCTTGTAATATACACTTCTTTCAAAAACACAACTGGGTAAACAGTGTTATCACTGTACAGATTTATATGGCATCAATGTCACTTTACAGTTATTTTCAAATATTTTCATAGGGACCCTGCATTAAGCTGGAGTGATGCTAGTTAAATGTCATACTATTTTGAGTTGCTTTATATGTTCTTTGATTTTGTCTCAACAATTTTTTACTTATTTATGTTACATAATTTTGAAAACAAATAATCTTTCTTCATAAATTTCTTCAAAATGTAGTCTGATACATTTCTTTGGTAAAAATAACCCAAATCGATGTACACTATTTAGTCTGTGTGAAAGTTATAAAGGGGTTTATTAAGTGTTCTTGCATGGCAAGACCACTTACTCTTAACTCACATATAGATTCTTATTATTATAACCAAATTTACCACCCTAACTCCTCCCACAGTTTTTACACTACATAGACAGTAATATACTGAAACATGCGGATTGTTCTTGATTGGTGTGCTATTACTTTGTGGAATGTTTCGCCGAATGGTTCACAAAATATCGGCGTTTTTGTGGTGAAATTGGTCCCATAGGAATGAATGGCGGAATGTTCAAAACTAGAGTGGAAGCCGCCGACTCCAGTTGTAGACTACTGGTGGAGACAAGAACACTTCACACAATTTCCCCAGAAATTGTAGCTTTTCTAGTATTCTAATGCTGTTTCACTCAAAATCTCCTGCACTTCTGCATAGAAACCAATCAGCTTCCAGGTTTTATTGCTAAAGTTTCTTTGAACAAGCTGAAGTTAGTAGCTGAATGGCTACCATGCACAGGTGCACCAGATTCTGAGTGAAACAGCTTTAGTAAATATACCCCTCTCTCTGTTGGGGTCCCTCAAGGTTCTGTCCTCAGACCCCTCCTCTTCTCCATTTACACCTCCTCCCTTGGCCAATTGATAAACTCCCACGGCTTCAACTACCATCTCTATGCCAACGACACACAAATCTATCTCTCTGCCCCTCACCTCACCTCCTCAGTCTCCAATCACATCACCAGCCTACTAAGTGACAGGTCGGACTGGATGTCACTCCACTTCCTCAAACTCAACCTTTCCAAAACTGAGCTTCTAGTATTCCCCCCAGCCCATGCCCCCCCCCCGACTTCTCCATCAAGATCAACAACACTATCATCAGTCCCACCCCTTACGCCAGGGTACTAGGAGTAATCCTAGACTCCAATCTGTCCTTTCAGCCCCAAGTCCAATCACTGACAAACTCATGTAGACTTCACCTCCGCAACATCTCCAAGATACGACCATTCCTAACCTAGGAAACCACTAAGCAACTCATTCACTCCCTTATTATATCACGCCTTGACTACTGTAACTCCCTCCTCACTGGCCTACCTCATCGCAGGCTATCCCCACTCCAGTCCATCATGAATGCTGCTGCCAGACTCATTCACCTTACTAACCGCTCTGTATCTGCCACCCCTCTCTGCCAATCCCTCCACTGGCTTACAATTGCCCAGCAGATAAAATTCAAAAGACTAACACTGACGTATAAAGCCGTTCATAACACTGCCCCTAAATACATCACGACCTTGTCTCTAAATACCACCCAAACTGTACTCTCCGCTCCTCGCAGGACCTCCTTCTCTCTAGCTCCCTTGTCTCCTCCTTCCATGCTCGTCTCCAGGATTTCTCAAGGGCTTCACCCATCCTCTGGAAATCCCTACCCCAATCTATCAGGCTATCACCTACTCTGCTCTCTTTTAGGCGCACTCTGAAAACCCATCTCTTTAGGGAAGCCTACCCCGACCCCAGCTAATACTGGAATCCCCTACTCTTCCTACCACTCCATCCCCCACAGCTAATTTCCTCTCGTACCTCTATCTCCTCCCTCCTAGATTGTAAGCTCCAAGGAGCAGGGCCCTCCAATCCCTCTTGTATTGAACTGTATTGTTACTGTACTGTCTCCCCCCATAATGTAAAGCGCTGAGCAAACTGTCGGCGCTATATAAGTCCTGTATAATAATAATACCCCAAAGTCTACAAACTATGGTATATATTATTTAAAACTTGATCAGTCCTGATTTACTGACTGCCTTTTTGAGGCTCCAAAATGTGAGAACAGTACAAATACCCCCAAATTACCCCTTTTTGTAAAGTAGACAGTAGAAAGTAGAAATTAAATACAATCATTTTTTTCATATATTATGATTATACAAGATTTATAAAGTGCCAGCAGTTTGCGTAGTGCTTTACAACATAAGTTCACGCCAGTCAGGAACTATTTTCAGGGCTTGGTAGCCCACTTTTATTAAAAGGAAATGCAAAACAAAAGTTCCAACATAAGGTTTTCCACGCAGGGGTTCTTCTCAAGTAAAATGCACAGTCAAAATGACAAAAGTGGGCAAAGTATGGGGAACTCACAGTACCTGCTCATCCAGCAGTAAAATTACTGTTGGCCAGTCAGCAAGTGTTTAACTACTACTAAGAATTCCAAGCTATTTTGCTACATTCCCTCTCTTTAACCACTTGCCCTCCAGAGGATTTACCTCCCTTCCTGACCAGGCCTTTTTTTGCTATTCGACGTTGCTTCAACTGGTAATTGTGTGGTCAAGCTCACTGTACCCAAGCAAAATGTATGCACTTTTTTCACACAAATAGAGCTTTTTTTGGTGGTATTTGTGTGCTTGTTATTTTTTGTGCTATAAACAAAAAAAGACGAAAAATTTTGAAAAAAAAACAATATTTTCTCATTTCTGTCATAGAAAATATCCTATAAACTAAAATTTTGCCATAACTTTAGGCCATTTTGCTACATGTCTTTGGTAAAAGAAAATCCCAATAACTGCATATTAATTGGTTTGTGTGAAAGTTATAGTGTCTACAAATGGTGGTATAGCTATTGGAATTTACGCCACTTTTTGCTATACGGCTCAGCGCTAGTTTAACTGACAATTATGCAGTCATGCAATACTTGTTTTGGCGGTTTTTCTACCGCACTTATTCACTTGGTTCTATCTAAGATTATAAATGTAATAAGTGATTACAACCTTTTGCTTATACATGAATTTAGCCAATCCTCATATGGCTATTACTAATAATGTTAATACCAAATGATAACAACTGTGCAAAAAATAAAGATCTAATTTATTTACACAGAATTGAAGCTTGCTATTAATCAAATATAACAAAATATAATGTAGCCGCTATAACTTTAAAAGTAGTAATATTACTATGCAAATACAGAATATTTCCAATACAAAGAGAGATGACTATAGGAAATAAAGTTACAGGAAAGAAACAGAGCAATGGTGATACATTACACAGACATCCTGATGTTCTGATGTCTGGGCTCCCAAACAGGCAAGAGGACAAAGAGACAGAATGCCATACCTTTATACTCCCTCCCCCTACATTCCAAGTAAAGACACACCCTTCAATAAGTTCCAATATTTTGCCATTTCTGCTCAAAGGGGGGCTCTGTGACTTGTGACAGATATTGGCCAACTGTATAGGCAAATGTCCAGGAAGCATACCTCCTTTGAAGCCAGTTCCTGAAGGAAGACTTATGACAATACTCCCTAGGAGATGTTAGAAATGACGACTCCAGGGCTTATTCAGCCAGGTGGCCATACAGTCATAAACCTCTACAGGAAACCTTTTAAGGGGGGTGTTGAGGTGATGCAATAGATGGTAAATAAGTTGCAGAAATTGAGACCCCTTTCAGAAGTTCACAATAATGTTAAAAATTATTGTAGGCCCAAAATAGCCATTACATACTGTACATAAATGAAATTTGTCCTTTTTGCACACAGAGCTGCCTTTTGGTGGTATTTGATCACATCAAAACATTTTGGAAAACAAAAACAATATTTTCTCATTTCTGTCATAAAACAATATCCAAAAAACTCAAATTTCACCATAAATTTAGGCCAAATGTAATTTTTTATATGTATTTGGTAAATAACTGCATATTAATTGGTTTGTGTGAAAGTTATAGCATGTACAAACTATGGTGTAGATACTGGAATTTACACAGCTTTTACTTTCTGACTGTCTATCACATTTCTTGAGGTGCTAAAATACCAGGATAGTACAAACACCCCTAAATTACCCCTTTTCGGGAAGTAGACATCCTAAGCTATCTGCTGAAGCATGTTGAGTCCGTGGAAGATGTATTATTTTTCCACACATTTTTGGAAAATTACAAAAAAACATGTTTTTTTTTTACACAGAGTTGTCAATTTAATGATATATTGCTTACACATGCCATAGGTATATGTGGAATTACACTCCAAAATACATTCAGATAGTTCAACCAAGCATGGAGATACCACTTCTGTGAGACTTTTTGGGAGCCTTGCCACACAAAGGAGTCTTAAATCCAATGACCACTTTGAAAGCCTGAAGTTGTGTAACTTCCTCATTTCACTTCCTCACTACCTATCACAGTTTTGGAGGCCCTGAAATGCCAGGATAGTACCACCCCCCCCCCCCATCCCAAATGATCCCTTTTTGGAAAGTAGACACCCTAGGGAATTTAAAAAGAGACATTTTTCAGATCTTATTTTTTCTCACAAAGTTTTGAAAAATAAAAAGAGAAAAGAAAAAATATGTTTTTGTTTCCAGGGCCTCCGAAACTGTAGTAAGTAGTCAGGAAATGTAATGAGGAAATAAAGCCCTTTAAAACCTGAAAGTGCTTATTGGAATTTGGGGTCCTGTACGCAGCTAGCCTGCCAAAAAGTGTCTCACATGTGGTATCCCCATACTCAGGAGAAGTAGAAGAATGTATTTTGTGGAGTAATTCCACATATAACCATGGCATGTGTGAGCAAGAAATCATTTAAGTGCCAACTTTGTGTAAAATAATTTTTTTTTTCATTTTCCAAAAACTTGTGGTAAAAAAAATAATTTATTCTATTGACTCAACATGCCTCTCAGCAAATAGTTGTGGTGTCTACTTTCCACAAATGGGTCATTTGGGGGGGGGGGATGTTATGCCCAGCATTAGAAGTTTATGCCACACATCACTCACTCTTCTAACCACCTGAAGACCAAGCCTTTTCTGACACTTTTTGTTCACATGAAAAAATAAGCATTTTTTTGCTAGGAAATTACTTTGAACCCCAAAAAGTTATATATTTTTAAAGCAGACACCCTAGTGAATACAATGGTGGGTGCTGCAATTTTTTAATGTCACATAGTACATGTTTTGAAAAAATACACTTTTTTTACTTTGAAATGCACAAAATACACAATGTATTGACCAAGTATTTGGTAAAATATAAAATATGATGGTATGCCGAGTAAATAGATACCAAACATGACATGCTTTAAAACTGCACATGCCCCGTGCAATGGTGGCAAACTGCATACATTTTTAATATCCATAGGTCTAGACAAGGAATGAACAAGTTGGTGACATATTGCAACATCTATCTTTTTCCATTCTTCAAGAACGACTTCTTTTAGAGCCTGGATGCTAGATGGAGAATGATGCTGAACTTGTCTCTTCAGAATTCACCATAGGTGTTTTCGATTGGGTTCAGATCAGGAGACATACAGTACTTGGCCACTGATTCACTTTCACCCTGTTCTTCAGAAATTCAACAGTGGCCTTAGATGTGTGCTTTGGATCATTGTTATGTTGGAAAAGTGCACGACAACAAAGGGCACAGAGTGATGGTGGCATCTTCTTTTTCAATATATAGCAGTATGTCTGTGAATTCATGATACCATCAATGAAATGCAGCTTTCCAACACTAGCAGCACTCATGCAGCCCCACAGAGGAACATTGCCACCACCATGTTTCATTGTAGGAACCATGCTTTTTTATGTGTACTCCTAAACTCTCCAACACCATACAGTTTTGAAACCTTCAGTTCAAAAAACATTTATCTTGGTCTCATCGCTCCAGAGTACAGTGTTCCAGTAGTCTTCTTCTTTTCAGCATGACCCCTGGCATATCCTAGGCTGGCTTTTTTGTGCATGGCCTTTAGGAGATTCTTCCTTCATGGACAACACCCATGCATGCCATTCCACTGTAGTGTACGCTGTATTGTGTCATGGGAAACAATGACCCCAGTTTGGCTTTCTACTTCTTTAGCTAACTGCAGTGAACTTGCATGACAATTTTCTTCAGCCGTCCTCATCAGAAGTTGCACCTGTCGAGGTGTTAACTTCCGTGGACGGCCTGGATGTCTCTGTAAGATGGTCGCACTTCCAGCTTTGATAAATTTTAGTATCACTTTTGCTACAGTATGCTGACTGATAATGCTTTGCTGATCTTCTTGTAGCCTTCATCTTTTTTTTTTCTCAGGCCTTGTAACATTTCTCTTCCATGCGGTGCCATTGCTGACAGCATGAAATGGGAAGGGGTTTTCTTTGTTAAATAATGCCATTTTAAAAACAACTGTTTGCTGGACATCTGTTTAATTAATAATTACACTCACCTGTAGTTGAATTCTTGGTAATTAGGATTTTGTTGTTTAAAATTTAGCTTTGTTCCTAAGACGCTCATTGGGGTTTATTCTGAAAGGATAGTAATGGATTTCTGACAAATATATTGGGGTGTACTCAATTATGCTGAGCAGTGTATATTACTGATTTAAACTGAGGGTTGTTGAGCTTTAAAAAAGTTTCTCACTTTTGTCTTATGGGACATCTGATGTTTCACATTTCTGTTGTCAAAGACCAAATGGGTTCATGAATATCAGTTGAAGACTGATGCCACGTCTTTGACATTTTTAGGAAGTGAATTAGCCTGCAGCAATCCTTAAATAATTACTTGGTTGCAGAATATTTTGATTGCCTATTTTATAGTAAGTATTGTAAGCTAACCAAGTCATTGGGAAATGGCATGTTTACTTTCTGAGATTTCCTATGAATTATTTATTAATTTGATTTGTTTTCTGTTTTGCATTTATGCAATCTTTTTAATTGATGTGGTAATTGATTTGTTTTTTTTTAGATTTCAGAACCATATAAATGAAATTAATAAGTCTAAATGAAAAAGAAAGACAGCCATATACAGACACAAGCTGTAAAATAATGCAGCTGTCTTTGTGATGATCAGCAGTCTGGGCACTTTTACAAAACCTTTTTTTGTAAATGAGTAAAACCTCATAAGTATGAAAAGGAGTTTGCTGCAATGCATGTTAAAATATATGCACATTTGTATATACATAGGATCATTCTGCATTTAGCTCACTTTAGTACAATTAGATCCATACTTATAAAGTGACCTTATGAGGTAACGTCACTTTTGCTAAACAGGAAAGAGTATGTGCCTGGAATGTAAAGATGGAAATACATACAGTATAACTAAAGACAAATTACTTTGAAAACATGAACAAATATACTGAACACCATCCTTGCATGCACTGTATAAACCACACACAGATATCAGAATACATTTTTTACATTACCGGTTCTCACTGGTTACAGCACATCATCTCCTCTATGCCAGTACACCATTGACTGAGAAGGTTAGGTGACCCACCAATACACAGAAAACTTCTAGGACTTCTGTGATCATGGGCAGTGCCTGGGGAGAGGGTGTGATCGGTGGCAGTGCTGTGGGGAGGGTTGATGAGATCAGTGGCCATGGTGGAGAGGATGGGATAATTGGCAGTGCGGGGGGCATGGGATGAATGACACGTGCAAGTCATCTGTTCATGGCAATAGGACAGAGCTGGGCAGCATTAGAGACAGCTGTGTGGACAAAGACCTGGAGAAAGACATCCTGGCACAAGAGAGTATAAACCAGTACAGTTGGCAAGTATGGGACAGCTGCTTTGGGCCCCAAAACAATGACTGGACCCAGGGCAGCTGTCCCTTTTGCCCTTCCTTAAAGATGGCCCTGCTAGACCCCAGCACCTGGGTACTCATGGTGTAGCAATGTCCAGCAGGCATGCAGGCAGGATTCAGCAGATTGACAGTATTTTTATAGTTCCAGCTCTTTCATGTAAACGAACACTGTCCAACAATTTAAGATGATTAACTACTCTTTTATATAGCAATAAAGTCATAACACTTTTAAAAAAAAACTTGCTGAGATAATCATTACCAGCTTATGTAAACTGAAAGAAAATAACTATGCTAAGAAATTAAAGAAATGCATAGAGACATAATTGACTATAAGGAAAACAAAACAAGACCATGAGAATATAAGAGAGATATATTACATGAAAATATAAAAGGAGATCCCCCTAATTTACAAACAACTGCAAACATTTTATGAAAACTCACTACAACACTAGGTAAAAATTAAAAACACAAAAAAAAGTTCCACTAGAGTCTTTATTAATCTCCCTGGTGGTCTGATTATGTCACTATTTTTTAATCCAAAGCCGTACATTGTTTTGAAAGGAAATTTGTTGTTTTGTATTGTAGGCTTAGGAATACCTTATTTAAATCTGTCCAAACAAGAGTCTAGTAAACATCCCGGGTATGATGAAGTTTGAAACATGAAATCATAAATTATAATATAATAAATAATTATAAAAAATAATATAATAATATGTACTACAATTCAAACCCATAGCCCGTCTGAGAAACGGGATACTGCATATTGTGTCTATGTTCGGACTGTAACCCATATTTGTATGTACATTGATCTGCCTTAACCTTTCCAATAAAATTATTTTTGGAAGGAAAAAAAAAAAATAATAATAAATTTAATTCAATAATGTATTCAAATAAAAAACATTGACATTTGTCCAAACAAGGGTCCAATATTACTAGACACTACATACTGGTTTAGTAAACCACCCGGGTATGAAAATTTTGAAACTGCAAGTCAGACATCACAATTAGGACAATGGAACCTGGTTTCCTTTCTGATTTTCCTTCCACTGTTATCTTGCTTTGAGCAACAAACCACACACATCATAGTAGGTGCTTTTTCTCGGTTGGTGGGATGTAGTTCAAGACGTGTTGACCAGTCAGGCGCTCCGGGTTGACAACGCCAACAGCATGACGACCTCTATTCACAGACATTGATGGTGTTTGGTGGTTCACAAAGATACATTCAGCAATTTTCCAAATGAAGTCCGAATGAATCACACGCTTCTCACTCTTTTTTTTGAGCAGAGTGTAGGCATTCAACAAGCATTGCTCAAGAAGATGTCTGAAGATCTTCTTGTAATACTTCTTTTGCTGTTTCCTCATTGCTGGGTAGAATGTCATTGCTTGGTCAGCTCTGTCAACACCTCCCATGGTGTTATTGTAGTCTATCGCTACTTGTGGCTTCATGATTTCTTTCCCACCTTTTGTGCGTACCATAACAGGAAGGTCAGGTCATCGCAGTGCCATCATTTTGCCTTTCTGCCGGGCAACATTTTCTCAAATCTTCAGCTTCTTATTGCCAAACATTGGCAGCATGTCACGCTGGTTAGCCCTAGCGGTTCCATTGGCATCGATTTTGTTTTGTAGAAGAAACTCATAAAGTTCAGGAGACGTATAAAAGTTGTCGGTTGTTACGCAATAGCCCTGATTTAGCAATGGCTAAATTAGTGAAAGAATGGAAGATGTTGCCATTCCACAGTTGCTGTATTTTGGATTGAATTTTGTTCCTTTTCCAGTGTACATCACTGAATTCCAAATGTAGCCAGTTGATGATTCTCATAGCATGTAGGATTTTACATCAAATCGTGCTCTCTTTGATGCAATGTATGGCACCCAGCTGAGCCTTCCCTTGTAGGCCATTAGACTTTCATCTATGCTGATATCTTTTTCTGGCACATAGCTCCATTGGAAATTCTTTAGAATCATTTGAGATACTTCCCAAATTTTATTTAGTTTTGGTGCAGGATGAGTATTTTCGTCAAATTCTTTGTTGTTTTCAAAGTGTAAAAATGTCATGATCAGTGAAAATCTGTACTCTGACATGATCGTGCCAAAGAATGGAGTGGCAAGTAATTTATTAGTTGTCCAGTACCACTTCTGCAGGGGTTTCCCCACCACTCCCTGAAGTATTATTAGGCCCAGAAATTTCCAAATGTCATCTTTGGTCGCTGGTTCCCACTTTCTGCTTTTTGAAAACTTCCAATGCAGAGTAGCCAATTGTTGCTCTTGGTACCGGTTTGTCTCAGTAACAATTTTTTCAATAACCTCATTGGTCAGAAATAATTGTAAGTATGCCAAGGGGTTGTCATGTTTAATGTCTACTTTCATACCAGGTGCTCCAGTAAATGGGTATCTTGGGGGCTATGCCTGATCCGTACCACAGTCAATAGCGCACCAAGTTGGCACATCACTCAGTCGAGTCACAGAATCGTCGCTGTCCTCACTTTCAGTGTCTGATAAATTTCCCCACAAATCACTATCGCTCAATTCTACAAGTGATTATAATTCACTGTTGCTGTCTTCTAGCTGGACCAAAACCACTTTTGGCATACAGGGACGTTTTTTGGATGCCATGCCATGAACGTTCTCAAGTTTCCAAGCAGAAAGAATGGTCAAAGTGCAGGCAGGGCACTGGACAAAGCACTAGGGACAAATATGAGGTGAAATGGATTGATACAGTAATGTAATACTAATATATTACAATGTATTGTGTGTTTTCACATTATAACTTTTTCTGAATTTCCTGACGGTTCGCCCCCCCCCCCCCCCCCCCGTACTTCCCTGTATAGGGATACCAAAGAATCAAAAGGCACTCAGGGCATTTTTGGGTCTTGTTGGTTATTGCAGAACCTGGATCCCAAACATGTCACAGATTGCTCAGCCTTTATACGCATTAACATCTAGCAAACTTATACATTTTGATTTAACAGAAGAACAAAAACAAGCAGTAGAAACATTGAAGGTGGCTATTATGACAAATACATGTTTGGCTTTGCCTGATTACAAGAAGGATTATTATCTGTTTTGTCATGAGGCAAACAATCAAGCATCTGGAGTGCTATCACAGAAACATGGAGACAAATACAAGCCGACAGGTTACTATTGTCAGCCACTGGACCCTGTCATCTGTGCAATAGCACCATGTGTAAAAGCCATGACTGCTGCAGCAGTCAGGAAAAAACTGCTGAAATAGTGTTAGCAAATACTTTGATTTTAATGGTCCCTCATGCAGTAGAACAGGTGTTGAGTCATATCAATACCAAACGTGTCTGCTGCCAGATTGACCAGGTATGAACTGGCATTACTCACATCAAGTAACATAATAATTAAAAGGTGTAATGTGTTGAACCCAGGAACACTGATACTTGTCATGCCTGACGCACCAGAGGAATGGGAGCATGGCTGTAATAGTGAAACAGAGGCCTACTATGAGCTTCCAGGGACAGTGACAGATGTAACCCTGGAAAACCCAGATATGGAACTATGGGTAGATGGTTCCCAATATTATACGGAAAAAGGTTCACCTGTAACAGGAATGGCCATAGTGGACCAGGAAAAGGTGATATTCCAGGAAGCCTTACCAAACCATTGTTCAGCTCAAGTGGCTGAATTGGAGGCTTTGGTAAAAGCATGCCAAATAGCAGAGGGTAAATCGGTTAATATCTGTACTGATTCACGTTATGCTTTTGGAGTAGTCTATGATTATGCAGCATTGTGGAAAAGTAGGAGTTACTTAACCTCTCAAGGTAAGCCAATTACAAATGCTGCTCAGGTAATGGCCTTGTTGGAAGCTGTCACCTTACCAGTTGCTGTTAATATAATAAAGGTGAAAGCTCACACAAGGGAAGATGATCCCATTACTATGGGAAACCAGAGAGCAGATAAAGCGGTTAAAGAAGCTGCTCTGGTTCCTTTGAGTGAAACGAAAAGTGACAGAGTGTGTTTTTTGAAAGACACACCTGCTGAAGAAACATTAGGAAAGCTGCAAATTGCAGCATCTCAAAAAGAGATAAGTAAATGGAAAAAAGCCAAGTGCATCCAAGATGAAAAAGGTATTTGGCATCATGAAGATGGGAGACCATGTGCTCCTTATTCTATGTATCCTGCTTTATGTTCTATGACACACCTCCCCTCTCACATTGACAAAGGAGGGATGGTGGATACAATTTTGAAAACATGGTATGCGCCAGGTATTGAGACAATGGCAAAACAGTTTTGTCCAGCGTGTTTAATTTGTGCACAGTTCAATCCAGGGAAAAAGGTACAGACATCGTCTGGTCATATCCCAAGACCTTTATACCTGTTTCAAAGGGTACAGATAGATTACATACAGCTGCCAAAGGTAGGAATGTATGAATTTTGTTTAACAGTTGTAGATGTTTTTTCAGGATGGTTGGAAGCTTTCCCAGTAGGGAAAGCCACAGCAACAGCCAAGAAACTGATACAGGAAGTAGTATGTAGGTATGGAACAGGGGCGGACTGACCATTCGAGCACTCGGGCACTGCCCGAGGGCCCAGGTCAGTAGGGGGCCCCATGAAATGCCCCTGGTACCTTTTTTATAGGTACCTTTTTTGAGTGTGGGCAAGGACACAGGGGCCCCATGATCCCCTATTGCCCGGGGGCCTCGTGAGTTGTCAGTCCACCCCTGGTATGTAATCCCAGAGACAATAGAGAGTGACAGAGGGAAACACTTCACACGTCAGGTAATGAAGGAAATACTGACAGCTTTTAACATTGAACAACGCTTGCATACAACATACAATCCCCCTGCAAGTGGTAAAATAGAAAAACATAATAGGTTGTTAAAAGCAAAGCTAGGAAAAATTAAAGCTGAGAGAGGACTGAATTAGTTACAAGGATTACCAATTGCATTGTTCTCCCTCAGAACTACTCCTAAACAACAGAGGGGAAAGTTATCTCCTTATGAAATACTTTTTGTATCAGTGCCAAAGACAGGTTTGTGTTACCCACAGGCATCAAACAAATCCTATGGTACACTCACAGAGTATGTAATAGGATTACAGAAACACCTCAATCAGTTGCATAATAAAATCTATGCCTCACTTCCAGATCCAGGTGATCTTGAAGGGACACATAAGTTGCAACCAGGTGACTGGGTGATGCTTAAAAAGCACCAGATAAGAGGTCTTGAGCCCAGGTGGACAGGACCCCATCAAGTGGTACTGGTGACCCCAACCGCTGTAAAGCTTGAGGGGAAGGAGGCTTTGGTGCATGCATCCCACTGCAAACACGTGCATACCAGGCTAGCTTAAGGGATGAGGCCTCGGAGGGGGCCCCTGATCCTGGCAGGCGGTGCTTAGGAAAATATTTATTTAATTGTGTCCCTTTTCAGTTTCAGGCAGGGTGTCCTGATGATACTAGTCCTAGGCCTGATGAATGTGGAGAGCCAAACCTTTCTGAATAGGATGAGCCAAATGCCTGAGGTGATCTCTAACCAATTTAATCTCTCAGACTGTTGGATTTTCCAGACGAATGTAATGAAACATATATAGATACTGATGTAAATAAATATAATAGATCTTTAAAGGAATTAGTGATGTCGGAATTGAAAAACGTTGGGGCAAGAGTCCTACCTAACCCATATTATTTTGTGTGTGGACAGAAGGCAAGGAAGAGTTTCCCCTAAAAGCTAATGGTACCTGTGTCATAGCAGAACTGATTTATGCCACAAGACCAGTAAATATGTCTGATTTGTTAAAGGAACAAAAAGGACATAGACAGAAGAGATCTACAGAAAGTAAGGTCTATTCTATAGAAGCTGCTTCAGACCCTATGACTAACATTGCACAAAAATATAATATATCAGTATTTGGGGATGCATTTAAGGCATGGACCTATGCTCCATCCTGGACAGGGTGGGGACAGGAGATGATAACTAGAATAAATAGTTATGCAAACGTAACAAATATTATGCTGGGTCATGTTTTAGCAGCACTAAAGGATGAGGCAGAAGAATTAATAGAAATGAGAAGACAGGTAATTGTCAACCATGTGGGTCTAGACATTTTTTTTGCATCACAAGGAACATTGTCTGTAGCCATAAAACAGGAATGTTGCACGTATATGGTTGACAAAACCTATGACATAAATGCCCACTTGGCTGCAGCAGAAGAATTGCAAGATGATGTCCATGATATCCTAAATCATAACTTAGATTTATCTGAGTGGGGTGGAGGAGTGTTGTCATGGACATCATGGTTGAACCCCTTAAACTGGTTCAAAGGGATTGGTACATTGTTCAAGATGTTTTTGATAGGATTATTAAAAATAGGTGGGATAATATTGGGAGTGATGATAAGCTTATTTGTGTGTTATAAGCTAAGTATATGCACCTGCAAAAGGATGTACAAGCAATTGAAATTTAAGAAAAACTCAGATTTGTTTGTTGCTCCCATTCAAAGGAACAATGAACAGTGGCATAGAAGAAACCGAGATGCCTGAATTGTCACCCGTCTATGAGCCAGGCCCTGACCAGCCAAGTGGTACGCTCCTTGGCTCTGGGGGAACACGACTAGGGGGCGGAGCCTAAACATGGCGGCGTCGGAGAGCACGATGTGAGTGCTCTCCGATAAACCTCCCAACTAACCTCCCGAGACCCTCATGGAGTGAAGCCCTACCTGCTTAAGGAGGGCTCCAAGTGGGGAGAGACTGGCGCGGGGAGAGGAGAGCGGGCACGGACCTCCGGAAGGTGATCTCGCTGCGGAGACTCCAGTGCAGCTGTCGGGTTGCCGGGGAGACGAAGCAGGGCGGTGTGAGCACGCTGCTCGCCGCAAAGGCATCACTGGGAGGCAGAGATGCCGGCCGGCTCCCTGTCAGAGCGGCAGTGACACGACGGCTACCCCTGGGCTACAGGACTGGAAAGCCGTGCGGCCAGTGGAGGAGTGAAGCAGAAGAAAGGGACCAGCTGAGGAGGACCTCGGAGGGAAAGAGGAGGCAGGTTGGTGCTCTAATAAAATAAAGTGCCGCCAGCTTATAGTTGACTGCATCCCCCGGGCCGGCTGTTTGATCCTGGGTCAGGGAGACCCACAAATATCAGGACATTTATTCTTCTTCCCCAAGACCATCCACAAGGAGAGAGAAAGGAGGTGGAAAGAAAGAAACAAAGTATCGGATACCCCGAGGAATCCCCCCCAGGACTGAGCAGCAGTGAAGGCCCTCCACATAAGCCTGGAACCACCGTCCTGAGAAGAGAAGGGTGAGTGAAAACTGTTGGCGGCTTATTGCATGGTGAACCCCTGAGTGATACAGGTGTCCAAGGGGTCAAAGAGGGGAGGATTCCCAGGGGATAGAAGAGAAGAAGAAAGGAGGCCCAGGTGTCCCAGGAGAGTAAAGGATATAGGAAAAATCGCAAGGCTATCAAGACATATAGAAGATATGAAGAACAAAGGTCCCAAGGGAGCAGGGCCCAAAGGGGCCCAAACAGGAACAATAAAGAAATTTACATCATATGGAAATACTACGCCAGAAAGGGCCCAAGGTGCAAAGGGGGAAATGGACACTAGTTCAGGAAATAGCCCTAGATTATCATGGAGCACGAACAGCAGCGGTAGCCAACAAATAGTGGAGGGCTTGGGAAAAAAAGAATTAGATGGTGAACTACAATTACCAAATAAGAAGGAGATGGCAGAAATGTTTCAAAATTTGGAAAAAACGATAAAACATGAAATGACAGCTATTCGAAATGATTTAGGTCACCTTCTATTAAGAGTGGAAGAAACGGAGGAGAAAGTTAAAATCCAGGCCCAGAAAATAGATAATTTAAGGGAAAGAATAAGTCAATTAGAAAATAACCAGAAAAAAATGATCTTTAGGATGGAAGTTCAAGAAAATAAAGAAAGAAGGAGTAATCTTAGAATACGAGGAATCCCAGAGACCGCTAAAGGGGAAATACTATATGAACTAGTTAAAAAAACCCTAAACTCCATAAGAGATAAACCGGAATCTGATGGGATCGATTTGGACGGAGTGTTTAGGGTAGGAAAGTTCAAACGGGCTAATGAGAAGGAAAGACCGAGGGACATAATTGTCCAGTTCCAAAATTTTGGGGCCAAAGACGAGATCTGGAAGAAGATCAAGGGAAGATCATTAATTAAGTGTGGAGACTTGACTATCCAAATCTATGCGGACTTAACAGTAGAGACCCTAAGGAGAAGGAGATCCCTGAAACCCCTGTTGGAGCAAATGAGAAAACAGAATGTACAGTATAGATGGGGTACCTCAGCATTTCTGATTGGCTGGAAAAATGGGGTCACAGCGTATTTGAGATTTCCGGATGAATTAAGAGATTTCTGTGATAGACTGGACTTGCAAAGAATGGAGATACCTGGGTGGGAAGAAGAAAAAGAAGATATAGGGAACATAAATGTTATAAGAAAAGAGGACTGGCAACAGGTCGGGCTGAGGGAGGCCCCGGGGGTGGAGGGGGAGGGGAGGGAGAATTAAGTGGAAAATGAATTTTTTTTTTTTTTTCTCCTCTTACTTCTCTCTCTCGCCTCTGGCCTTCCCCCTCCAGATGCTGAGACCTGCTTGGAGGCTCCGATTAAGGCAGGGAGGTAAAGAGTAAAGACTCTTGTTGAATCTAGATGACAGAGAGAGGGAATTGGGGCGGCTGGAGGAGAGGTGAACCGTACATAGGCGGAGCTGACGCCCCAAATTTTAAATCAATGGTGGAAATAGATCCACAAATGATTTGTAGGCAGTTTATAGGCCTAAAAACGGGTAGGGGAAAGGGAGGGGAGGATGGGAGGGGTGGTGGGAGAGGGGGGAGGGAGGGAGGGGGGGGGGATGAGAGTTGGATGGGAGGAAGGGAGGGGAGGAGGTATTGGGTCAATACTCTGCAGGACAGAAGAGATAAAGAGGAAGAGGCAATCTGGAAGAGAGATGGACTTAATTGGGAAAGATGGAAGAATTACAGTTTATAACCTATAATGTGAACGGGCTGAGTTGTCCAGGGAAGAGATTTAGGCTGTTTAACGAGTTACATCACAGGGCTACGTCAGTGGTATTTTTACAGGAGACGCATTTTGAGATAGAGGCAAACGTGAAATTGAAATCCAAATACTATCCAACATGGTACTATGCAGATTCTCCAATTAAAAGAGCAAAAGGGGTTGCAATAGGTTTGGCAAAGAGCATGAGATTTGAGTTGGAGGATAGAAGAACCGACCCGGAGGGGAGGTTCTTATTTTTAAAAGGTAGACTTCAGGGGATTGAGTGTACTTTAGCCAATATATATTGTCCCAATAAAAACTCGGAGAAGTATATGAAGGGCTTGTTGAAAAAATTAATGGACTTTAAAAAAGGGCGCTTGATAGTAGCTGGTGACCTAAACTTTTGTATGGACCCACAAAAGGATAATACCTCTCCTGTGCAAAGAGAGGGGAGTAGGTCTCTGAGAGCTTTGAAAAAAGTGATGCATGAATATCAACTGGTGGATACCTGGAGAATAATGCATATGAAAGACAGAGACTATACCTTCTTCTCTAATACACATGAGACTTACTCGAGGTTAGATTACATCTTAATAGAACATCAACTAATAGATCATCTGGTAAAAATTGACATAGAGACAAGGACGTTCTCGGATCATGCTCCGGTCGCGATGAAGTTGAGATGGGGAAGAAGGTGGACGGGAGGATTAGGGTGGAGGTTAAATGAGGTTCTTCTACTGGATGAGGATATAGTTCAGAAAATTGAGAAAGAGATTAAGGTATACTTTAAGGAGAACGAAACAGAGGAAGTATCGATAGCTACAGTCTGGGAAAGTCATAAGGTATTCATAAGAGGAATCTTGATTGCGGCTGGAGCAAGGAAGAAAAAGGAAAGAAGAGAGAGGGTCAGTGGGTTCTTAAAAGAAATATTGGACTTGGAGCAGATCCATAAGAAGAAAATAACAAAAGATACGAAACAGAACTTACTGGATAAAAAAGAGGAGCTAGAGAGGTTGATGGATGAGGAGAAGAGAAGAGTATACAACAGGGTTTTGAACGAGAGGTATAGATGGGGAGACAGACCAGGAAGATATCTAATGAGAGCTTTGAATAAAAAGAAAAATAGGAATTATATAGAAAAGATAAAAAGTTCAAAGGGGGAGCAAATAAAGAGATTATTAAAGTGTTTACGGAGTATTACAAAAAGTTATATAATATTAGCCCCCAAGACCCTCTAAAAGAAGCCCAAGAGGGAATGAAGGAAAAAAAGAAGACATACCTAAAAAATGCGGGATTACCAAAACTAAGTGAAGCACAGTTGAACTCCCTAGACGCAGAAATCTCCCAGGAAGAAATTAAAATAGCATTAAGAAGTACAGGAGGGGGAAAAAGTCCAGGTCCGGATGGCTATACAGTTAGGTACTATAAGAAATTTAGTGAAGTATTGTTACCCAAGCTGGAGAAATATATGAATGCTCTGGGAGGTAGGATGGAAGTGAGGAGAGAATCCCTACAGGCACATGTAGTACTTATTCACAAGGAGAGAAAGGACCCATCGCTGTGCTCCAGCTATAGACCTATCTCACTATTGAACACAGACACTAAATTGTATGCAAAGGTGTTAGCAAACAGGTTGAGAGATCTGATGCCTGAATGGATCCACGGAGATCAGGTGGGCTTTGTACCGGGGAGAGAAGGTAGAGATAACGGCTTGAGAACCCTGATGCTTATTCAGAAGAGTAGAAGAGGGAAAGCCCCGGTGGTGCTCTTGTCGATTGATGCGGAGAAGGCATTTGATAGAGTGGACTGGGGCTTTATGATGGATAACTTAAAAGTGTTGGGGATAGGAGATAGAATGCGAGAGTGGATAAGTAAACTATATAGGGAGCCTACTGCAATCATCACGGTAAATGGGGAGAGATCAGAACCCATTGGAATGTCAAATGGTACAAGACAGGGCTGTCCTCTGTCCCCCCTGCTGTATGTATTGTCACTCGAACCTCTGTTGTCAATAATAAGAAATAGCGGATCGGTAAAGGGAATTCAGATAGAATCCATAGAACATAGAGTAGCGGCCTTTGCGGACGACTTATTGTTCTACGTGGGGAATCCCCGAATAACTCTCCCAAATATAATGAAGATTCTGAAGGAGTACGGTGAACTATCAAATTTAAAAATTAATCCAACGAAAACAGAGATTCTGAATATTAATATATCAAAGAACGAAAAAGAAAAATTACAAAAAGAATTCCCCTTTATATGGAGAGAAAAAGAGATAAAATACCTAGGAATAAAACTCACTACCTCATCTAAGCATTTGTATAGACTAAACTATATCTCATTGATAAATGAGATCAGGGAAGATTTAAAAAGACTAGAAGGAGGAAATCCATCCTGGATAGGACGTATAAACTTAGTCAAAATGGTAATTATGCCTAAAATACTGTATAGATTTCAAATGGTACCAATTAAAATTCCAGAAGCCTTCTTTAAGATAATGAAAAAAATGTTAACAAGATACATATGGAAGAATAAAAAACCTAGAATAGCATATGAAACATTGAGTAGGACTAAAGAGAAAGGGGGATTGGGTTTACCAGATGTCAAGAGATACTATAAAGCAGTGGTTTTGGCAAGAATATATGACTGGACATTTAACCATAAGGGGAAAAGTTGGGTAACAATTGAAAATGATCTTAGTGGCATTAGATTGAGTCAGATGATATGGGTCCCACCACAGTTCAGGGGAACTAAAGAAACCACAAGTATTTACACTTTAAATGTTTTTAGGGTATGGGACAATTTACATAAAAATATGAAATGGGAATTTAATTCAATATTAATGCCTCTCACGAATTCTGAGTACTTTCCTCCGGGAAAGAACAAGATATCGGGGAGATGGTTTAGAAAGGAGGATACCCAACTGAGAGATGTATTGGTGGAGGGAGAATTGAGACCACTTAAAGAGTTAATAGAGAAGAAGGGAGACATTTTTATTAGAATGGATGAGTGGAAATACCATCAATTGAAAAGTTTTATTGGAAAACTACCGAAACCTTTGAGAATAAAACAGGAGTGGAATATGTTTGAAAGGTTGTTGGAGACACGAAGGGATGGGAAACACGGTATTTCAAAAGTGTATAGAATACTCACAGAATTAGACACAAACACAAAGTTAAACTTTATGACAAAATGGGAAAGAGATATGGGAGTTGGGTTTGATGAAGATAGACAGAGAACGATGTTTAGATTGATACACGATAATGTTAGTATGAGAGAGGTGGAGGTTAATTATAAGTGCGTGACACGATGGCACATCACACCGAGTGTAGAACACAAGATGAATGGGGAAAGTTCAAATATGTGTTGGAGAGGATGTGGAGATATAGGCACGGTGTTTCACATATGGTGGGAATGTCCGAAAATCCAGGCTTTTTGGAAGACAATAGTCAAGTTGATTAAAGAAATAACGGAAATTGACATAGGATTAGACCCAACGACGTGTCTTCTACACAATGTGGAGACATCTGTAAATAAATATAAAGATTCAGGTATTTGGTACTTCTTGAATGCGGCGAAAGGGTTGATACCCAAGTTTTGGCGGAGAGTCGAGGTACCGAAGGAGGTGGACTGGATTAACAGAGTAAACCAGATAGGTAGAATGGAAAGATCATATCATATGCAGGAAGATAGAATGAGAGTTTATCTCAGGAGATGGGAAAAGTGGGAAAGAGCAGGAATGAAAGAGAAATATAGGAAAACATGAACTAGGATGTTAACAAAAAATTAAAAAGCCTCAAGAGAATAGAATGGGTTAGAGTCTGCAGAGGGGGAGGAGGGGTGGGAAGAAGGGGTAGTGGGATGGGAAAGAAAAGAGTTTTTAGTAAGGGAAAGGCAGAAATGTTATAAATGTCTATCTGTATGAGAATTACTTCCCTTTTTGAGTTTTTGTATCAATATGAAAAATTTAATAAATATTTAAATTAAAAAAAAAAAAAAAAAAAGTGGTACGCTCCTTGAACCACCTCTTCTGACACCAGTATCCCCTAATATGAGAAGGGAAGGAACCAACTCTGAATATAATGAAATGGAGATCGAACATCCTCAGGCTGATTGTGTCCAAGGACTTCCAATCACAGCGCCTCACCAGCTGTATATGGAATGGAGGCAATCTGCATTAACTAATCTACCAGCAACTAGCGGTGGATGGAGCCAGAACCCTAATCCACGGCCCCAGAGACCACAAGACAATGAAAAGACTATTTTAACATTCATATGTTAATAGAGCATATTCTAGGGCTCTTTGGGTAGGCCAAGAAAATTTGTGGTGTGAACAGGAAGGAGTTAAAATAAAGTGGGAGGGGAGGCCAGGGTTACGGAGGGGAGGATTACGTGATCTCATTAACTGAGCAGTATCCCAACACCAGCCACACCCTTATGCTGTGATTATTCACCTGGGGGGTAATGATTTAAAAGATGGCCAAGCTCCAGTGTGGGGACTTGTGAGGAGAATGAAGAGGATATGCATTGGCTAAGGAGGAGGTTCCCTGAGGCCCACATAGTATTGTCATTGATTATTATCAGACCCATGTGGAGAAAAGTTAGAATTGAGAAAGCTCATGTATTTAATGGGGAGTGTGTCAGGGCAATGAATATGATTGTAGGACACGCCATACTTGCCATAGGAGGTGAACAGGACCGACGTCTGTTTGGGTTTGACAGAGTACAAATGAGCAGCGTGGGTAATGCCATCTTCCTGCAGGAGTTGTATAAGGTAGTGATCATGTGCCTGAGAAAGGAGGGGTGACCTATAAGGAAATAAAAATTTGAGATATTCTTTTTAGCTAGTGTGTGGAAGCTTTACACACCTGCATTACACCAGCAATCTGCTGATCGCTGGTGCAATGGTTTATGGGCTCCTGCAACAAAAAATAATAAATGCACATTTTGTTACCAGCAACAAAAATGCACATTTATCTTTTTTTAGCAAAGGGTGAACTTGTCATTTAAAAGTGAGCAATTATAAATGCACACTTTTACAAATTATACACTTTTTTTAAAGGTTAGGTACATAAACCCCAAAAGCCTGGCCAATAGAATACAAGAGCTAGAACTTCTGATACAAGTGGAGGATGTAGGAATATTAGAAACCTGATTTAACAGCTCGCATTACTGGCATGCAACTGTACAAGAGTACTCTCTATATCAGAGGGACATGGTAGGTAACAGAGGGGGGAGGGAGTGCCTGTATATCAAGAGTAATTTGATGGTGAATATGATAGTCCTAATGGGGCTAGTGATGAGGTGGAATCTTTGTGGTGGAAGCCGGGGGCGGACTGACAACTCATGGGGTCCCTGGGCAATAGGGGATCATAGGGCCCCTGTATCCTTGCCCAAACTCAAAAAAGCCTATGAAAAAGGTACCAGGGGCATCTCATGGGGCGCCCTACTGACCCCGGGCCCTCGGGCAGTGCCCAAGTTTCCAAATGGTCAGTCCACCCCTGGTTGAAGCTTCAAAGGGATGAAACAGACAGTAAATTAATTGTGGGTGTATGGGCCTACAATTAGGCCCTCTAATTTTAAGGACGAGAAAGATACCCATCTCCTTTCATATTTGGCAGGGAGGCAAGGCAATGTTATAAGCATGGGGGCTTGATTGAGCAGACAGAACTGCACACTTAACTAAGGATCATCATTTCTTGAACGTAATGCAGGACAATTTCATGTGCTAAATGGTGGATGCCTCAACTAGAGATAATGCTTTTCCTGACATACTATTTACAAACAACTTAATTATGTTTGCCATAAATTATAGGAAAGGGAGACACAGGGGACAGGTATGTACACCTAATTTTAAAAAAATTAAATATTTGAACACGAATCTGTCAGTGCATTGCACTGGGCAACAAATATAAATAAACAAAACTTAAACCTGATTGACTAAATAATAAAGTGAAAAGGTATATTAATGAGAAAACTGTTATTTAAAAATATAACACTGAAGGGTCACCATAATCATTCCAAAAAGACAAAGAATGTAATAAATTCAAAAATGCAATTAAGGCAGCTAAAATGGATTATGAGACAAATTGCTGAGGAGAGTAAAAGAGAAAAGATGATTAGGGAAAGTTGATAACAAGTGACAGTCAGAAGGCAAGTTTATTGAATGTATTCTTCTCTTTAGTTTATATGTATGCAAAGAAGGTGTATAATAAACAAGACAGTAATGTTAAAGTGATTCTAAAGGCTTAATTTTTTATTAAAAAAATAACAAACATGTCTATACTTACCTGCTGTGTGCAGTGGTTTTGTACAAAGCAGCCCAGATCCTCCTCTCCCAGCGCTCCTGGCCCTTCCCTCCTGATGGGTGCCCCCACAACAAGCAGCTTGCTATGGGGGCACCCAAGCATGCGCACTCCCCAACCGCTGCTCCACGTGTCCATTCATACACTGAGCCACAGCTTGGCCTCATCCTCTCTCTTTTCTCATTGGCTCACTGGCTGTGATTGATAGCAGCAGGAGCCAATGGCTCAGCCAATGAGGAGAGAGAGAGAAACTTCAGTGCACATCGCTAGAGCGAGAGGGGGCTTAGGTGAGTGTTGGGGAGGCTGCACATAGAAGGTTTTTTACCTTCATGCATAGCTTGAGCCTTAAGCCTTTCCAATCTTTACAACCACTTTAATTTATTATATTGAGTGTACCCTGGTGGCTTAGTGTTCATAAAAGATTAGAACATTTAATGTGAATAAATCACCAGGACCAGATGGCTTACACCCAAAATCCTCAAAGAACTTAGCCATGTCCTAGTCAGGCCATTATTCCTAATTTTTAAGTACAGCTTACTGACTGGAATGGTACCAGTTGATTGGAGAAAAGCAAGTTTGATACCAATATTCAAAAAGGGCTGAAATATATATATGGGAATTATAGACCAGTCAGCCTAACATCATTAGTATGTAAACTATTGGAAGGAATGATAAGGAATTCAAGAATTTGCTGATGAAAATACAATCATTAGTTGTAAGCAACATAGATTTATGAAATACCGTTCTTGTCAGACCAACCTTGTAATATTCTAGGAGGTACGCTGTAATTTGGATATAGGAAAGTCTGTGGACATAGAGTAGATAGATTTCTTTAGTAGTAAACCGCCCAAAAATAAATAAATAAATAATGCCCCCCTGCAGATTTAGTTTATAATGTATTAGTATGCACCGCATACTAGTACATTATGACAGACTTACCTGTCCATGGAGCCCTCCCCGCACCATCATCACCTGGTCTTTCTTCAGGGTTTGCATGTTCCGGCAGTATGAATGGCCAGAGCCACGATGACGTCACTCCCGCACATGCACTCAGGAGCTGCGGCACACTGTGCTGTCCCTTCACAGCACATGCGCTGGTGACATCACCAGCTGCATGCTGTGTGAATATCTCCTAAACAATGCAAGTTTATGATATATTCACTTATTATAGGCTTACCTGTAGGTACAACTTACAAAGTGGACTTTAATTACACTTTAAAGCATTTAAAACAGTGTCCCATAAATGCATAATTTGCAAATGAAGGTCTTTTGGCATTAATGAGATTGTATGCACCTGTATAAAAATAATGATAAAATAAAACTAAGCAGGCCAAAAACGTCACAACAAAATATAGCAACTTTACAAGAAACCTAATTAAAATAGAGGAGAAAAAGGCAGATGAGGTTTAATATTGAATAATGTAAAGTAATGCACTTGGGAGCCATAAACATGTATGCAAGTTACCTGCTAGTGGGAGAAACTCTGGGGAATAGGGGATGGAAAAGAAACCAAGGTTCCTAGAAGGTCGCATACTCAGTAATAGCAAGCAATGCCAAGCTGCAGTAAGACTATTAGCATACATTAAAAAGGGTATTTACTCTAGAGATAAAACTATAATTTTGCTAGTTTACAAAACTCTGGTTTGGCCACATCTTGAGTATGTGATCCAGTCTTGGTCACCAATCTTCAGGAAATATGTCCTTGAACTAGAGAGATTCTAGAAAAAGGCAATAATGGGGCTGAATGACCTCAATTATGAGGATTGACTACAAACATTAAACTTACTCTCCCTGGAGAAGAGATGCTTAAAAGGGGGATATGACTGCAATATACAAATATTTATATGGTAACTGTACCATTGGGGGCAAGCTATTTAATCTTAGGTTTCTAATGAAGACACGGGGTCATACAATGAAGTTTTTATGAGAAGCAGTTTAATCTCAAATTGTGTAAGGGGTTCTTTACTGTAATAGCAGTGAAGATTTGGAAAGTCATTACACAGTTGGTGGTGTAAGTTGGGTTCTTGGATGAATTAAAAAAACTTTTTTTTTTGTTAGAAAACACAATGTACAGGGATCATGAGAATGGTAGTGACATAAACACACACATACATGCATGCAAAACACAATGTACAGGGATCATGAGAATGGTAGTGACATAAACACACACATACATGCATGCACACGCACATGCATGCATGCACAAGCACACACACACACCACATTTTGATAGAAATTGGCGGTGCACATTCATTTGGTTAGTATATAAGTTATGGACCTCTATCAACCACCCAGCAACTTGGGGGCCAAAGTTTTAGCTCTCAACAGAGACAAAAGGATAGCACTAAGAATATTAAAAGAAATATGAATATATGGATATTGGAATATAATTATATAATACACAGACAATTTAGGAGGGAGAGTAATAAGAAAATATATTGTATGCACCCTAAGAATTGTACAACAAATATTGCTAAATATTTTACATTTGTTAAACAATTCAAACAATAGCAGTTAAAAGGAAGACATCTACAGTTAAAAGCATGTTATCCTTTGTATAACAGTAAATGAACTCCCCTCAACACAATACATCATCAAGGTGGGGAGAGTCCAAAAGTTTCCTTTGGATTTGGACTGCTGATGCTTTTATATACAGAATTATAAGATTTTATTAAAGAAAAATATTTGCAGATTTACACTGTTATGCGTATTTTTTCCCCATTATCTATATGGTCGCTAATATTGGGAACGGGATACTTACCCTTGGAGGTACATGGAGAGAGTTGCACTGGATGATTGAATTCTTATGTTTGTCATGACCACTCTGTAACCGAAGGTCATGGCACTCTGGTAAGTGTGTTTTCTTCACTTTGGCACCAGTATCATTCTGCACTGGGTGATACGTTTATTTGGAGGATGCGCTTGCTGGATTAGGAGCAACACTGGGTTTTGGGGAATATTTGGACATTACCACTTAATCATATGCACAACGTTGGACTTCTTTTATTATTTGTTCACTTTTCATTTAATTTGTTGGCATTTTGCCCATTCACTTACAGTATGTTGATGAATTTGTTTTACAACTAATATACAGTATCATATATGCATCTTAGGTATTTTTCAAATAAAGTTGTCAGCACATGCATATTGATAGATACTTTTTAGTTTTTAGTTGTAGTAATTTAGTCACATGGTTCATGTTATTTTCTGAGATTTAACACTGCCTCAATACTTCCATTGCTTATCAGAATATAAGGTGAGCAGTTCTTTCTCTTTGTTGCTATTGGCTGCAAGCATGGTTTTTGTTAATTTAAAAGGGGAAATTCAGAGGCTCTGAGTAATATTGAGGGGGAAAAAGCATCTAATCCTCACAGATGACCTGCTGCTGAGCACTTGTGACATTTTTGGGATCCCTGAAGCAGGCAGGAACTTGCTGTGGTGGGATACGCGGTGAGCAAAAGTGTTTTTTTGTGTGCCAGAAATGTGGACTGTTTTGTTTAGTTTTCACTGAAGTCAAGCTATTTTATTTTACCTTTGGCAAATGCTTTACATATATATTGTACATTCACATCAGTCCCTAACCCTCAAGGGGTGTACAATCTAAACTCCCAAATTCACATTCATACATACACATACTAGGGCCAATTTAGACAGGATCCAATTAACCTACCAGCATGTCTTTGAAGTGTGAGAGAAAACCGAAGTACCAGGAAGAAACCCACGCAGGCACAGGGAGAACATGCAGACTCCAGGCAGATGGTGCTGTGGCTGGGATTTGAACTAATAGTACTGTCAGGTGGAAGTTCTAACCATTTAGCCACTGTGCTGCCCAAATAAAGACTGTTTGCTTTTCCCAGTTTGGCTGACTGATGATGTGAACTCCCCAAATATTACAGTATGTACAGTATATGTGTGTATGCATGTGTTTGTAATTATGGAGCTCTGTATGTTTATATATGTATACATGTGTGCATGTACGTATTTTGCTCACATTAATTTTTTTATTAAGCATACTATTTATCTGTTAATATGAAGGTGGAAATGGTGTCATCTTCAGACCTGAATTGGAATTTTTTGAAATTTTTTTTCATTGGTACATGCTTCCCAAGGCAATGACCAGCCCCCCCCCACACACACACACACACATTCTATTTTTTACACACCTCTGCCTATTAGCCCAGAAAATGGACATTATTTAATTTGAAAATTTTGGCCCACCGATTTCAGTGGGATTTGGGTTCAGTATCCAGGCTTCTATTAAGTTTGCCAACCCTGATTGAACAGTACACAGGTAATTGTGGCTCATCCCTACACTTCACCAGCTCTTTCTAGTCCTGGTAACTTGCTTTCCCTACCTGGTCACTCCACCTCCATCTTTGTTTGGTTGTTTTGACTTGTTGTTTTGACCTCCACATCCTTTCTATCTGAACATCACTCTTTCTTTCTTCCTCAATTATGTAGTCAGTCTGATGCTGTCCATACCATTCCTTAAATCCTTCTCAATTACTTACTTTATCCCTTCTGTTTCTTGTCCTATATTCTCTCATCTGCCTTCCATACATCTACACCACTATTCCCCATTCGGCAGTATTCATAAACTTTCACTCATTCATCTCCTGTCATTCTGCAAATAACTTTCCAGACCATCAGTGCACTCTGTTACGTTTTCAATCCTCTCTCTTGTTTCACATTTTATCCACTCCCTTTACTAGTCACTTCGTTTCTTTCATTTTACTTATACAATTGCTGTACTAATCTGAAGTAAAGTTACAAAAAAATCTTAATTATTAGCTTATTACTTTGTGATAACCTATATCTTTCCACCTGTTCAACACTGTCAAATTCTATGCATTAGGCTTCATAGATTTTTCCTCCCAGTCTTCCTTTATGCATTCTCCACAACCTCCTACGTCTGCTTTATGTAATCCGAATAAGTCTGCCACCCTCATCTGTCAGTGCTCCCTTTCCTTCCCAGTATGCTTTTAATCTCTTCTAATGTCTTCTCAACATCAGGCAGCCAAGAACACTCTCTAGAGCACTTCGCTCCACTCTTTATTAATCCATACTTCTACAACCTCCACCCCTCTCACATATTCTCACCTAACCTATATGTCAGATCCACTTGATCACTTAAGTTTGGGTTAGGTCTTTTACTATTTTCTTGGATTTTAACATTCTTCAATTAGTTATTGATTGAATACTATGTCAGTTAAGTCTAAATATATAACCATAAACCAGACATAAATATTGATTTTATTGATGAAATTATATGTATTACAGTTGTGACCAAAATTATTCAACCCCCACTGAAATTGAGTGTTTTGGCCAGTTTGACATTGCTTTTGATCATTCAGTCATCTTGCTTACATTTACATTAAAGAGGCACTTGTAGGTCAGACAAATATAACATAACAGTTATAATGAAATAACCACAAATGTCTTTTCTGTGCTCACAGCATTATCAGTTTTATTCAACCCCCAAGTGACATTCAATCTTAGTACTTAGTACAGCATCCTTTTACAGTTATAACAGCTTTTAAACGTGAAGCATAGCTTGACACAAGTGTCTTGCAGCGATCTACGGGTATCTTCGCCCATTCTTCATGGGCAAAGGCCTCCAGTTCAGTCACATTCTTAGGCTTGCGCACTGCAACTGCTTTCTTTAAGTCCCACCAGAGGTTCTCAATCGGATTTAAGTCTGGTGACTGCGATGGCCACTCCAAAATGTTCCAGCCTTTCCTCTGCAACCATGCTCTAGTGGACTTGGAGGTATGCTTGGGATCATTGTCCTGTTGAAAGGTCCAACGTCTCCCAAGCCTCAGGTGTGTGACGGACTGCATCACGTTTCCATCCAATATCTCCTGGTACTGAAGAGAATTCATGGTACCTTGCACACGCTGAAGCTTCCCTGTACCTGCAGAAGCAAAACAGCCCCAAAGCATGATTGACCCTCCACCATGCTTCACAGTAGGCAAGGTGTTCTTTTCATCATAGGCCTTGTTCTTCCTCCTCCAAACATAGCGTTGATCCATGGGCCCAAACAGTTCTAATTTTGTTTCATCAGTCCACAGAACACTATCCCACAACTTTTGTGGTTTGTCCACATGGCTTTTGGCATACTGCAGTCGACTCTTCTTATTCTTTGGAGACAGCAAGGGGGTACGCCTGGGAGTTCTGGCACGGAGGCCTTCATTACGCAGTGTGCGTCTTATTGTCTGGGCTGAAACTTCTGTACCCACATCTGACAAATCTTTTCTCAGTTCCTCAGCAGTCACACGGGGACTTCTCTCCACTCTACGCTTCAGGTAGCGCACAGCAGTCGAAGTCAGCATCTTCTTTCTGCCACGACCAGGTAGCGTTTCAACAGTGCCCTTTGCCTTGAATTTGCGAATGATGCTTCCTAAGGTGTCTCTTGGTATGTTTAACATCTTTGCAATCTTCTTATAGCCATTGCCCTTCCTGTGAAGAGAAATCACCTCTTCTCTTGTCTTCCTGGACCATTCTCTTGCCTTCACCATGTTTGTAACCACACCAGTAAATGTCTAGAAGGAGCTGAGTATCACAGTCATTTTAAAGCTGCCTAATTGGTGCTTATTATGCTTGATTGCTGCTCGGTGACATCCACAGGTGTTTTCAATACCTGATGGAAAGCACCTGTATGAACCTCTGTTCTTCAGAGTGGTAGTCTTTAAGGGGTTGAATAATTGTGGCAATGAAGAAACCACATAAGAACCATTTACTACTGTATTACATAAACAATTGATGTCATTTTAGTTGCATTTGGGTAGTTACAACGTCCTTGTAGGATTTGATTCTGAATACAATTCCAAATGTACACTATAGTCCCTAAACCCCTTTACAGCATTGGGGGTTGAATAATTTTGGTCACAACTGTATATGAACATTAAGTCACCTTGATTATCAGACTATTTGAATTCCCCACCATTTATTGACATAGATATATTATAGATATTGCATACTATATAGTTGGATTTTATAGACACATATTGTGTGTGTGTGTATATATATATATATATATATATATGGATTTTATAGACACTACATTGTTTAGGTTTGACAAGATAAATATTAAGATATTTATATAATGCTTCAATTTTTATTGTTCTTTTGTACAATAGCCCTGAAGAAGGGGGAGGTTTTTTCCTGCAACATGTTTGCTGTATTTAATGCTCTTAACTAAATAGCATTTCAAAGAAACTTTTAAGTGATATGAACTTTTGTACATTTTGTACATTATCCATGAGTTGAGCAATCCCTTCATCGCAATCAGAGAGGTTGCAGTGTAAGACCAGAACAAGGTTTATCTACAGTATGCTTTCATCATGCATGTGGTTCTTTGGGGGAAAATGTAATTAATTGTTTATTCATCAATTTTCACCTTGATTGGTCCAGTGCTATCACCATACACATCAGCCATCAATGTAAACGGTGTAAAAGGGGTGTACAATCTAAGATCCCTAACTTACATTCATACACGTATAAGGGACAATTTAGACAGGAGCCAATTAACCTCCCAGCAAGTCTTTGGAGTGTCGGAGGAAACTGAAGTACCCGGAGAAAACTCACGCAGGCACAGGGAGAACATGCAAACTCCAGGCAGGTGGTGCCATGGCTGGGATTTGAACCAACAACCCTAGTACTGCCAGGCGGAAGTGCTAACCATTTAGCCACTGTGCTGTCCATCCCGACCATTTTACTCTGTAACTGTAACATACTTCAAACCACTACACACTTTAAGTTGTGCTGCACATTGCTTACCCCTGACCACTGCACGCGCTATGCTATATTATACTATTATACATTGCTTCTGCACTGTACATGACATAATCCTGATAAAAGTGTTAATAGTGCACTCAGAAAGTTGATTAATTAACTAATAAGTAATTTGAATCTTTAGGAAAATTGGGAGTCTCAGATTTTTAGAGAGTCTTAAATAAAGGGTGTATTTAAATAATAGGAAAATTACTTAATATTTATTTGTTGTATATAATTTAGTTTAAGATGCTTGAAGGGATAGGGTTTCAAGAGGGCAGTGGAGTTGGTAAATATACAGTATATGCCTATATTGTAGACTATGAAATATTTAAACATTAAGATTAGAGATGAGCGAATTATTCAAAAATTCGATTCGGCTGATTCGCCGAATTTGCGGGAGAAATTCGATTCGATGCGAATTTATTCGCCGCAAATTTAACTTATTAAAAGGGTTTCTAGGCTTCAGAGAGCCTTTATATTAGTGCAGAACACTGTACCTTTAATTTAAATGCCCTTGGAGTCTGCTGGGGAAGAGAAATAATACTGTCAGTCAGTATGACATGCAGATGAGTGCCGTCGATCTTAGAATCACCGCACACTTCACTCATTTGGGCAGTCACGGGGCACGACGAAGAAGAAGAAGAAGAAGAAGAATGAAAAGAAGAATGAAAAGAAGAAGAAGAATGAAAAGAAGAATGAAAAGAAGAAGAAGAAGAAGAAGAATGAAAAGAAGAAGAAGAATGAAAAGAAGAATGAAAAGAAGAAGAAGAAGAATGAAAAGAAGAAGAAGAAGAATGAAAAGAAGAATGAAAAGAAGAAGAAGAATGAAAAGAAGAATGAGAAGAAGAATGAAAAGAAGAATGAGAAGAAGAATGAAAAGAAGAATGAGAAGAAGAATGAAAAGAAGAATGAAAAGAAGAAGAAGAAGAAGAATGAAAAGAAGAAGAATGAAAAGAAGAAGAAGAATGAAAAGAAGAATGAGAAGAAGAATGAAAAGAAGAAGAAGAAGAAGAAGAATGAAAAGAAGAATGAAAAGAAGAATGAGAAGAATGAAAAGAAGAATGAAAAGAAGAAGAATGAAAAGAAGAAGAAGAATGAAAAGAAGAAGAAGAAGAAGAAGAATGAAAAGAAGAATGAAAAGAAGAATGAAAAGAAGAATGAGAAGAATGAAAAGAAGAATGAAAAGAAGAAGAAGAAGAATGAAAAGAAGAAGAAGAATGAAAAGAAGAATGAAAAGAAGAAGAAGAAGAAGAATGAAAAGAAGAAGAAGAATGAAAAGAAGAATGAAAAGAAGAAGAAGAAGAAGAATGAAAAGAAGAAGAAGAATGAAAAGAAGAATGAAAAGAAGAAGAAGAAGAAGAATGAAAAGAAGAAGAAGAAGAAGAATGAAAAGAAGAAGAAGAAGAAGAATGAAAAGAAGAAGAATGAAAAGAAGAAGAATGAAAAGAAGAAGAATGAAAAGAAGAAGAAGAAGAATGAAAAGAAGAAGAAGAAGAATGAAAAGAAGAATGAAAAGAAGAATGAAAAGAAGAAGAATGAAAAGAAGAATGAAAAGAAGAAGAATGAAAAGAAGAAGAAGAAGAATGAAAAGAAGAAGAAGAAGAATGAAAAGAAGAATGAAAAGAAGAATGAAAAGAAGAAGAAGAATGAAAAGAAGAATGAAAAGAAAAAGAAGAAGAATGAAAAGAAGAAGAATGAATAGAAGAAGAAGAAGAATGAATAGAAGAAGAAGAAGAATGAAAATAAGAAGAAGAATGAAAAGAAGAAGGAGAAGAAGAATGAAAAGAAGGAGAAGAATGAAAAGAAGAAGAAGAAGAATGAAAAGAAGAAGAATGAAAAGAAGAAGAAGAAGAATGAAAAGAAGAATGAAAAGAAGAAGAAGAAGAATGAAAAGAAGAATGAAAAGAAGAAGAAGAAGAATGAAAAGAAGAATGAAAAGAAGAAGAAGAAGAATGAAAAGAAGAAGAATGAAAAGAAGAAGAATGAAAAGAAGAAGAATGGAATGAAAAGAAGAAGAATGAAAAGAAGAAGAAGAAGAATGAAAAGAAGAAGAAGAAGAATGAAAAGAAGAATGAAAAGAAGAAGAAGAAGAATGAAAAGAAGAATGAAAAGAAGAAGAAGAAGAATGAAAAGAAGAAGAATGAAAAGAAGAAGAAGAAGAATGAAAAGAAGAATGAAAAGAAGAAGAAGAAGAAGAAGAAGAAGAATGAAAAGAAGAAGAAGAATGAAAAGAAGAAGCAAAAAGTGTATCTGCAGAGAGCTCCGCTATTTCTGACAGTTCTCTGACAGTTCCTTCACATTTACAGCGGTTGAAACATTGTATCTATTTATTTCCGAATAAAAACATCTGTATCCTAAATGGAAACAAATAGATACAATGTTTAAACCGCTGTAAATGAACTGTCAGAACTGTCAGAAATAGCGGAGCTCTCTGCAGTGACACTTTTGCCGGCTGATCGGGAAAAATTCGATTCGTGCACCCGAAGTTTGCTAAAATTCGGATTCGATGCAAATCGAATTTTTCCTGATATTCGAAACGAATTCCACTTTGCCAGGTTCGATTCGCTCATCTCTAATTAAGATAACTGGAGCTACAAGTTTGGTTAATTGATAGGCAATCCCCAAATATTCTACTTTATATGTTAGCTCCTTGCCTATAGTTTGCATGCAGGAAGCATTTATACTGGAACTATATATATATGAATATATATATATATATATATTTTTAAATTAATGCTTTGTTTGAAATGTATGTCTGTGATACTCTCATTTCTGGCATATTAATTAAAGTATATTTTATGGTGTATACAGCATGTAGGTTCAGATTCTAATTAACGTGCCTTTTTAAGCCATGCCTACTGTACAGCTCCATTTGGACACACACCATTCACAGCTGTAGCATTTCTCTCTTCAATACATTCAAAGATGCCCAAGGTCTTTCAGAGAAAATTGTACTATGGAAATAATATAAAGGGTTCTGAAACAATTCCCCTTTAGCAGTTATGCCTTTAAAAGCATATTTCTATGAACTGTTTGTGCAGTGGTGTACTAAAGGCATATCAGAATACATAACTGCTATGGGGCCCACGAGAAGGAGGGGGCCCCATTAGGGAGGTTGTTGAGGTAACTAATACAGAAAATCAAGAGAAAATGTATCTATTGAGAGATTCCTGGAACATTTGGATGATAATGAATACTTGAGGTTTACAGGGGAAGCACATACAGTAGCTCTCAATATATTGCTCTGTGGAAGAGCTAAAGATACTTATATAAGCATATCAGAAGCCTACTCCCAGGAATGCTCTTCTCCATGCAGCAAGTTATCATTCAGATCATATTATAAGGGCTGCACTGAAGGGTTAGTTCATTAGAGACCAACAAAATTGTTCTACTGTTGAGATCTTTTAAAAAGAAGCTGAGATTCCTGGAACATGGCTATGACCCCAAAATAATCAAGAACACATACTTGAATACTAAAGAGACTTTGTGAGAGCACTTCATAAAAGAAAGAGATAATAGAAAAATATGACAAAAACAAAAGTACATGTGAAGAATAAACCACAATCGATTAGTTTCCCCACATGTTACAGTTTAGAATTCAGTGAAATAAAACAATCTATTTATAGGTATGAGCACACACTACACAGTAGATAATATGCTGCCATCTAGTATGTTCACCTCAAAAAAGAAAGCTGGTACTTGGTTGAGCTCTAAGGGAATGTAGTGATGCTTAAGCAGCATTCATCTTGAAAATTCTCACACAATTAGTTTCTATACAAATATATCTTCCTTTAACTGCTACAGGGTGGCACAGGTGCGCAAAATCACGTTTATTTAGGTGATTTTGCATTTCCGAGTGCAAGTGACACGCGCACCCTACCCGTGCCGTCGTTTGAAGCCACAGCTGTCAATCACCAGGTCCAGTGATTACCGACAATCAATGGGGAGGAGGGCTGCTTTGTTTACTAACAGTCCTCCTCCCTGTTAGCTTGGGCACACTGCTCTGGCTGTCTGTGCACAGTTCCAAGATTACAAACAATGAGATCTGCAAAATACTTACCATGCCTCTTTTTATATTCCTTGGGGTGTCTACTTTCCAAAAAGGGATCATTTAATGCTATCCTGGCATTTCAGGGCCTTCAAAACTGTGATAAGTAGTCAGGAAGTGTAATGAGGAAATAAAGCCCTCTAAAAGTCTGAAGGTGCTTATTGGATTTTGTGGTCGTGTACTTGGCTAGACTGCCAAAAAATCTCTCACATGTGGTATTCCTGTACTCGGGAGAAGTAGTAGAATGTATTTTGGGCTGTAATTCCACATATACCCATGGCTTGTGTGAGCAATATATCATTTAAGTGACAACTTTGTGTAAAAAAAAATGTTTTTGTCATTTTCCAAAAAACTTGTGGAAAAAAATAAATCTTCCATGGACTCAATATACCTCTCACCAGATAGCTTAGGGTGTCTACTTTATGAAAAGTCATTTGGAGGTGGTAATTTAGCACCTAAAGAAATGTGATAGGCAGTCAGAAAGTAAAAGCTGTATAAATTCCATTATCTATACCATAGTTTGTAGATGCTACAACTTTCACTCAAAGCAATCAATATACACGTTTAGGGGAGGGGGGGGGGTGTTACCAAAAACATGTAGCAGAATACATTTTGGCCTAAATATATGATGAAATTTGAGTTTTTTGGATATTTCTTATGACAGAAATGATAAAATATCAGAGTTATTTTTCAAAATTTTTGGTCTTTTTTTGTTTATAACGCAAATAATAAACAGCACATGGGTTATCAAATACCACTGAAAGAAAGCTCTATTTGTGTGAAAAAAAGACATAAATTTAATTTATGTGCAGCATTGCATGACTACGCAATTGTCAGTTAAACTAGTGCAGCGCTGTATAGCAAAAAATTGTGTAAATTGCAGTATCTATATCATAGTTTGTAGATGCTATAACTTTCACACAAAGCAATCAATATACACTTATTGGGATTTGTTTACCAAAAACATGTAGCATAATACATTTTGGCCTAAATTTATGACTAACTTTGAGTGTACTATATGTTTTTTATAGCCGAAAGTAAAAAATATTGGTTTTTTTTTTAAATTTCGGTCTTTTTTTGTTTATAGCGCAAAAAATAAAAGGTGCACAGATGATCAAATACCACTGAAAGAAAGCTTTCTTTGTGTGAAAACAAAAGACATACATTTCGTTTGGGTACAGCATTGCATGACCACAAAATTACCAGTTGAAATAGTGCAGCTCCGAATAGCAAAAAAAGGTCTGGCCAGGAAGGGGGGTAATTCCTCAGGTGGGAAAGTGGTTAAGATAAAACTAGTAAATTGCCAAATCAGATGTATAGTGTTTATTATATCCTGCACAATTTGTCACAAACAGTATGTAGGAAGAGTGCAGGAAGAGTGAGCTGAGAGCAAATGGATTCCAGGAAGTAAATGATACATGACTTATCTACTTTTACTCAAAATGACCATAGCCAGTTATGCTAACTGGTGTTTTTCAAAGCGATTTCTCAGCAAAATAAAGCATGGAGACATGGATGGATGGATGGATGGGTTTGCTTTGAATATTAAAAATGAATTCAATTGTGTTTTTGGTTTGTGGTGCTCAGATGCAATGCACTTTAGCTTTAAAGAATGATTGGGTATGTTTTGCATGTCAGTCTGCAAAAAGAAAATTTCTTTTTAATGTAACCATCTGCTTGGCTCTATTGGAGTTTGAAAATAAAACATTTATAAAGAATGATTGGTACCTTGGGATGCAACAGGTGTTTTGACTTTGCATTTATAGCATACAAAAGAATCCTCCTCTTGGCTCTTTCCTATCTCTATGATTAAGCCCTGATTGGGTGAAACATATCAGGGTGGGGTGTTTCATTGCCATGCTTGTGGACGATTTACTGTATGCAAGAAATTAAACGTTTTGTGATATATCCAGTGTGCAGTGGCTTCTCTCTTTGCTACAGACAATATGGGGTTTATTTACTAAAGCTGGAGAGTCCAAAATCAGACTCCCTTCTGCATAGAAACCAATCAGCTTCCAGGTTTCATTGCCAAAGCTTCACTGAACAAGCTGAGGTTAGAAGCCGATTGGTTTCTATGCAGCAGGGAGTCTGATTTTGGACTCTCCAGCTTTAGTAAATAAACACCTTAGTGTTCATGTAAGAATGACACGGATCTGGTACTGTATTATTAACTTTGGTCTTCTGAAGTCTCCATTCTAGGAGAGATGACTGTCAGATGCTCAGGACAAGTCATTGGGATTATGCTGTCTGCCCTTGCTTCTCCCTATCTGTGAATAGATTTATTGCCTTCAGAGCTTTTGGTCATCCTGGCTAGCTATTTGATAATATCTCAATCTTCCCAGGCTAAAAAAAAAACAGAGTATCTCCCAAGCTAAAAAGTCATTTGAGTTGTGTAATTCTGCAAAACAAGCCAATTTAAAGGAGTTTGAAATACAGTTATACAGTAATTGTGCATATAAGAACCAACAATGATATATTTTTTCTTGCTATTAAGGCACAATGTTCAGCACTTACTGGCCGGGGCGGTGAGAGGTCTCTTTGAATGGACACCAAAGCTCTCAGATCTTATACTTCACTAAAGATCAGTTGATGCTTGTGATCTAGTAAGTATATTTAAAGCTATTTCCCTGAAGTGGTACTCTTTCCTAACAATTTCTATCCACAGCCCTGGCCTCTAGTAGTGTCCTGATGGTGTTGACATGATGGTGTTGACAGATTTCCTGCTACCTGTCCTTGTTTTAACCATCCTTTACAGTATGATAAAGCATAAATCAAACCAAAACATGTTTTTTTTAGTTTTGGATAGAGCGAATAAGGGTGAAGAAAAATTAGCGCTTATGTTTGGTTTCTACAGCAGTTCAATAGAGATTTACCCTCACTTCATTTCATGCCAGTTTCACCAGACAGGAAATGAGAGAAAATCTGAAATGGAGAAACAGACAGAAATTAAAATCCCACAGGGCTTAAAGCCTTTTTTACTCTGCTTAGTAAAGTTTTTCTTTTATTTCTGTCTTTATTGCTGCTGGAAATTCTCCTCACTTCCTGCCTGGTAAATTGTAGTCAGTAGGACACAGAGTGAGGGAAATCTCTCTACTGGAGCCTTGCCATGGCCAAATGATCTAAAACTAAGGATAAATGCTTTTACTGGGCATACACTTTAAGGTCAATTACACTATTGCTCCAATAGACACTGCAATGTAGGTAGGTAAAAATAAAATGTGCATTTACTGTTTTCTGTTTTGGGAGTCTAGAAAGCATTGCACCACTGATCAGCAGAATATCTATGTGCCCGTACAGGCAAGCAGATACGCACTGACAGAAAGAATCAATGAACAGGGGCCGGTCCTTCTATAACATGAATATGGGTCTAACATGTCACATTTTACTGTATGAAAGGTGAACTTATCCTTTAACTTTATATTGTAAGTACTGTATATTTTTAATTTTAAAATATTGTGGGATCTTTTTTGAACATGAGAAAGTTAGATCATACACTCTCAAGTGAAAAAAAGTCCAATGACTGCATGTGCAGTGTAAACTCTGCTTTCTATAAAAAAAGTCTAAAAAGTTATCCTTTAACAAAAAGGCCATGTTATTGATATTTCACAATAAGCCAATCTGACAAGGAAGATTTCAGTAGCCCAGTGCCAGGGCATATATTTTCTGGAACTTTACAGAATAGACGCATTTCAAATGACTCGGATGGAAGGCTTTTTTCCTCCTCTGGCTTTTCTATTATGCGTTCAACTGTGCTTTTTTTCTTGATTCAGCTGAAAAGAAAGAATGAAACAGTTTTGTCTCTTGCACTCTGTACAGTATCTCAAAGACTGGGATAATCTCCCCTAAAAAGGGCTTAAAAATACACAAAATTGGGATGACTAAATGCTAAAAAATTTTCCTATATCATTACTTTAATATCTCTAAAATAATTGAACACTAATGGATGCTCTGAACAAAATTAAAGATATTAATAGCTACAACATTAACCTGCTTAGACCTTATTTTCATTAGTCTGGAAAAGATGGCAGTTTTAGGCTAGCTCGGAGGAGCATGATGCAATTTGGTTCTGTTTGATGCTTTTGCCTTAGAAAATGTCAAATGTAAAGAAAACACTATTAATAATTATCTACATTTGATGTGCTGAAGGCTGATCTTCAAAAGAGGATGTTCTCAACCTGGATGCAATACAATACCTTAATTTCATTTATTCTACAAAATAGACTTAAAAAAGGACACAAATAAATAAAGAGCGCTAACTTGCAAGATAAACATTAACAGAGCGATATACTAAATCAGTAATTATTGGACCAGTAAAACTGGTACCAAGCAAAGCAAGGGAGGTTCATGTAAAGTTTGTATGTATACATTTCAATAGCCCTTGAGTGTAATTAAGTAAATTGTAAATATATTCCAAGACCACTCACTAAATGGCACTATGAAATGTAGCAATCTTTAGTATCAGGGTAGTTATGGACACTAATTCCCTAGAGTGCTGTCATGTGTGGTTTCTAAGGCTTTTAACCTACTTGAGGTCTTTTTTGATAGTCTCCTTACATGAAAGATGCTTTTTAGTAAGTATAAAAAGATACATGTTTTGGTTGCTTCATTTGGTTTATCTTCCAAGTAACTTAGAGAGCTCTCTATTCTATAATTGGTGCCTTGTTTGTACTGCTGGCTGTATGGTTTCCCTGCCCTTTTTGGAGGAAATATACTATTTGAATGTACATTTATTGCTTCAGATCATAAATTCTTACGACCATAACATCTGTTGATGACTATGCATACATTCTATTGGCTATTTCATCCCTGGTCCTGAGGAAGCATAAATATGTGTGAAATACTGTACATTAACCATGTTACAGATTGCAAAATAGTACTATATGTTGCTGATACTGTGAGGAGTAGTTTTGCTAAAATATAATATATATTCTGTATACTTATTTCTACTGTACGTACCAAGCATTTTTTATTATACGTTCTATGTGATGATACATGTACTGTGTATTATTTTGTACAATTGAGTTATATATTGTATATACTATACTTTTAAGTGTTTTTGTTCCAGAGTATTGTAGTCAAAAGCCCCACATAGTATTATTGTAATGACATTTGAAGTGTAGTAAGTAGGAAGGACACAGGAGTCCCAGCATAAAAAAAGATTTCCTTTCAAACTGAATTATTTTGTATATCAATAGGAAAGCCAAAACCAGAATAAACATACAACATGTCAACTGAGATTACAGCACAAATACATTTTGGCTGACATTTGTGACATTTTTCATTGACCACAAACTACATCAAAGGAGTGTCAGCTTTCTTATTGGCTCTCTATTCTTTAGTGAAGCTTTTTTGAGCTTTACATTCTATCCAAAACCACCGGTAGTGATGAACCGAATGTAACTGGATTTGGTTGGAGGTAGGTTCGCCTAACTTTACTTTAAGTTGGATGCTGAATCCATACCCCGTTAAAGTCAATGTAGACCAAATCATAAAACAGTAATGGCCATTTTCTAGGTTATTATACAAGGGATTGTCAAACAAATGGCATGGGGGCCGGACATTGCCCTGGGCAACATATACCAAATGATTAAAAATTTGTCAGGAAGAAGCATTTTAATAATGCTTTAAAATCAACATTAAAAATGCTAATTTTATTTAAATAGCATGCCTGGGAGATGCCCTTAAAGTGCCTGTGGAGTGCCGCACTTGTATAATATATACAACCTACCACAGCAAAGAAAAAAAATGCTGTTTAAATGTCTGGTAAATTACAGCTCCCAGCTATTTTGCTCTGTATGTAAACAAAGCAGCCTGGAATTATTTTCATATATACCAGACCCTTATCTTAGATGTGGGTCTGGTATAGATATTAATTAAGACCCATACAGAAAGAGAACAAATGGTGTGGGGTTCCTCTAAGAATACATAGTAGATCCTTATGGTTTAGTATGGATGGCATGGGGAGCCCTACTAAAAACAGTGTGGGGTCTGCCCTTGGGGTCTGGTAAGGAATAGATTCATGCCAAAAACAAGAAAAAAAATCCTGAGTTTACTGCCAAAAACCACACTAGACCTTTATCCAAGCATGCAGGCAAAGCCACATACCCTCAGTATGAGGGGATACCTTGCCAAGGGGAACCCTCCTTTTGTCCCCTTGTTGATGATAACAGGGGTCTCTTCCTCACAACCCCGGCCTGTTGGTTGTGGGGGGGTCTATGGGCAGGATGATACTAGCCCTTTTCAAGTGAATGAGTAATGGGGTACATAGTACCCCTACGCATTCACAAAAAAAATGTAAGTAATAATCAAAGACATGTAATTTTGATGAAACCTTTATTAACAGATTGCTGATTGCATAACTCATATATGCGGTGACAGGGCTGTTGGGTCTTAACACCTAGTCACCACACATATATGTCCAGGGGGTCCACCAGCTCCCTAAAAACTAGGCAGCCTGAGCAGGAAACTATCACATTTTTCAGGGGTAGTAATTCTACTGTTAGATGCTTCACTTCCCACTGCAGCTGGATGTTCAGCTTGGCTGAACACATCTTTAGTTCAGTCATTCACCAAACCTCCAAACAAGCAAAATTAATTCAAAACTTAGGTTCAGATTAAAATAATAACTTATCCCTAACCACCAGCTCAGTGATTACCTGTATAAGACCCATTAGTTTAAAATGCACTGTCAAAATGTAGGAGTTCTAGGTCAGTTAAGATCTTGTGATTGCTTTTAGCATCCACACATGCACTTACAAGCCTACAATGAAAAACATGGATTTACGCAGAAATATTTTTGTCTTTTGGAATAGGTTACTTTTCAAGGGAGCATTGCTTTAAAGTGAGTCTGTTATGAGTGAAGTACAGAAACCACCACCGCTTACTTACTCCCTAAATGTGCTTGTTGCCTGAGTATGACTGACATCAAGGGTTTTTGGGGCACATATTGTACCTGTGATATGTGATTGCCTATAATTAGCCTGAATCATCAACTAATAGCTGCCTCATGAAAACATGCTAAAAAACAGAAGTCCCTTTTCCTTTCAAGGAAATGTTTGCATTTCACATAACTTCTCTTCTTCCATTTAATATGTAGAGTGTTCCATCCAAAATTGTACAAATTATAACTTCTCTTCTTCCATATAATATAAAAGTTCTGCATGCAAAAAACAGTTTTTTATATCAATACTTCTTTCAGTACTTCATCCCACCACTTTGGAAAACTCACCAGATAGCCATGACCTCTCACTTGAGAGTAGGTCTATATGCGCTTTTTCCCCCAAGAGGTTATACCACATCTAGGAAACTACCTCTTATTGTCACCAGGAACATCATAAAATCAAAGAGGAAAAAGACTAATAGTGTAAAACCTTTTTATTAAAAATGCTTTATACAGATACATGAAAAATCATAATTTATGAGCTCACATTAATCTGTGAATACTGCCCTGCACCAGGGTTAAACAGCCTGCTATCATGACGGGCAGGCTAGTGCAAGCCCAGTCCGTTCCACCATTCAGGTGTTCTCACCACTTCTGGATTTCTCTGCCAGAAAGGAACAACGTCACTTATTGTAGCTTCGCTTCAACATACCTTTCATAGTAATGATGTCTTCAGGAGGCATTACAGGAAGTACTCGCCTTGCTGTTCTTAAATACCATCTTTATGCTGTTCAATTTTTTTTAGTAATATATTTAAATCTATAGCTTAAAACAATATTCTCTTCTTTTCACAGAAAGTCACCAATTATTTCATAGTAAAGCAATGCTATGGGTATCCCTTAGAAATTTTAAACTTTATCATTACTGCCTATTTGATCTGTGAAATACTTATTGGTTGGTGTATAGTGACCTGAGGTTAACCAATATAATTATCTTACTAGTTTTTTTAAGTATCTTTCACTATACTATATCAAATTGGTTGCTTTATTATCCAACTATATAAATAAAAAACAATTATTACAATTAATGAGCAAAACAATATTAAAACATACAAATCGGAAACAAATCCGAAAAAATGTTTTTGAAACAATTTTTTTTCTTTAAAATTACCCAAGAAATATAACTTGATAAAGCAGTTTAAATTAATTTCTATGTTCAGACCTTCTGGTGATAATGTATCTAATGTGTATATCTATTTAGTCTCATTCTGAGAGATCTTTTGTTTTTTATTTTGTCCCCTCATTGGCCTTCTACTTTATCAATAGTGTAAAAATCTGTCAGCCTATTAAATTTTTACAAAGTTGATACATTTTTACGCTATTGAGTTAGAATCTCAGACACACTGGATGAGCTTACTCATCTGGCCACTCAGACAGACTGTTGCATTCATTTTTCATCATTAGGAATGAGCTTAAAGTTCGGTCTGAAGAAGAACAGTTTGAACTGTCATTGGCTATTTGGATGAAGTTCAGTGGTATTATTACTGCTATTATACAGTACATGACAGTTTTCTGCTGTCAATATTAGAAATTGACTGATTGTTTGGTCATTTAGGGCGTTCAGTGTGGATGTACATGACGTGCTGCCAATGGTTGCTAAGGAAACTGTGGGTTCCTACACCCAACACATCATTTGGCAATTACTGATGTCACACAGTCCTTTTACTTACATCTCCATGAATCCACATATGGATAGTAAGCCATATTTTGGCAATGATATTGACCAAATGTGGCCAGGATCATATCTGAACATTTAGGTCACCACTAGAGATGAGCGAAGTATTCAAAAATTCGATTCGACTGATTCGGCGAATTCGTGGAAAAATTTTGATTCGAGTCGAATATATTCGCTGTGAATTTAACTTAAAAAAGGGTGTTTCTAGGCTTCAGAGAGACTTAATATTAGTGCAGAACACTGTACCTTTAATTTAAATGCCCTTGGAGTCTGCTGGGGAAGAGAAATAATACTGTCAGTCAGTATGACATGCAGATGAGTGCCGTCGATCTTAGAATCACCGCACACTTCACTCATTTGGGCAGTCACGGGGCCAAAACCAGAGTGTGGAGCCACAGTGTGGCGGTGGAGGCAGCAGCAATGGGAGGCCATACAGCACCCTATGACAAAAATGGAAACCACCAGCAGTGTGAGGAGACCTGAAAGTGGCACATGGCAGAGTGTGGCGATGGAAACAGCAGCAATGGGAGGCCGTACAGGGACCCATGACACACTCTGGACCTGGCAGCAGCATGAGGAGGCGGTACAGGGGCCCATGACAGATTACGGGCCTGGCAGCAGCATGAGGAGTCGGTACGGGGGCCCATGGCAGATTACGGGCCTGGCAGCAGCAATGGGAGGCCGTACAGGGACCCATGACACACTCTGGACCTGGCAGCAGCATGGGGAGGCGGTACAGGGGCCCATGACAGATTACGGGCCTGGCAGCAGCATGAGGAGTCGGTACGGGGGCCCATGACACACTCTGGACCTGGCAGCAGCATGAGGAGGCGGTACAGGGGCGCATGACAGATTACGAGCCTGGCAGCAGCAACTTGGACAGGAGGACGTTCAGCTTCTGCACCGTCGGGTGCGTGCTCGCAAACTGTTGTCTCTTGGAAACGGATTCCAAGAAAGACTGCTGACGGAATCCGTGAAGAGGAGTAGCAGGAGAAGGAGCATCTGAACGAGCGGAATATGCCAACAAGCGACAACAGGGGCCCATGACAGATTACGGGCCTGGCAGCAGCATGAGGAGTCGGTACGGGGGCCCATGGCAGATTAGGGGCCTGGCAGCAGCTATGGGAGGCCCGTAATCTGCCAGCACTCTATGACAAAAAATGGAACACACCAGCAGTGTGTGAGGAGACCTGAAAGTGGCACATGGCAGAGTGTGGCGATGGAGACAGCAGCAATGGGAGGCCGTACAGGGACCCATGAGAGACTCTGGACCTGGCAGCAGCATGAGGAGGCGGTATAGGGGCCCATGGCAGATTAGGGGCCTGGCAGCAGCTATGGGAGGCCCGTAATCTGCCAGCACCCTATGACAAAAAATGGAACACACCAGCAGTGTGAGGAGACCTGAAAGTGGCACATGGCAGAGTGTGGCGATGGAGACAGCAGCAATGGGAGGCCGTACAGGGACCCATGAGAGACTCTGGACCTGGCAGCAGCATGAGGAGGCGGTATAGGGGCCCATGGCAGATTAGGGGCCTGGCAGCAGCTATGGGAGGCCCGTAATCTGCCAGCACCCTATGACAAAAAATGGAACACACCAGCAGTGTGAGGAGACCTGAAAGTGGCACATGGCAGAGTGTGGCGATGGAGACAGCAGCAATGGGAGGCCGTACAGGGACCCATGAGAGACTCTGGACCTGGCAGCAGCATGAGGAGGCGGTATAGGGGCCCATGGCAGATTAGGGGCCTGGCAGCAGCTATGGGAGGCCCGTAATCTGCCAGCACCCTATGACAAAAAATGGAACACACCAGCAGTGTGAGGAGACCTGAAAGTGGCACATGGCAGAGTGTGGCGATGGAGACAGCAGCAATGGGAGGCCGTACAGGGACCCATGAGAGACTCTGGACTTGGCAGCAGCATGAGGAGGCGGTATAGGGGCCCATGGCAGATTAGGGGCCTGGCAGCAGCTATGGGAGGCCCGTAATCTGCCAGCACCCTATGACAAAAAATTCAACACACCAGCAGTGTGAGGAGACCTGAAAATGGCACATGTTTGGGGCATGATTCATGGCGGATTTAGTCAGTTGTGTCAGGAACTGGTGGTTTGAAATCCAGACTAATCCACGCCTGATTCATTTTCACAAACGTGAGTCTCTCCACACTTTGGGTGGACAGTCGTGTCCTCCGCGGAGTTGCAATACCTCCTGCCGCACTAAACACGCGCTCCGATGCCACGCTACTGGCCGGGCATGACAGCCTTTCAAGGGCAAATTCAGCTAGTTGGGGCCAAAGGTCAAGTTTTGTTGCCCAGTAGTCAAGGGGATTGTCTACCTCGGTTGGCAGGGTGCTGTCCAAGTAGGCCTAAGCCTGTTGTTTGAGGTCCTGCTCCAGGTCCACCTGATGCTGCTGCTGCTGCTGCTGCGGCTGGTTAGTAGTTTCCTCACTGCGCTGGTGAAGAAAGCTACTCATCATCGACTGCAGACTGAGGCAGCCGCTGCTGGTGGAGCTGCCACTGCTCCTACCACCCCACCCCTCCCCTGCTGCCATGGCAGCGGAACGTGAGCGCACAGGGCCCACAGTGTCTGAGGATGGACGTTGGCGCAGACAGGCAGAGACCAGCTGACTACATAGGTGGTTTTTATAGTACGTTATTTTGGCCTTCCTCTCAGCAGGTGTGAAAAAGGCCACCATTTTTGAACGGTAGCGAGGGTCCAACAAGGTGGACAGCCAAAAGTCATCCCTCTGTCTGATGGTTATTATTCGGCTGTCGCTACGCAAGCAAGCGAGCATGCTATGGGCCATTTGTGCCAAGGAATGCGAGGGACTCCCTGCCTCCATCTCCACAGCATACTGCCACGGTGCGTCTGGGTCCTCTGTCTCCTCTTCCTCCTCCTCTACCAGATACTCCTGCTCCTCCACTCCTGTCCGCTGAGTGGAAAAACCACCCATTTCACTCAATAATTCCTGAGCACCAATGTCCTCCTCTACCTCCTCCTCTTCTTCCTGTCCTGCCCCCACAGGGGTCATGTGGCGTTGAGATCTGTGCGCCACGTCTACCGCACCCTGACCAGCCATTGTTAACAGCATTTGTTCCAGGACGTGCAACAGAGGAATGACGTCGTTCATCCCATAGTCCTGCCGACTCACGAATAGCGTGGCCTCCTCAAAGGGCCTGAGCAAGCGCAGGTGTCATGCATGAGCTGCCAATGGCTGACATCTAAGTTACACAGGGAGTACCTTTATCCGCTTTTAACATCAGGAAATCTGTGATGGCCTTTTGCTGTTCGTAAAGGCGGTCTAACATATGTAGGGTTGAATTCCACCTTGTTGCAACGTCACAGCATGAGGAGTCGGTATAGGGGCCCATGGCAGATTAGGGGCCTGGCAGCAGCTATGGGAGGCCCGTAATCTGCCAGCACCCTATGTCAAAAAATTCAACACACCAGCAGTGTGAGGAGACCTGAAAGTGGCACATGGCAGAGTGTGGCGATGGAGACAGCAGCAATGGGAGGCCGTACAGGGACCCATGAGAGACTCTGGACCTGGCAGCAGCATGAGGAGGCGGTATATAGGGGCCTATGGCAGATTAGGGGCCTGGCAGCAGCTATAGGAGGCCCGTAATCTGCCAGCACCCTATGTCAAAAAATTCAACACACCAGCAGTGTGAGGAGACCTGAAAGTGGCACATGGCAGAGTGTGGCGATGGAGACAGCAGCAATGGGAGGTCGTACAGGGACCCATGACAGACTCTGGACTTGGCAGCAGCATGAGGAGGCGGTATATAGGGGCCCATGGCAGATTAGGGGCCTGGCAGCAGCTATGGGAGGCCCGTAATCTGCCAGCACCCTATGTCAAAAAATTCAACACACCAGCAGTGTGTGAGGAGACCTGAAAGTGGCACATGGCAGAGTGTGGCGATGGAGACAGCAGCAATGGGAGGCCGTACAGGGACCCATGGGAGACTCTGGACCTGGCAGCAGCATGAGGAGGCGGTATATAGGGGCCTATGGCAGATTAGGGGCCTGGCAGCAGCTATAGGAGGCCCGTAATCTGCCAGCACCCTATGTCAAAAAATTCAACACACCAGCAGTGTGAGGAGACCTGAAAGTGGCACATGGCAGAGTGTGGCGATGGAGACAGCAGCAATGGGAGGCCGTACAGGGACCCATGACAGACTCTGGACTTGGCAGCAGCATGAGGAGGCGGTATATAGGGGCCCATGGCAGATTAGGGGCCTGGCAGCAGCTATGGGAGGCCCGTAATCTGCCAGCACCCTATGTCAAAAAATTCAACACACCAGCAGTGTGTGAGGAGACCTGAAAGTGGCACATGGCAGAGTGTGGCGATGGAGACAGCAGCAATGGGAGGCCGTACAGGGACCCATGAGAGACTCTGGACCTGGCAGCAGCATGAGGAGGCGGTATATAGGGGCCTATGGCAGATTAGGGGCCTGGCAGCAGCTATAGGAGGCCCGTAATCTGCCAGCACCCTATGTCAAAAAATTCAACACACCAGCAGTGTGTGAGGAGACCTGAAAGTGGCACATGGCAGAGTGTGGCGATGGAGACAGCAGCAATGGGAGGCCGTACAGGGACCCATGAGAGACTCTGGACCTGGCAGCAGCATGAGGAGGCGGTATATAGGGGCCTATGGCAGATTAGGGGCCTGGCAGCAGCTATAGGAGGCCCGTAATCTGCCAGCACCCTATGTCAAAAAATTCAACACACCAGCAGTGTGAGGAGACCTGAAAGTGGCACATGGCAGAGTGTGGCGATGGAGACAGCAGCAATGGGAGGCCGTACAGGGACCCATGACAGACTCTGGACTTGGCAGCAGCATGAGGAGGCGGTATATAGGGGCCCATGGCAGATTAGGGGCCTGGCAGCAGCTATGGGAGGCCCGTAATCTGCCAGCACCCTATGTCAAAAAATTCAACACACCAGCAGTGTGTGAGGAGACCTGAAAGCGGCACATGGCAGAGTGTGGCGATGGAGACAGCAGCAATGGGAGGCCGTACAGGGACCCATGAGAGACTCTGGACCTGGCAGCAGCATGAGGAGGCGGTAAATTAGGGGCTTATGGCAGATTAGGGGCCTGGCAGCAGCTATAGGAGGCCCGTAATCTGCCAGCACCCTATGTCAAAAAATTCAACACACCAGCAGTGTGAGGAGACCTGGAAGTGGCACATGGCAGAGTGTGGCGATGGAGACAGCAGCAATGGGAGGCCGTACAGGGACCCATGACAGACTCTGGACTTGGCAGCAGCATGAGGAGGCGGTATATAGGGGCCCATGGCAGATTAGGGGCCTGGCAGCAGCTATAGGAGGCCCGTAATCTGCCAGCACCCTATGTCAAAAAATTCAACACACCAGCAGTGTGTGAGGAGACCTGAAAGTGGCACATGGCAGAGTGTGGCGATGGAGACAGCAGCAATGGGAGGCTGTACAGGGACCCATGAGAGACTCTGGACCTGGCAGCAGCATGAGGAGGCGGTATATAGGGGCCTATGGCAGATTAGGGGCCTGGCAGCAGCTATAGGATGCCCGTAATCTGCCAGCACCCTTTGTCAAAAAATTCAACACACCAGCAGTGTGTGAGGAGACCTGAAAGTGGCACATGGCAGAGTGTGGCGATGGAGACAGCAGCAATGGGAGGCCGTACAGGGACCCATGAGAGACTCTGGACCTGGCAGCAGCATGAGGAGGCGGTATATAGGGGCCTATGGCAGATTAGGGGCCTGGCAGCAGCTATAGGAGGCCCGTAATCTGCCAGCACCCTATGTCAAAAAATTCAACACACCAGCAGTGTGAGGAGACCTGAAAGTGGCACATGGCAGAGTGTGGCGATGGAGACAGCAGCAATGGGAGGCCGTACAGGGACCCATGAGAGACTCTGGACCTGGCAGCAGCATGAGGAGGCGGTATATAGGGGCCTATGGCAGATTAGGGGCCTGGCAGCAGCTATGGGAGGCCCGTAATCTGCCAGCACCCTATGTCAAAAAATTCAACACACCAGCAGTGTGTGAGGAGACCTGAAAGTGGCACATGGCAGAGTGTGGCGATGGAGACAGCAGCAATGGGAGGTCGTACAGGGACCCATGACAGACTCTGGACTTGGCAGCAGCATGAGGAGGCGGTATATAGGGGCCCATGGCAGATTAGGGGCCTGGCAGCAGCAATGGGAGGCCCGTAATCTGCCAGCACCCTATGTCAAAAAATTCAACACACCAGCAGTGTGTGAGGAGACCTGAAAGTGGCACATGGCAGAGTGTGGCGATGGAGACAGCAGCAATGGGAGGCCGTACAGGGACCCATGAGAGACTCTGGACCTGGCAGCAGCATGAGGAGGCGGTATATAGGGGCCTATGGCAGATTAGGGGCCTGGCAGCAGCTATAGGAGGCCCGTAATCTGCCAGCACCCTATGTCAAAAAATTCAACACACCAGCAGTGTGAGGAGACCTGAAAGTGGCACATGGCAGAGTGTGGCGATGGAGACAGCAGCAATGGGAGGCCGTACAGGGACCCATGAGAGACTCTGGACCTGGCAGCAGCATGAGGAGGCGGTATATAGGGGCCTATGGCAGATTAGGGGCCTGGCAGCAGCTATAGGAGGCCCGTAATCTGCCAGCACCCTATGTCAAAAAATTCAACACACCAGCAGTGTGTGAGGAGACCTGAAAGTGGCACATGGCAGAGTGTGGCGATGGAGACAGCAGCAATGGGAGGCCGTACAGGGAGCCATGAGAGACTCTGGACCTGGCAGCAGCATGAGGAGGCGGTATATAGGGGCCTATGGCAGATTAGGGGCCTGGCAGCAGCTATAGGAGGCCCGTAATCTGCCAGCACCCTATGTCAAAAAATTCAACACACCAGCAGTGTGAGGAGACCTGAAAGTGGCACATGGCAGAGTGTGGCGATGGAGACAGCAGCAATGGGAGGCCGTACAGGGACCCATGAGAGACTCTGGACCTGGCAGCAGCATGAGGAGGCGGTATATAGGGGCCTATGGCAGATTAGGGGCCTGGCAGCAGCTATGGGAGGCCCGTAATCTGCCAGCACCCTATGTCAAAAAATTCAACACACCAGCAGTGTGTGAGGAGACCTGAAAGTGGCACATGGCAGAGTGTGGCGATGGAGACAGCAGCAATGGGAGGCCGTACAGGGACCCACGAGAGACTCTGGACCTGGCAGCAGCATGAGGAGACGGTATATAGGGGCCTATGGCAGATTAGGGGCCTGGCAGCAGCTATAGGAGGCCCGTAATCTGCCAGCACTCTATGTCAAAAAATTCAACACACCAGCAGTGTGAGGAGACCTGAAAGTGGCACATGGCAGAGTGTGGCGATGGAGACAGCAGCAATGGGAGGCCGTACAGGGACCCATGACAGACTCTGGACTTGGCAGCAGCATGAGGAGGCGGTATATAGGGGACCATGGCAGATTAGGGGCCTGGCAGCAGCTATGGGAGGCCCGTAATCTGCCAGCACCCTATGTCAAAAAATTCAACACACCAGCAGTGTGTGAGGAGACCTGAAAGTGGCACATGGCAGAGTGTGGCGATGGAGACAGCAGCAATGGGAGGCCGTACAGGGACCCATGAGAGACTCTGGACCTGGCAGCAGCATGAGGAGGCGGTATATAGGGGCCTATGGCAGATTAGGGGCCTGGCAGCAGCTATAGGAGGCCCGTAATCTGCCAGCACCCTATGTCAAAAAATTCAACACACCAGCAGTGTGTGAGGAGACCTGAAAGTGGCACATGGCAGAGTGTGGCGATGGAGACAGCAGCAATGGGAGGCCGTACAGGGACCCATGAGAGACTCTGGACCTGGCAGCAGCATGAGGAGGCGGTATATAGGGGCCTATGGCAGATTAGGGGCCTGGCAGCAGCTATAGGAGGCCCGTAATCTGCCAGCACCCTATGTCAAAAAATTCAACACACCAGCAGTGTGAGGAGACCTGAAAGTGGCACATGGCAGAGTGTGGCGATGGAGACAGCAGCAATGGGAGGCCGTACAGGGACCCATGAGAGACTCTGGACCTGGCAGCAGCATGAGGAGGCGGTATATAGGGGCCTATGGCAGATTAGGGGCCTGGCAGCAGCTATGGGAGGCCCGTAATCTGCCAGCACCCTATGTCAAAAAATTCAACACACCAGCAGTGTGTGAGGAGACCTGAAAGTGGCACATGGCAGAGTGTGGCGATGGAGACAGCAGCAATGGGAGGCCGTACAGGGACCCACGAGAGACTCTGGACCTGGCAGCAGTATGAGGAGACGGTATATAGGGGCCTATGGCAGATTAGGGGCCTGGCAGCAGCTATAGGAGGCCCGTAATCTGCCAGCACTCTATGTCAAAAAATTCAACACACCAGCAGTGTGAGGAGACCTGAAAGTGGCACATGGCAGAGTGTGGTGATGGAGACAGCAGCAATGGGAGGCCGTACAGGGACCCATGACAGACTCTGGACTTGGCAGCAGCATGAGGAGGCGGTATATAGGGGACCATGGCAGATTAGGGGCCTGGCAGCAGCTATGGGAGGCCCGTAATCTGCCAGCACCCTATGTCAAAAAATTCAACACACCAGCAGTGTGTGAGGAGACCTGAAAGTGGCACATGGCAGAGTGTGGCGATGGAGACAGCAGCAATGGGAGGCCGTACAGGGACCCATGAGAGACTCTGGACCTGGCAGCAGCATGAGGAGGCGGTATATAGGGGCCTATGGCAGATTAGGGGCCTGGCAGCAGCTATAGGAGGCCCGTAATCTGCCAGCACCCTATGTCAAAAAATTCAACACACCAGCAGTGTGTGAGGAGACCTGAAAGTGGCACATGGCAGAGTGTGGCGATGGAGACAGCAGCAATGGGAGGCCGTACAGGGACCCATGAGAGACTCTGGACCTGGCAGCAGCATGAGGAGGCGGTATATAGGGGCCTATGGCAGATTAGGGGCCTGGCAGCAGCTATAGGAGGCCCATAATCTGCCAGCACCCTATGTCAAAAAATTCAACACACCAGCAGTGTGAGGAGACCTGAAAGTGGCACATGGCAGAGTGTGGCGATGGAGACAGCAGCAATGGGAGGCCGTACAGGGACCCATGAGAGACTCTGGACTTGGCAGCAGCATGAGGAGGCGGTATATAGGGGCCCATGGCAGATTAGGGGCCTGGCAGCAGCTATGGGAGGCCCGTAATCTGCCAGCACCCTATGTCAAAAAATTCAACACACCAGCAGTGTGTGAGGAGACCTGAAAGTGGCACATGGCAGAGTGTGGCGATGGAGACAGCAGCAATGGGAGGCCGTACAGGGACCCATGAGAGACTCTGGACCTGGCAGCAGCATGAGGAGGCGGTATATAGGGGCCTATGGCAGATTAGGGGCCTGGCAGCAGCTATAGGAGGCTCGTAATCTGCCAGCACCCTATGTCAAAAAATTCAACACACCAGCAGTGTGTGAGGAGACCTGAAAGTGGCACATGGCAGAGTGTGGCGATGGAGACAGCAGCAATGGGAGGCCGTACAGGGACCCATGAGAGACTCTGGACCTGGCAGCAGCATGAGGAGGCGGTATATAGGGGCCTATGGCAGATTAGGGGCCTGGCAGCAGCTATAGGAGGCCCGTAATCTGCCAGCACCCTATGTCAAAAAATTCAACACACCAGCAGTGTGAGGAGACCTGAAAGTGGCACATGGCAGAGTGTGGCGATGGAGACAGCAGCAATGGGAGGCCGTACAGGGACCCATGACAGACTCTGGACTTGGCAGCAGCATAAGGAGGCGGTATATAGGGGCCCATGGCAGATTAGGGGCCTGGCAGCAGCTATGGGAGGCCCGTAATCTGCCAGCACCCTATGTCAAAAAATTCAACACACCAGCAGTGTGTGAGGAGACCTGAAAGTGGCACATGGCAGAGTGTGGCGATGGAGACAGCAGCAATGGGAGGCCGTACAGGGACCCATGAGAGACTCTGGACCTGGCAGCAGCATGAGGAGGCGGTATATAAGGGCCTATGGCAGATTAGGGGCCTGGCAGCAGCTATAGGAGGCCCGTAATCTGCCAGCACCCTATGTCAAAAAATTCAACACACCAGCAGTGTGTGAGGAGACCTGAAAGTGGCACATGTTTGAGGCATGATTCATGGCGGATTTAGTCAGTTGTGTCAGGAACTGGTGGTTTGAAATCCAGACTAATCCACGCCTGATTCATTTTCACAAACGTGAGTCTCTCCACACTTTGGGTGGACAGTCGTGTCCTCCGCGGAGTTACAATACCTCCTGCCGCACTAAACACGCGCTCCGATGCCACGCTACTGGCCGGGCATGACAGCCTTTCAAGGGCAAATTCAGCTAGTTGGGGCCAAAGGTCAAGTTTCGTTGCCCAGTAGTCAAGGGGATTGTCTACCTCGGTTGGCAGGGTGCTGTCCAAGTAGGCCCAAGCCTGTTGTTTGAGGTCCTGCTCCAGGTCCACCTGATGCTGCTGCTGCTGCGGCTGGTTTGCAGTTTCCTCACTGCGCTGGTGAAGAAAGCTACTCATCATCGACTGCAGACTGAGGCAGCCGCTGCTGGTGGAGCTGCCACTGCTCCTACCACCCCACCCCTCCCCTGCTGCCATGGCAGCGGAACGCGAGCGCACAGGGCCCACAGTGTCTGAGGATGGACGTTGGCGCACAAATGCAGAGACCAACTGACTACATAGGTGGTTTTTATAGTACGTTATTTTGGCCTCCCTCTCAGCAGGTGTGAAAAAGGCCACCATTTTTGAACGGTAGCGAGGGTCCAACAAGGTGGACAGCCAAAAGTCATCCCTCTCTCTGATGGTTATTATTCAGCTGTCGCTACGCAAGCAACCGAGCATGCTATGGGCCATTTGTGCCAAGGAATGCGAGGGACTCCCTGCCTCCATCTCCACAGCATACTGCCACGGTGCGTCTGGGTCCTCTGTCTCCTCCTCCTCCTCCTCTACCAGATGCTCCTGCTCCTCCACTCCTGTCCGTTGAGTGGAAAAACCACCCATTTCACTCAATAATTCCTGAGCACAAATGTCCTCCTGACATCAAAGTTACACAGGGGAGTACCTTTATCCGCTTGTAACATCAGGAAATCGGTGATGGCCTTTCGCTGTTCGTAAAGGCGGTCTAACATGTGTAGGGTTGAATTCCACCTTGTTGCAACGTCGCAGATCAGGCGATGCTGTGCAATTCCGTTCTGCCGCTGCAGCTCAAGGAGGGTGTGCTTTGCGGTGTAGGAATGGCTGAAATGCATGCAAAGTTTACGTGACATTTTAAGGATGCCTTGCAGTGGGATGGTGGATTTTAGGAACCGCTTGACAACCAGATTGAACACGTGAGCCATGCATGGCGCATGGCACAACCTTCCTTGACGCAGAGCAGACAACATGTTCTTTCCGTTGTCGGTCAACATGGTTCCGATTTTGAGTTTGCGCGGAGACAGCCATCTGTCGATTTCTCTGTTCATTACACTGAGAAGTTCCTCCCCTGTGTGACTACGTTCAAGGTATACCAGGTGCAGCACAGCGTGACACCGTTGCGCCCTGCACATGTGATATGCCGGTCGGGTAATGGGACTTGGCACGGGGGTGGCGGCTGAGGACACGGCGGAAGAAGAGGTGGTAGAGGCGGACATCTTTGCCGGACCAAGGACGTGCAAACGTGGAGGCAAAAGCGGCGTGACCTGTCCAAGTTGCTGGTGCGGCTGTGACGGCACCACGTTCACCCAGTGGGCCGTAAATGACATGTACTGTCCCTGACCGTAGTTACAGCTCCACACGTCGGCGCTGCCGTGCACTTTGGCAGAGACCGACATGCTCAAAGACTGGCCCACCATCTCTTCTACATGTGAATGCAGGGCTGGCACTGCCTTTTTGGCGAAGAAATGACGGCTTGGCACTCTCCACCGCGGCGCTGCACAAGCCATCATTTCTCGGAAAGGTGCTGAGTCCACCACTTGGAAAGGGAGGGACTGCAGCACCAGCAACTTGGACAGGAGGACGTTCAGCTTTTGCACCGTCGGGTGCGTGCTCGCAAACTGTTGTCTCTTGGAAACGGATTCCAAGAAAGACTGCTGACGGAATCCGTGAAGAGGAGTAGCAGGAGAAGGAGCATCTGAACGAGCGGAAGATGCCAACGAGCGACAACTCCCCTCAGCAGAGGTGTTGGAGCCTTGACTGGCTGATGGAGGGCGATTGACGTCAGGTGACGGAGCAAGTAACGGAGCGGGTGATGGAGCGGGGGCTGGGGCGGGCAGAACCGCCGTATCTTTATCACGGTTTTCCCAGGCCACCAAATGGCGACGCTGCATATGCTGCCGCAACGCTGTAGTCCCAACATGGGCCCCCTGGCCACGCTTGACTTTCTGGCCACATAGTCGACATACGGCTACGTTTACTTCCTCGGGCGGCTTGACAAAAAATTGCCACACCGCCGAGTAGGAAACTTTGCCCCCGATACTCCTTACTGGCTGACTGCTGCTTCCTCCGTGCACACCGGCACCACTACTGGCCGTGGTGGTAGGCTGCACCTTTCCCTGCAAGTTTCCTTTCTTTGTAAATAATGCAATGGGAACCCCCAAACCAGATCCTCATCCATCTTGATGATGGTCTTGTATCTATTTTGGTGAGCCCACTTTGCATTATTTAGGGATCATACTGCAAAGGGACAGGTCAGCTCTGGGTCAGGTTTTGCCCCTTTAGTTGGGAAAAAGCTGAAGACTTAGAAACTTTGAAAAGCCTAGCTGCCAGGAGGGAAGTTTTGTCTGAAGGGAATGTTGCCTAAAGAACTAGCCAGTGATAGAGAAGCTTTCCTGTGCAAGAGAAATCAATAGACTTCAGAACTTAGGAAAGGCATGCTTTGCTGAATCGCCCACTATGTAAGATTCAAAAGATTCAAAGATTGAAAAGTTGTGTCTGCTGTTAAATTTAATTAATTGTGAAGAGGGAACTGAAAAACCTTAGTTAAGTTTACTTCAAATAACTTGTTGTGCTTCCTTAAGGTAGTCATCCTCTAAATGCAAAATGTTTTTGGGATCTGGAAGAGTTTATCAGTAACCACTGTGGCATAATTAACCCTTTCACTGCCACCATTTTAGCTGTCTTACAGTGGAGCAGAGAAATGATCAAAAATAAACCCACACTCGTTATTGATTTTTTTTCTGTTAATCAGTCTCCTTCAGATCTTTACATCGAAGTGATCCAGGTGGCTGTGCAGCCACTCAATCACTCTTACCTATCAGTCTTTGAGTGGAGTTCTGTGCTTCTTTTCAATCCCAGAACTCCCCTGGCTCCTCTGTGAGCCCAGTACTGTTGCAGGGAGCTTGAGGATGGAGAACAGATTTCTGTAGGGCTGAGCAGGTGAAATAGATTGAGGAACATCTATTTCTCATCTTTCCAACTAAGAATAAAACCAAAAGTGCTTAAAGGGTAAGTTGACCTTTTTCAGGAGGAAATTCACTTTTCATAATAAATAGAAGCCTCTTCTAATGTCCTTTCTGCCCAAGCCATTCCAGTGTGCTTATCTCTCACTCACCTCATCTAAGGAAGCCTTTCATTTTCCTGTTTCTGTTTGAGTTTTCAACAAAAATGCTTTCTGCCTTCATCACTTGCTGTAAATTATCTCCCATCATGCACTGCCTTAGTGTATTACAGAATAGGGCATTTATCCTGTCTGGACCACACCCCCCTCATTACTCCATCACCTCTTCTTTTATTTCCATTCACTTTCTATACAATCTGATTGTACAATCTCCTTTAGATCTACCATCAGCTATGTATTGCAAGGGCCTGTCTGATTTGATACAAATTAGTCCACAGTTTTGGTAAAGCTAAAGGAAATTGTACAGAGACTGTACAAACAGATTGCATAGAGTATGGCCATCTTTATACAAGTAGATAGTTGGATGGAGTGGATGGAGTTACTCAGCTGTCAGGCCCTGTTCACATATCCACATCCTAGTTTTTCTGGGAATTTTGGAACATTTCTGTTCATCATGCATAGGGTAGCCCATTGACTTGAAAGGACTGCTCTATGCATAGCAAGTGCTCCAAAGAAGTGTAGAGCAATTTTCCACCACTTTTTTGGTGCACTTGCAGTGCATTTAATTATGCTGCAAGCGCATTGCACGTTCGCATTGCATTTCCAAAAAGTGCAGCAAAGCATGTATTTTCTGTTCAGTTTTCCATGTGTTCGTAGATGCACAGATGTAAATGGCGCCTCATTGTTATTATGTAAGCACAACAATTTTACTTTCAGGCTCCACCTAGCGTAGTGAATTGACTAATTTTTCCACAACAACATGCATAGTGCAGCCCAAATTAGCTCATGGGCCATTTTGGTGTGTTTCGGTTTGCATATTTTTTACTGTTTCAGCTTTTGAGGAGCAGTTAACAAATAACGGCGCCAAAAGCACGACTAGTTCATTTTAGGTATATAAATGTGGCCATACACTATACAATCTGATTGTACAATCTCTGCACAATCTCCTTTAGATTTACCAAAACTACAATTTAGGATTCTATCTAATCTATCTAATCACTCTGTATCCAAATCAGGCAGGTCCTTGAACAACATAGTTGATGGTAAATCTAAAGGGGATTGTACAATCAGATTGTATAGTGTATAGTGAGCTTTACAAACCTTCAGGGACACACTTCTCCTGTTTTTATTACCACAACGCTGCTATGCATAGGCTCTTATGGGAGCACTCAGCTCCTGTACACTTTGAAATCAATGATCTATGCAAGATGAAGAAACAAAAAAAAATAGATCACTGGCTGTGTATTTAGTGAGAATTGATAATGACATTGGTTGCATATGAGTACAGAGGTGGGTGGGAGAAATCTACTAAATCTACTGGAGAGGGAGGGAAGATACAGGGTGTGTGTTAATTCAGAGGTGGGGGCACACAGGGGGGCCTGGGCAGCAGAGAGAAATGTATGGTGCACAGGAGAGGTGATTGGTGTGGTGGAGGAGAAAATTACTGGAACCAATCGACTGTATGGCTCTCTCAGCAGCGGCTGAAAGATGACAGGAGGGAGAGGAGAATAAGCCAGCTTTCTGCTGCTGCAGAGAGAGCCATACAGAGGATCAGTTCAAGTAATAGCCCCCCACCACTGTGCTGATCACCCTCCCTGCACACCTCAGATTCACCCAGCTGCCTGGACCCCCCTGCTAGACTGGGCTCTGTACAGGAGGACTGATGGTACCCCCATATCCATGGCCCTCGCTGCGGTGACCCTTCCACAGCATACCTCACACATTGCAGAGAAGCAAAAGGATGCCATGAGCAAAACATCTTCTGACCAGGGGGTTCTGCTGGGGAACCCCCTAGAGATATGAGATTTTATGCCCAAAAACTGTTGGGCCCCTCTGAGTAAGCTACACTGGCCACAGCTGAGAACTCTCCGGAAATCTCTAACGCTCATCAAGAAGAGGCAGAGTGTGCACAGGGCTCAGATGCCATAACAGATCATCCAGAATTATAGCAGATGGATACAGAGGAGGGAGAGGAAGGTGATGAGGAGGAAGGAGAGCAGCCCACACTGGCAGAGATCTTACAGGTGGTTAATAAATTCACAGCTTCAGTCAACACCCTTAAAAACACTTGGGGGACTGAAGGTAGAGGTTGGTCTGATCTGGCAAGACCTGCAAAAGATAAGGGAGAGAACCACAGCTGCAGAGAGCAGTCAGTGATATAGAGGATAAGCTTCCTACTCTTTTTCGGGAAACCCAGTCCACCACCCACTAGCTAAAGCCACTAATAGCAGAAGACCTTGAAAATCATTTGAGGCATAACAATGTTCGGACTGTAGGGTTACCAGAGAAGATGGAAGGCTGAGACCCCAGTGAATTTGTGGAACACTGGCTAATTGATATCTTTGGAAAGGTGGTTTTCACTCCCCTCTACACAGTGGAGATAGCTCATAGAGTCCTCCCTCATCCCTTACTACCTTGACATCCACCTGGCCCAGTCTTGGCATGTCTACTGAATTACAGGGATAAAGAAATAATTTTAAGGCTGGCTCGAGAATGACAAAATATCTAAATTAATGGAACCAGGGTCTCGTTCTGCCCTAATTTCTCTGCTGAGGTTTAGAAATATAGAGCATGGGTATTTGATGTTAAAAAGCTTCTCTAGAAATTACAGGTCTCTTATGCGATGTTCTGTCCTGCAAAGGGGGCTTGTGCATTTCTTTGAGAATGCAGTAGAGGCTTCCACTTAGTTGGATGCTAATGAAAATGCCTTCTGCCAGGCCAGCAACTGAGGAAGATTGAGTCCACTTGCCTTACTGGATAATTACTCCTACCTTCTATTGGGAACATACCAACTACAATTTATCCTTGTCTGAACATGTGTCCGGGAACAAATAGCTACACTGAATGCAGTGAGCGGATTCATATCATTTCTACTCAATGGTTTATCTCTTTAAAAAAAATTTTAACAAATTGTTATGACAAAATGCCACGGTGCCTGCGGGTTGGGGACTCGTTGTTCCCATCCCAACTATTTATTTTTCTTATGGTGCTACAGAACATCATGTTTGTATATACTCAGAAATACCAAGGAAACTTGGGCCTTCTGGTTCAGGCACATCATATTGCTTTTTTGTCCCCTCCGGCACTACCTGACCAAGAATGTTGGAGCGCCGTTCAATGTTCAGTTAGCAACGGCTACGGAATGATGATATTTTATTATTATATTCCTGTGGGGGGAAAACTTTACTTGTATAGAACCTATGCATATTTGTTGTTACATGTATCTTGTGGTGGACAACTATTATTGAATCCAGAAGTTATATGCTACCCGTATGATGTTACCTTGCAATCTGTATATCTTAGATATGCTCTGGACTATATTTTCTCTTTGTTCAATAAAAATCTTTATTGAGAAAAACAAATTAAAAGACCCCTCATTCATCACATATGTATGTATATTCAAATTATGCATTATATATCCTTTACTATATCAGAAGTAAATTAATACCATTACAGTCAAAATTTTAGTTTAACTCTTTATTGATGGGCTGCAACATTTTTTAAATAATCGCCTATTTCTGTTTCTTGTTGTTTTGCAAGCTCATGCTATTTTAAGTCTAAAAATATTTGCTGTTTTCTAAGTCATCACTGCTTAATCTTTTTTACTAATCGATTCTCCATGTACCTGCTGTACATTATCAATGCCCAAGGCTGGTTAGTGAATTATAACCATTGCACTAGAAATTGTCTAATATCTAGAAATCTAAAATATATGTACACAGCAACCAACAATGAACTGGTGATGTACAGTATGTATAAAAACCTATACATATCTGGAGGCTCTGTGCTTGGGATAAGTAGGAGAAAAAATTGTGAAGACAAATATGTTGTGTGTTAACCAATTCACTACCACTGTACATTAACAAAACTGCTGATCAGTGAACGCGTGTTTCTGCCATACAGTTTATAAGCAAAACTTCATTCGCATAGCCAACCAGTGTGTTTGGAATGAATTTAAAGAGTCAGATCTCCTAGTCTCCCAGGCATCTAGAGTCATAAATATATGGTGTATTTATATACTGTAAAGGGAAATTTAATTAATAGGGATATTTGTTATGTAAGATGTCTGAGGGTAGGAATTCTGAGAGTGAAAGAAGACATAAGTGTTTCAGATTTAATTCTGTGCATGTGATGTGTAAAAGATAAATGAAAAAAATGGACAGTGGGAGTGGTTAAGTACCTTTTGATCACTGTGATAACCAATAACAGTGATCACAAATGTAAATACAAGCTGTGTTTACATCTGAAAATCCTCCCCTTTATCTCATAATGAAGGACGGAGAAGAAGTGACAATTTATAAATGATGGTTATATGAATAGGTAGGTATGAAGGTACGATCATCATCAGCTGAATAATGGTGAGGGGTTGTAATTGATTGTGAAATAATTTTTCAGCCTTTCCTCACCTTGACCTGTCACCTCTCTTATCTTGCACATTAAAGTGGTTCTAAAGGCTCAATGTTTAAAAAAACCTTCTCTGTGCAACATTAACCCAAACCCCCCCCCCCCCACCCCCAATACTCACCTAAGGCCGCTCTTGATCAATCGATGTGCACTGGAGTCTCAGCTATCCCAGGACACCCTCTTCACAACGGACGAGATAGAAGCAGGAGTAATTTGCCTCCTCTGCTGTCAATCACATCTAGTGATCCAATGAGAAGAAAAAGGGGGCAGGGCCGAGCCATGGCTCTGTGAGGGAATAGACACACGGAGCAGCAAGTGCCATCTTAGTAAGCTGCTTGCTGTTGGTGCACCCAACAAGAAGGACGGGCCAGGAGCAATGGGGGGGGCCAAGAAGAGGAGGAGTCGGGCTACACTGAGCAGGTAAGTATAGACATGTTTGTTATTTTTTCTATTAAAAAATAAGTGTTTAAAATCAGTTTAATCCTCTCATCCTCATCCTTCCTGTATATGATCTGTACATTAAGCACATCATTGCCTCCTCTCTGTGTATCACAATAATGATAGACTATATATAGTGTACCATTAAAACATTTCTATTTTAACAACTTCAAAACCATTCTCCATTAAAAAAAAAAAAATTCAACGGCTCAATGTGCTGAAACAGTGTAAAATCAATTTAGTATTAAAACCGGTTAAAGGGTACAGTTGAAAAAAAACTACAGCATACCAAATCTTCAAAAAATTTTAATCTGGTGCAAAGGTTTGGTTAGCCCTGGACGTTAAAGTGTCAAAGTCCTTCTTTTGGCACATTGGGGGAATTCAGAAAAGTTGTTGTGCCACTCTTCTGACATTAATCATATTGCACCAAATTCATGAAGCATTTGCATTTAATTCTGACAGTGAATCGTGCACGAAAATGTATGCAACTCTATAATATACCACTTTTATGTTGTGGTGCAATGAATGTGCCAAATTCAAAATACAATACCAACAGTTCCTAACCTATGACAGTGAAGCTATTTAAGATCAACTCTCTTTTGGCATGCAGATAGAAAAAACTGGTGCAGACAGATTTTGTGACAGTGTCTCATGTGCATTCTAAAAGTGGTGCAGCGTGCACCAAATTCAAGTACAAGTTCTAGACAGATCCATGAAATTTGCATATGCTGCTCCACTTTTAGATGGCATGAGACACACTGTCGCAAAATTTGTTTGTGTCAGTCTTTATGCATTCCAGGGATTGTGTAAAACATCAGTGCTTGGTTTGTAGAGTTCTGTGTGCAAACTGATTGAGAAATATAATAAAGAAAAGCAAATTATTCACAATAATAAAATCACCCTTACCAATCTAATAAAAATGGTTCCGGGTTATTCCTTGTTGCACAATTTATTTAATGACCAATGCAAAATGACACACGATTTACTTCTTAGGGCCACGGCAGAGGTGAACTTTAAATTTTACATTTGATCAAAAATTTATTTTAAATCTTTTTTAGCAGGAACTTACTAGAGCAAGCTCCATGGACTTATAACATAGAAAAGAGAGGATGCTTTTTCAGTTTGTGACAAGACTACTTCCCAGTAGCTTTCCATGAACTTGAACATTTTAAAAGTGTGTAATGTTCTACTAATATGCAGCATGTAACAATTGCTTAGCATGTGATATTCCAGCAAGCTAGTCTGTCAACTTGCTGGTGGATAGCATTGTAAACAATGTTATGCCATCTGATTTATCTAAAACATCCTGCTTCCAATTATAACAAAAATGGAATAAAAAGTTTATTATTTACCTTACTCATATTTGTATTTATTACTTCATTCATTGCAGGGGGAAAGCATAATGAATTAACTATTTTACTGTTTGTGTTTCACATGAAAAATGAATAAATAAGCAGTGAAGAAAAATAAAATTATTTTACAGGATTTTATTTTATTCTCAAAATTATTTTAAAACTTGCTAGACAAATAAAAACACAGGTATTCTTTCAAAACACAAGAGGCAGTTTGGCTGAGAAGTTATTTCATGTTAATCACTTTGTATTTACTGCATCTTGAGAAAAGCACATTTGTTATGCAGACTGTGTTCATCTTTGTAGCTTGATCATTAATGCAGGGCTGCCAGCAGCAGAATGAATTAGCTTGCTGAATACTAAACTGAGAAGCCAAGATGAACCACTGTGGCAGGATGATACTGGTAAGATTAAAAATACACTGAGGCAATACGATTATGCATTATGACCTGTGATGACAGTTAGTTATTTTTAGAAGTTTCATTAAGAGTAGATGGCAGATGATGGAGCTTGAAAAGCTGTAATTACTTAATAACACATTCCATCTTAAAATCAATAGCCTTCATCACATCTCCAGATTGCCCATGGTCTACCTGACATGTAAAGCACACATGCACTATATCTGCTCTGACATTGTTTCCTGCTGCTATATTGTAATATCTACATTTTGAATGCCAATAATATACACTTTTGGAAATAAAATGTTACAATTACATACCAGAGAATAATAATGTATGTATAAATAATGTATATATACACTGTTCAAAAAAATTAAAGGAACATTTTGAAAACACATCAGATCTCAATGGGGAAAAATATCATGCTGGATATCTATACTGATATGGACTGGGTAATGTGTTAGGAACATAAGGTTGCCCCATCATTTGATGGAAATGAAAATTATCAACCTACAGAGGACTGAATTCAAAGACACCCCGAAAATCAAAGTGAAAAAATGATGTAGCAGGCTAGTCCATTTTGCTGAAATTTCATTGCAGCAACTCATAATGCTACTCAGTAGTTTGTATGGACCCCATGTGCTTGTATGCATGCCTGTTCATATCGGGGCATGCTCCTAATGAGATGATGTTCCCAGGTATTTCCTCCCATATTTGGACCAGGGTATCACTGAGCTCCTGGACAGTCTGAGGTGCAATGGATGGACCGAAACATGATATCCTAGAGGTGTCCTATTGTATTAAGGATCAGGCGAGCGCAGGGGCCATTCAATGGAATCAATTCCTTCATCCTCCAGGAACTGCCTGCATACTCTCGCTTCATGAGGGTGGACATTGTCCTGCACCAGGAGGAACCCAGGACCCACTACACCTGCGTAAAGTCTGACAATGGGTCCAAGGATTTCATCCCAATACCTAATAGCAGTCAGGGTGCCATTGTCTAACTTGTAGAGGTCTGTGTGTCCCTCCATGCATATGCCTCCCTAGACCATCATTGACCCACCACCAAAACGGTCATGCATAATGTTCTCCACTGCTTCTCCAGACCCTTTCACGTCTGTCACATGGGCTCAGGGTGAACCTGCTGTCATCTCTGAAAAGCATAGGGCACCAGTGGCGGACCTGCCAATTCTGGTGTTCAGAGGTAAATGCCAATCGAGCTCTATGGTGCCGCATAGTGAACACAGGGCCCATTAGAGGATGTCAGGCTCTCAAGGCACCCTCATGAAGTCTGTTTCTGATTGTTTGGTCAGATACATTCACATCAGTGGCCTGCTGGAGGTCATTTTGTAGGGCTCTGGCAAGCCTCATCCTGGTTCTCCTTGCTCAAAGGAGCAGATACCCATCCTGCTGATGGGTTAAGGATCTGCTACTCTTCTATTCTTGGAGACAGGGCAGTAGAAACTCCTTAATCAGCATCTCCATAAAGCTGGTCAGCAGAGGGAAGCATGAAGTGCTCTAGAATTTCCTGGTAGAGAGCTGCACTGACTTTGGACTGATAAAACAAAGTGTACCAACACCAGCACATGACATGGCTTCCCAAATCATCACTGACTGTGGAAACTTCACACTGGACCTCTGCAACTTGGATTTTGTGCCTCTAAACTCCTCCTCCAGACTCTGGGACCTTGATTTCCAAAAGAAATGCAAAATTTACTTTCATCCAAAAAGAGGACTTTGGACCATTGAGCAGCAGTCCAGTCCTTTTTCTGCTTAGCCCAGGTAAGACGCTTATGGCGTTGTCTCTGGTTCAGGAATGACTTGACACAAAGAATGCGATAGTTGTAGCCCATGTCCTGGATGTGGTGGCTCTTTTAGCACAGACACCAGCCGTAGTCTACTCCTTGTGAATCTCCCACAAATTCTTGAATGGCTTTTGCTTCACAATCTTCTCAAGGCTGCAGTTATCCCTGTTGCTTGTGCACCTTTTTCTATCACGCTTTTTCCTTCCACTCAACATTCTGGTTATATGTTTGGATTAAACACTCTGTGAATAGCCATCTTCTTTAGCAATTACCATTTGTAACTTACCCTACTTGTGGAGGGTGTCAATGACTGTCTTCTGGACAACTGTCATGTAAGCAGTCTTCCCCATGATTGTGTAACCTACTGAACCAGATCGAGAGACCATTTAAAGCAGGGGTGTCAAACTGGCGGCTCTCCAGCTGTTGCGAAACTACGCCTGTACCTTTGTGAGTCATGCTTGTAACTTTTTTTTTTTTTTTTTAAAGAAACTTTATTTGGTTTTATTGTATACACACAGTAACCAACGGTAAAATTATGCAGTAATCATAGCTTGGCAACATGTCGAAGCCGGTGAAAGAATCAAGAACAATAATTGTACATGAAAACAAATTGTCAAAACCCCAAGAGAAACAAAGAGGCATCAGAGAAATTTAGTAAGGAGAAAGTTACTTATAGGAAGGAGACATCGTCTGATGTAACAGGTTACAGGGGCTTAAAAATAGAGTCTACAAGGGTTTAGAAAAGTACATGTATATGTATATGTATAAATCTTTATCTGTATAATTAATCTATAGATGCGCAAATGTATACCATGTTGACCATTTGTCAAATGACCAAGAGGAAGGTCATCGTGTATATGGGTAAGAAGTAAATGCAAAATGAGAGCAGAAGGTAGAGATAGAGCAGTGAAGAAAGGAGAACAAGGAGCTGCAAGAACCAGCCCAGAAAAGAGTATACGGACAGAAAAGAAAAGAAGGAGAAAAAGGAGGGCAAGGAATTTTGTTACTGAAGATCAGAGATCAGAAGTCAGAGGTCTGAGATCAGAAGACCAAGAGGACGAGCCAGAATATAGAGATTAGGACACTAAAATAATAGGGTGTTAGAATAGTAGGCTACTATGATGATATAATATAATAAGAAGCAGCTCAACATTACATGTGAAAGTGTGCTATTACGGGGACTCTTCACTGAGGGGTCCACAGCGAAGCGAGATTATGAAGGACAGCGAGAATAAGAAAGCAGAAGCCAAGGCGTAAAAAGGGCAGATAGTCAAAGTAGGTGAGTATAGGTTCTTGAAGACTCAGAGAAGGTAATTTAGCAGTCATTTGCCCCCTAAGACAACTAAAGCACGTGCATCTGGAATCGCCTAGAGGCTAAGTTAGGGCTAGGTTAGAAGTCCTTGGGAGGGAAGCTGGGTCTCCGAAGTAGGAAATGTTCTTGAAACATATTGACCCCATTTGCGGAGGAACTTTTCCTCTCCTGATGTAGATGGAGAGATATGGATGTTGAGCCGATCCAAGCGAAGTAAGAAGTTGAGTTCCAATTTGACATCTGAGATAGTTGGCGGGCCGTTGGAAACCCATTTTTTTAGAATAGATCTTCTTGCAGCCATCAGACAGGTGGACATCCACGGTTTGGCGGCTCTGAGCCTAGCAATGTGCTGGTATGTAGCAGCAGACACGGAAGCATCCAAGTTGCCGAAAAGAAGCAGCAGTGGGTCTCTAGGTAACGGGAGAGTAGTGATGAAAAGCATGAAGTTCAAAAGTTGGTTCCAAAAGGTAGAGATCGATGGGCAATTCCAGAACCTGTGGTGAAGTGTCGGCTTACATAGACCACAGAGCGGACACGTAGAGATCGATGAGTCTGAACGTGAGTACAGACAGGGCATATAAGCGTGATGCATAATTTTAAACTGTTGCTCCCGCCAAAATTCGTTTGTGTTAAATGCACAGGTCATGTTAAAACCTGCGAGTATTTGTTCCGCAGTGAAGGCATTGTCAAAGTCTCGGATCCACGATTTGATGGATGTGGAGGATTCCAGCGGTGTTGCATAATGCATAGACAATTGACTATATATATCGGATATGTTATATTTCTGATTCCTAACAAGGACCTCTATCACCGTCGTGCAGAAACGAGTAAGTTTATTTTGAGCTATGGATTGCACAAAATTCCTGATTTGTAAAATGTACAAAAAATGATGAGAAGGCAACTCAAATGAGCTAAGGATTTGTTGGAACGGAAGGGGAGATCCTGATGCACAGTCATATAATTGGCTAACAAGTCTAAGTCCCTGGTTGTACCATAAATCGTAAGCTGCATGTTGTTGAGAGACAGAGAAAGAAGGATTGTGATGAATGGGAAGAAAACGAGATATCCAGGGAGAAACTCCTAGTCTACGTCTGACCTCCCTCCACGTGAACAGTGTGTCCCGTATGAGTGGATTATGTTTAAGATGCTCCGGGAGTGAGTTAAAGTTGGAGTGTAGAAGGGCTGACAGATCGAACGGGCTCACCATGGCTGACTCAAGTTGGTAATTGGAGAACACGGACGCTCGGGAGAGCCAATCTATACACACCCGTAAAATGCAGGATAAATTATAAAGCCTAATATTGGGGAGGCCCAGACCGCCCTCACATCTAGGGAGAAACAACTTATGTATGGCTATGCGCGAGCGACGCCCCCTCCATAGGAAACTAGAGATCGCCTTGTTTAACTTGACTATATCCGTATGTTTGAGCAGGAGTGGGATAGTTTGAAGAGGGTATAAAAGCTTCGGAAAAGTCGTCATCTTGAAGAGATGGGCTCTGCCCATGAGTGATAACGGCAGGTCTTTCCACATTTCCAATTCTCCTAAAATTTTTTGGATCACTGGCGAATAATTCAGAGAATAAAGGGACGAGGCTAATTTTCCAATTTTAATACCCAGATAAGTAATATGGTTAGTATTAATTTTAAATAGAGAGTTGCAGGCCCAATCAGGAAGCCGAGCATGATATAGGGGAAGAACCTCACTTTTCGCAAAATTTATACGGAGACCCGAGCAGCACCGAAATTCTGCGAAAACTGTCTGAATATAAGGTAAATCTAGAGTTGGGTTGGAGGTGAATATTAATATATCGTCCGCAAATAAGGCTATGCGGAGATCTTGTTGACCAATTTGAATACCATGGAGGCGTGAGTGAAATAACAGGAAACGGGCTAAAGGTTCTAGAGCAAGATTGAAAAGCAGGGGGGATAATGGACACCCTTGCCTTGTTCCCTTATAGAGTAGAATAGGGTTGGATATTTTTCCCGCTGCTACTATCTGGGCCATTGGGGCAACATACATAGCCTGAATCAATTGTGTAAATGGACCGGAAAAGCCAAATTTAGCAAGGACTAGTTTGAGCCATTGAAAACTGACATTATCAAAGGCTTTTTCAGCGTCAAGAGAGACAATTGCTAGATCCTGTAGTGGGTTGATTTTAGCCTGATGCAAAACTGAAAGCACTTTGCGGATATTTGAGGTGGCCGATCGTCCCTTTATAAAACCCGCTTGAGAGGGGTGAATAAGCGAGGGTAAAATAATGGCCAAGCGGTTAGCTATAATTTTAGAAAGGATCTTTGCATCTAGATTAAGGAGGGAAATGGGACGATAAGATCCAGGATCCGAAGGGTCTTTGCCTTTTTTTGCTATTAATTTAATATGGGCTTGTGAAGCCGATGGGAGATAAAGCCCACTCTCCAGGATGGACTGATAAACCAGCTGTAGAGTAGGAGAGAGGGTTTTATCCATGAGTTTAAAGAATTCAGAGGTGTACCCATCTGGACCTGGAGCTTTACCATTGGCTAAAGATCTAATAGCTAGACATATATCCGCTTGTGATATAGGGGCATTTAGAGATTGCAGCGCTATTGGATCTATTTGAGGTAGATTTACTCTGTCTAGAAAGGATTGTGCTTGTTCCTGGTCAATAGGATCCGGCCCATATAGCTTTGCATAAAAGCTTTCCAAAATAGATATGATCTCTTCCGGAGATTGTTTAAGTGCTCCCTGAGAGTCTTTAAGAGAGGTGAATTGTGTGGGGGTGAAAGGCTTCCTACACAGGCGCGCCAATAATTTGCCTGGTTTATTACCATACCTATGATATTGTAAGTCAAGATGTGAATGGTATAATGTTTCCTGAGCTGCCGCCCATGTGTCAAACTGGTGTTTAGCATCCACCCAAGCTTTCCTGTGTTCCTGCGTATTGGACTCTGCCATATCACTCTGTGTCTGCCTAAGAAGGTTACTAGCCTCAGTAAAGTTATGCAGAATTCTTTTTTTATAAGCGGACGTAAAGGCAATGATTTTACCACGTAATACCGCCTTCCCCGCATCCCAAAACAAATTTGGGTTGGAAACGTGGGCCGCATTAGTAATTTGGAAGTCTGACCATGTGTCTTTTAATTGCTGGGCGAGTTCCTGATTGTTCGCCAGAAACGAAGGAAAGCGCCATATCCTAGGATGTGGCGTAGGGTCTAGAAAATTTATAGTAACAGAAATCGGTGAGTGATCCGATATGGCTATGTCATGTACAGTCGAAGATACCACATGATTCAGTAGTACGGGGTTACAGAAAATGTAATCGATTCTAGATAAAGAATGATGAACAGGGGAATAAAAAGTGTAGTCTTTGCCGTCCGGATGTGCTAAGCGCCATATATCTGTAATTTGCATTGCTTCAACGAAGCTACATAGTAAAGTAGGTGTTGGACGGGAAATCTGAGAGGAGCGAAGTCCACGTCCAACACTCTGTGATTTATCCTCCTGCTCTTTCATAACGGAGTTAAAGTCCCCTCCCAGGACGAGAGGCTTGTGAATATAGGCCGCCAGCCGCGTCGAGAGGGCTTGAAAAACCTGTCTCGTCGGGGAGTTGGGTGCGTAAAAGTTGGAGAGAACCAGCTCCTGGGATCCAAGTTTAATATGTACTGCTATAAAACGACCCTCAGTGTCAGCGTCCATGGAAATCAATTCAGGATTAAGCCGTTTGTGTATAAGAATAAGTACCCCAGCTTTATTGTTTAAGGAGGAGGAGCCAAAGATCTGGCCTACCCAGAGTTTACGCATACGGGCAAAATCCGATTGGGTAAGATGGGTTTCTTGGAGCAAAGCTATATCCGCGCGTAAACGCCGCAAGTGTCTTAGTATCGCCATGCGTTTGTGAGGAGATCTGAGGCCCTTAACATTCCATGAAAATATACGTGTCATTTTAACTGTTGTAATATATATAGTGAAAGGATAAGAATCTTACCAATTAGAAAAGGAGGGACGGGTGGCGTTGCTATGTAGGGCAAATGGAGGTGGTTGGAATCTGGTCTCAGAGGACAAAGGAGCTCTCCCAAGAAGTAGAGATAAGAAAGAAGAGAAGAGAAGACAGAGAGAGAGGCAAGGGCCCTATTTGAGCCCAACAAAAAATCAAAACATACAATATACCAGAGCAGTAAACAGGACTTCACGTCATTCCGCATGCTGTTTCCACCAATACCAGCGTAACCGGGAATGGCAGGGGAGGGACCTGCCCCAGGGACCATTGCCGATTTGTTGAGGCGAGGAAGGGCGCCCCGCAAACTTATTCCCAACAACGGCTCCAGCATCCCGCCATCCACAGCAACGCTGAATATGGAATCAGGCACATGCAGGAGTAAGGGAGTAGTAAAATCAGGCCTGTAGGTAAATTAAACATTAACAATGTAACGGGTGATTACGAGGAAACACCTCAACATCAGAAATTACAAAAAATAAACTCGTGCTGAACAATCAATAGATTCATACATTGGAGTGTGATAAGATATCAGTAAATAATAAGAGGAATCTTTCCAAGATGAAAATGAAAAGAAAAAACAAAAAAACAAAAAAATGGAAGAAACACATCCAATTGAGCCAATCGGATCAGGAGTAAGGCTGGAAGAAGTTGTGAAGAGACCGATGGTTCCTCAGATCTTCAAGGCGGGCGAGATTTGGAGGACGCTAGATTAGTGCGTTGACGTTTGGGGGGGTCTTTGCGAGGGCTGCGTTGGTCTCTAGGACCACTATTCCTACCCGCGGGATCCCCGTCCCTTAGGTGGTCTTGTAAATATTGGTGGGCTTCTTCAGGATGAACAAAAGATTTAGAATCCCCCGATGGTGCAGTAAAACGTAACGTGGCCGGATATGCAAGTGTGAACTTTATTCCTTTCTGGTAAAGAGTAGCACAGACTTGCTGGAATGCTTTCCGTTTACGTGATACTTCCTGTGAGTAGTCCGCAAATAATAGCAATTTGTGACCCTCAATTTGCAGAGAACGGGAGTTACGGAAAGAGGTGAGGATCGCTACGCGGTCAGCATAATTAAGATAGCGGACAATCACAGAGCGTGGCGCACGACGCTCGTTAGATGGGGGGCCCAGGCGATGAGCTCTCTCCACCTGGCAAGAAGAAGATAGGCCCAAAGCTGCAGGGATCCGCGCTGAGCAGAGATCAGGGAGAGAACCTGTATTAAAAGATTCCGGAAGACCCACAATGCGTAAGTTATTCCTACGTGATCGATTTTCCAGATCATCGATTTTATCCAATATACTTTGCTGTACACGATTGGATTGTGAAGTGACCGCTTGCATTGAATGAAATTCATCTTCTAAATCTGATATGCGCTGCTCAGCCTCAGATAAACGTTTAGAATGGTCGCCTAAATCTTTCCTTAGCTGTTCAATGCCCATTGTGACAGCTCTATCTACAGCCTGTGTTATGTTTGGGAGCAGGATAGAGGACACTGCCTGAGCTATTTGCACATACTGCTCAGGAGTGTTATCAGTTACAGAAGTGAGTGGGCAGGCAGTGTGGATGGTGAGGAGAGGCTCTGTCATACCTGCTCCCTCGGTGTTATTCCGTTCTGTGCCTGTGTCCATGCTGTGACAGGCATCGTCGGCCATCTTGGCTGCAGAGGGGGGAGAGCCGCATCCCTCCGCCCTGGCCGCCGACTCATGGCCGGACTGCGCCGGCAGAAGGTACCGCTCCATGCTGGGGCCGCTGCAGGAAGGTAAGGGGCACCCCAGGACTGTATAGCGGGGGTCCCCGAGGCAGTAGGCAGGCTTTGTAGAGCCGGGATCCCGGGAGCCGCGGGTCCCGCGAATTACAGCATCCGGCGCCGGAACCGGAAGTCTTCATGCTTGTAACTTTTAATCTTGCAATGCCTCATGGGACTTGTAGTTTGGCAACAGCTGGAGGGCCGCCAGTTTGACACCTGTGATTTAAAGGCTCAAGAAATCTTTACAGGTGTTTTGAGTTAATTAATTGATTAGAGTGTGACACCAAGGGGTTTATTTACTAAAGCTGGAGAGACCAAAATCAGACTCCCTTCTGCATAGAAACCAATCAGCTTCCAGGTTTCATTGCCAAAGCTTCATTGAACAAGCTGAGGTTAGAAGCTGATTGGTTTCTATGCAGAAGGGAGTCTGATTTTGGACTCTCCAGCTTTAGTAAATAAACCCCCAAGAGTCTACAATATTAAACTTTTTCACAATATTCTAATTTTCTGAGATACTGAATGTTGGGTTTTCACAAGCTGTAAGCCATAATCATCAAAATTAAAAGAAATAAATGCTTGAAATATATCACTCTTTGTGTAATGAATCTATATAATATATGAGTTTCACGTTTTGAATTGAATTACTGAAATAAATTAACTTTTTGATAATATTCTCATTTATTGAGATGCACCTGTACTTGACCATCACACCTATATGAGCTTGTTGGACACTCCACTTTAAAAACATGAGCAATAATAGAAAGAAACTCCCCCAATTGGTCAGTAATAGATTCCTGATATTCAAAAAGCAAAAACACTCCTGCAGGAAAGCTTTCCACACAATTGTGGAGTGTGTCTGAGGAAATGTGCATCCATTCATCCACAAGAGCATTTGCGAGGTCCGGTGCTAATGTTGGATGGGTAGACCTAACTTGCATTCAGCATTTCAGATCATACTAAAAATGTTAAATAAAATTGAAATCAGGGTCTTCGAAGGCCATTTAAGTTTGCCAATTTATTAGTCTATGTTTTTATGGACCTGGCTTTATTTAAAGGAACAGCGCTATGCTGAAACAAAAAAGTCTCTTTTTAATAAGACCCATTTTTCTGCTAATGGTTGTCAATGGTTATTGTAAGGCTACTGAATGAGCTTCATTTTATGTACCTATTAACATATGTGGGTATGGTTGAAACAACTGAACTCAGTAATTTAGAGGGGTGTCCACATTCCTTTTGCCAACTCTAATCTTACATTTCAAGAATGAGGAGACTTGAGAACTTTATTTAGTGCTTGTGTCTGATATTTTTTAAAAATGAAATTATATCTTATTAATCATTGTGTTGGGGGGGCTGGGGGAGAACTGCGCACAGATGGTCTTTTACCTTTATGCATAGAATGCATGAAAGTAAAAGACCTTCAGCCTTTAGAACCATTTTAAGCTACTGCATGCAATATACATGTCTGTTAATCATTATTCACCTAAAAATGCTTAAAGATATTTCCATTGCTGAACTACAAGCATGCAGATTAGAAATCATAGTGAAAGTAGAACACCAGAGAGTACTTTACTGGACCTGCATGTGTGTTGGAAATTCGCTTTAACGAATTTCTCCTTACCGTGAGTACTCGCAGTTGGATGCGCAGAAATCCCCCATAAAGCTGTGCGAATCTCGCTTACCACAACTGCAGCTAAACTACACGATTCCTGCCCATCCAACTACTTTAGCTTCTGTTGAAATGTGGGTGTTTGGAGCTCCCTATACCTGGAAATGATCACACGACACCTTCAGGTTGATGGTTGAATTCACATAAGGGCAATTTTCATTCTCCCCTTTGGTTTTATTACAAATACACACACGCCCCCCCACATGAATAAGGTCAAACCCCTCCCACAGAACAATGCAATGGGGAGTGCCTATACACAGGATGTACATTCTGATTGGAGCATAGCCTTTCCTATTATCTGTCACTGGTCCTCCCCCATGAGCCTTCTGAGGTCAGCAGACTTCCTCCCCTTCCCCCCATGAGCCCTCTGTGGAGAGCATATCTCTTGTTTCAGCTCCTAGAAGTATGTTCATTCTCTGTACAAGCATTCCCTAGAAATATCAGTCTGTACCTGGATGGGCCCGATATGATCTTTATTAAAACACATCCATCCAAGATACAGTTCAGATTGGTAATGGGTTGTAAGATATGCATAAGCCTACACGCGGAGTTCGTACCGCTTGGTGCCTTGCGGCACGGAGTCCATGTGGTACTATGCTGCTGATATGTGGATACAGGCCCGCGGTCTACTGCCAGCAGCATTCGCATCGAATGCCGTGGTGGTATACACGCCGGTCTATAAGCGCAGATCTGCCATCTCATCCATTACCGAGCTGAGTACTGTAATACATACATTGTACATGGGCATGGCCCAATTGCAGCCTTCAGAGCTTTAATTAAGCCACACGAGAGACATATGAATAACACGAATATATGACACATTTAAAGTTCGACCAACAATACAAAATTTCCATGACATTCCCTCCTGTTTTATCATATTCTCCTCATGTCCCTTCTTGATCTTCTTCAGCTTGATGGGTGTAGTCTCAAAACCTCAAAGAGTTCCTGTAGTTGTCCCTGAGAATAAAGCTCCATGGGGTACCTGAAACAACAAGACCCAACGCAGACTCGACGCAAACAGGCTTGATTGAAGCAATGATCCTCAAGAGCGTTGGAACCTTCACTACAGGAAGGCTCTTGCAAAGACCACAAACAGACTTGTGGTATGAATAAGGCTTGTGATCCCACGGTGGTCTGGGGAGATCCAGCAACAGATTCTCAAATTGCCCCTGCAGACGGGGCCACACAAGGCTGGTCTCGACCCAGACAGTTTTCCAAATCGCAGACACAAACCATGATGAGGCTTGAAGCTTGCTTGGAGGTCTTGGAGAATGTGGTCTTCAGGGAGATAAATTAGAGGGAAGCCAGGACGTAATCTGTAGAGAAGGTGGTTGGTTGGTGAGGTCTTCCTCCGATCAGTGGTTGGAGTGGGATCCCAGGAGCGGGCATGGAGATGTGGTCGTCTGCCCGAGCTTGGCTTACACGGTCGATGAGGCAACAGGAACATCTCACCACGGCATATAAAAGGCAGATGAAAAAGAGAAGCATCAGGACATACATTCCCACTTCCTTCAACCAAGATCCGATGGAGAACAGGAAATCTCCCAATCCTCCCAAACTCTTGAACGGATTCCAACCCTCACTAGCTATAGCTCTAGCTTTTCCCTGTAGTTCACTAACTTTGTCCATATGGGCCTGGACCTTGTCATCGGTGTCTTCTATCCAAGTACAACAATCCTCTCCGATGAACTCACAGAACCCCCCTTTGGCGGCTAAAAGGTAATCAAGGGCCATCTTCTCCTGAAGTACTAAAATTCCCATCTGCCGTTGTTCTTGGGCAATTTCTCTGACAGCCTCTACGGTCTCGTTAAACATACTATCCACGATGACAGAAAAATTGTTCAGGCGCTTCATAAGTTCTATTCCCCATCCTGTCCATGAGGGGAACCAAGCCCATGCCTGGTCGCCCTCAGAGAACAGCTCCCTGCGAACTCTCCCTGCCATCCTTACCTTCTTGTGGACCATCAACTCTTCATGATCCATCACTACATAGGATGCGGGGACTAGCTTTATGAGGGCACACGAACCTTTCGTGTTCTGGGGAAATGTTCTATAGGCTGCCGAACCACACAGAAAATAGTATGGACCTGTCAGAGCAGAGGAGGAGGAGTTCCTCGTTCGGCCTCTGGCACTGAGCAACAGTTGCACAGACTGGGGGATTGCTCCCTCAGTCTGCACATCACATCTGTCCTTCCAACACACGTGGTCTGGTCGGTCAGTGTGGTTACTCAGAAGGGAAGTCTGGTTAGTCAGATTGACAGTTATACCTCCCTCACAGGTGGTAGTCCCAACAAACTTGTTACCTGTGCCAAAGCTGATGTTAAAGCACACCTGAGGGTTGCCTAGCTGTCCAGTTACCCATAATGGACTGACGAGGGTCCTACAGGAGCTAGAGCTAATATTGGTGCTAAAACTGATGTTACCTGCTAAAAATGTGTCATTAAGTTCTACAGACAAATGTCTACGTGGGGGCTGACCAGGGGTCCCTTGCTTTTTCATGCCGACACGGATGTCATATAGGGCATGAACAGCGGCCATTGCGGACATGTGATGACTGGGTGGGGGCTTAGAGCATACCCAACAGTTGGTTTTGTTGGCGGTTCTGGCTAAACGCAGATGCATTTTAAATAAAAGGTTGGGGTATCTACCGTCTTTTCCTCCGTTCACACACATGTAAGACATACAAACAAAAAGAAAAAGGAAAATGACACCCCTCATTCTCTGGTGTAGCTGAAAAGCTTCTTGCAGTGGCTTGCGTGCACCCAGTTGTCTCGTCCCTCGAGCTTGAGTGAGGTAGGTGTCGTCAGCTAGACTTGGTATGGTCCAGTGAACCGTGGCTCGAGTCCGGTTCTTTGATGTTTCTTTAGGATGACCCAATCACCTGGCTCAATAGAAAGAACACCTGTTATTGCATTTGGATCGGGGAGCGATTCGCGAACCCGATGGTGTATCTTCTGCAGCTCCCGTTGCAGAGATTGCACGTAACCTGTAAGCTGTGAATGCAAAGACGACAACTGTTGAGGAAAGTACAACCCTGTTTTGGGAGGTCCCCCAAACAACACCTCGTAGGGTGACAGCCCATGTGGTTGCCGAGGGGCATTCCGGATGGAATAGGGGGCAATGGGGGGACACTCAGGCCAAGGTTTTTGGATATCGGCCATGATGTTGGAGATCCTGTTTTTAAGGATTCCGTTAAGACGTTCAACCTTACCGCTACTCTCGGGGTGATATGGGGTGTGTCGTCGCTGACTCCAGTTCCACCAAAGAAATGCAGTCGTGTCCTTTGGAAGTGAGGTTAGTAGTGGACAAAGAAGACATGTTAGCAGAAGAGGTGTTAGTATTGTTAGTCGTGTTGCAAAATTCAGCACTGTCATTGCTGTCCTCCCCCCCTTCTCATCTTCCGACACAGGAAGAAGAGAAGCTGGGTTAAGAATAGTGCATCGTTTGATGGTGAGGTTAGTGGGGGTTAGGAGGGCTTTCCCCTGAGAGGGGTACCTTGCCTTGGATGTCCTGTTTTCGCAAGACCGTTCTTGCTGCACTGGTGTCGGTGAGGCAAGGGAGGGGATATTTTAATTCCTCTAGAAAAAGATGGATCTGGGCCGACACCGATTTGTCAACTTCCTATGAGAATTCATAGGAGTTACTTACCATGTGGTCACAGGGGCGGAGGACTCATCAGGAATGAACTGCCACCAACCTTTAGGTAATTGGGGACAGCTCCTCCTCATGTGCCCCGTTTGGTGGCACTGGAAGCACCTGGGTGGGGGCCTATCCTTCCTGTGACCCAGATCCCTTGGTTTTTCGTGTGGGGTCTGGGACATAAGAACTTTGGCCTTGTCCTGTTTTCTTCTATCCATTTCCCTCTCTATTGCCGCAAGAGTGGAAAGGATAGCAGGGATAGACATCTCATTATATTCGGGTCGGGCCAGAACCAGCCTTTCCCGAATTTTAGTATCGATGCCTTCCAAAAATTTGGCCCGCAACAGAATGTGCGTCGCGGTCACCTTTACCCCTTCAGTTGGAGCATCAGGTCCAACTTCCAGATCTGCTTGAGACGGCACCAGAAGCAGGCGCTTTCCTCATTAGGACCCTGGGTGAGCTTCATCATGTCCGTAGTAGAGATAGCACCATACATTTCTGGAAGCTTTGCCTTTAGCTGTGTACAGAACTCTTTGCCCCCTGAAGTCATCTCCTCATGAGTGGTTATAGAGCACCCTGCAATCACTGTACTGGCCACTTCCATGCCCACCTTAGCCTGCAGGATCTGCGCACAATCTGACCCGCTCATACCATAGCTGAACTGGTTTTGTCCAAACATTCAAGCAAATGCTCTCGGATTGACTCGATAGTCCAGGAGCTCAGCCAGAATAGTGCGGATCTCTGCCGGGGTGAAGGGGACATGCCAAACTACCCGTTCCCCTAAAGTCCGTTCCCCCTGTGCATTGGGAGGACCTTCAAATTGCTGCACCCTGACTGGATAGGCCTCGGTCCGGGAAGAGTGCAAGGGCTGGCCCAGCTTCATCGGTGGGCTTAGATTAACCACCTCGCTTACTGCACCTTCAGGTTTGAGGTCCCTCAAATCAGGGTATAGCTGGGGGGCAGGGGTCTGATCAGTGGTTCGTAGTACTTTGATGCAATCCGCCCTGTTTCTTAACCGGGTGTCTATTCCCCTTGATTCACAGATAGTCTGCAAATCGGTTGTTGAGTAGGCTTCATAGGTGGAAACAGAAGGAGCTGGGGTGAAGCAGGGAGAAGGGAGAGGTAGAGGTAGAGGCTGAGGCATAGAGACAGAAGACACGGAAGGTACGTCAAGAGTGACGTCACTAACAGAAGAGACAGGTGCAGTTATACTTATCTCAGCCACTGTTGTTTGTTCGGGAACCCCAGCAGACCCTGATCCTGCCTGCCTTAGTAGAGTCAGCCCTGAAAGAGCTTCCTCCACCTCTGACACTGGATCCTCCTGTTTTATTCCCTCTGGAGGCCAGGTATACATCACCTGGTTCTTCCGGACAGACACCAGTTTATGTATGCCCTGCTTCCCTAATCGGATTGACCTGTGAAGCCATAGCTGTGCGATCTCTAGTTCTGATGCCTGCATCCATGGTTCAAATTCAGAGATGAATTTTTCCCACCTCCATGCGTCAAATGTACCTTCCCGGGGAATTTCCCATCTGGTACCCTTCGACCATTTATTCCACCTTTTGAGGGGTTCTGTAGACTTCCCCCCCAAACTCACCTTCATCAGTTGTGCAGCTGTCCTTACCCTGAAGAGGGCTGGTTCCCCCTCTCTCTTCATGGACTGACTACTGCCCATCGTGACTAGTCACTGGTATATATCCCGCATCCGGGTACCTGTTTACCCCCTGGAGCACTCGGTGGGATCCTACCGAGAGGCCTGATTCCACCACTTTCCCAGCACAGCGTAATTTATGTGATACTTATCGATCACCCGAAGCGCATCAAGTGGCGGTCAGACTGAGAGCACACCTCCCACTCCCACAGCGCAATTTATGTGATCCTGACCACCCGAAGTGTTTGTGGTAACCAGGCTAAGCGTTACACTTCCCTGGACCGCCCACTCGCACAGCGTAATTTATGTGGTTCTCATCACCCACTGTGTTTGGCAGGCCACACCGCACAATGATTAAAGTGCCTTTTCTCTCCCTGCACACAGTAGCTAACACAAGTCAAAACAAAAAGAGGGGTTCTTGGATGTTACTTCGGGGTCACTGGTTGGCCGGAAAGCTGCTAACTGACCTTTAGGAAATTTGTGTAAAGAAAAAAACTTTCCTAATACACACAGAAAAACCCCTTTTCAACCTGAAAAACCGTTAAAAAGGACAAAGTGGATCCTTATGAAAAACACGGTACATTTCGCAGTAAAACAATTACACAGAGGTAAACCGAAAAACTGCGCCAAAAGTAACCTTGTTGCTGACGCAAAAATCACTCATACCAGCACCGCTAAACGATCTGCGCTACACACGCAATCTTCACTGCAACCACCTAAACCGTTTACACAAAAAGTCTGCTGGACGCGAAACACGTAATGCAGCAGCTTAAAACAAACCCGCTTTACAATAAAGAACTACTTTTAACAAGAAAAACACAAGAAAAACATAATCAGTATACAAGAAATCTATGTGCAAAAACCCAGACTTCACCATGCTCACTAAATGTGGAACACGCGAGGGAAAAACTCGCTTAACACACTTTAAATTGGCCGGCAATACGCAAATTTAAAGCTAAAATCAAACAACTTAAACTGTAAAAATTTGGATTAAAAAACACAAAATGGGTCAAATGCATATAGGAAACTTCATGCACATTGCATAGAGATTACTGCACATGTGGTAGTCAACAAAATGGCCACCAACAGGGAACACATGGCAGTCAACAAAATGGCCACCAATCAGGGAAAGCACATGTGGTTAGTCAAGAAAATGACCCCCCACAGAGGAGCACATGGTAGACACTAGAATGGCCCCCCACAGAGGAGCACATGGGAAAACTAGCCTCATAAATTGCCTCTAACCTCTTACATAAAACAGACTTTTGGACAGAACATACACTGGACAATTACACAACAATATGCCGCACACATACAACACAATTTGTTATAATCACAGAACAGACATAAAACACCAACATATCACACTAACATGCACATGTAACAGAAAGGACCCCCTGCTGCATGCTTGCTGGGAGCAGTAGTACCGACAAAACACTGCACAGACTACATACACACAAAGATTTTACAACAGTTAACAATTAACCTAAACCTTTCAGCACTGTAATAATTACCTCACGTGGAGGGGGGTAGAGTAATTACCACAGTACCTACAACCCGCAAATACTTACCTAACACTATGCAACAACTTTTACCCGCTAAAACATATACCCGTTTAATTTTTGGTTGGAAGATTTTTAAACTTGACCAAATCCAGCCAACCAAACCCACCCCTCTGCTGCTCTCAGCAGAGACAAACCCTCGTCTTTCACCCACAGATCAAGATTTTAGGACAAAGGTCCTTGCTAAGCGGTAATTCTTGTTAGCTAACAGAGAGCGAAATCAGCCACACGAACGCGCAAAAAGCGATCCTCTTAATGGCAGAGAGACCTGAAATGTGCCGGCATACTTTTTGCTAGTTCATGATGGCTCATTCCTCCCTCGTGCTCGGTTAGCTATCCCAGAATACGCGTTAGTATCCACCAGGCTCGCCAAACTGTCTTGGAAATTCGCTTTAACGAATTTCTCCTTACCGTGAGTACTCGCAGTTTGATGCGCAGAAATCCCCCATAAAGCTGTGCGAATCTCGCTTACCACAACTGCAGCTAAACTACACGATTCCTGCCCATCCAACTACTTTAGCTTCTGTTGAAATGTGGGTGTTTGGAGCTCCCTATACCTGGAAATGATCACACGACACCTTCAGGTTGATGGTTGAATTCAGATAAGGGCAATTTTCATTCTCCCCTTTGGTTTTATTACAAATACACACACGCCCCCCCCACATGAATAAGGTCAAACCCCTCCCACAGAACAATGCAATGGGGAGTGCCTATACACAGGATGTACATTCCGATTGGAGCATAGCCTTTCCTATTATCTGTCACTGGTCCTCCCCCATGAGCCTTCTGAGGTCAGCAGACTTCCTCCCCTTCCCCCAATGAGCCCTCTGTGGAGAGCATATCTCTTGTTCCAGCTCCTAGCAGTAGGTTCATTCTCTGTACAAGCATTCCCTAGAAATATCAGTCTGTACCTGGATGGGCCCGATACGATCTTTATTAAAACACATCCATCCAAGATACAGTTCAGATTGGTAATGGGTTGTAAGATATGCATAAGCCTACACGCGGAGTTCGTACCGCTTGGCGCCTTGCGGCACGGAGTCCATGTGGTACTATGCTGCTGATATGTGGATACAGGCCCGCGGTCTACTGCCAGCGGCATTCGCATCGAATGCCATGGTGGTATACACGCCGGTCTATAAGCGCAGATCTGCCATCTCATCCATTACCGAGCTGAGTACTGTAATACATACATTGTACATGCGCATGGCCCAATTGCAGCCTTCAGAGCTTTAATTAAGCCACACGAGAGACATATGAATAACACGAATATATGACACATTTAAAGTTCGACCAACAATACAAAATTTCCATGACACATGAAAGCCAGGCAGTAAAGGACAGATCAACAATGGCAGACTCCTTATTCTCTCATTTCAGTATTTTTTAAACTATGCCCCTGGATGTTTAAGAACAAACAACACTGGCTTTAATACTTACCTACTCTCTAAAGCAGTCACCCATTCCCCCACAGTACCTCTTATTTGCCATAAGATGTTATTTCTAGTTTAATAATGTCAATGATCAGCCCTCTACAATACACTAACAGTGTATTAATGCACAGAGTTCTCTTCATCATCCACAACCATCCACAGCCTGATGAAGCTCAAAGAGGAATATGACCCAGCATGTCACATGACCTGCCAGAAGACCATGCCAGAAGGTAAGTAAAAAAGCAATACATTCTGCCGAGGTGGTGACTGGCTCAAAGGGGTGAAATTTAGACTTTCAATGTGTGTTCTTAAATTATTTCTGTAATAAGGAACATACTTATTCTGTGCAAACATTCTTGTAACTACAAATAAATAATATATGGGAACCACAGGCTTTTGAGGAAGTGTTTGAAGAAGGCTCAGACAATGTAACAGTAAGCACAACTAATAACATATCAAACCTTGTTTACCAAGCAGCAAATGTCAGAGTCATCTAAAGTTATTATAACGTGAATTTGCTGTATGTCATAAATCTAAAGTTAATGTGCTTAATGAATACGTACAAATGTCAGTCTTGAACCTGCACTCTGTTCTGCTATAATTTTGTTCTGTCTCTCGTCTTTTTTTTTAATCAGGAAAACATTTTACTATGCTCTTTTCTGCATCAGATAAACCAGTTGCACGCTAAATGAATACTGAATATTAAGTTCAGGAAGGTACTGCAGGAAAAGGGCTAATGGAAAAGTGATGCACTAATGGTCTGTGCATGTAATAAATGTTCTTTTTATAAAGCAAGTCTCTCTCAAAATTGGAAAGAATTCACTGTTTAAACAGGAAACTGTTTGTGCCAGATGCCATCTGGTGACAGTGTCTTTTTTCTAGAAATCATAAAGGGAGAGAACAAAATGCTTTGGTTCTAGGGTTAGTTATGTTTCTAAAATTAAGGGCATACAATATAGTGTTTGTGGCAGAAAATCTAATAATAATTACTATGTTAACATTTTTTTTTAAATCAGTTAAACTTTTTTTTTCAATTTAAATCATTCACATAATATAGCACCATTAAAAATAGAATATTACATCATCATTTGTTGATGGAGTTAAGAAACAGATATGTTTAGTGTTCATGCACAGTATGTTTGTCCTTGCACAGGAAAGTACCAAGTTCACTTTAATGCTAGCCCAACAGCTGTGGATATTTACCTTGCTGCTCTGTTCACCCAGTGAAGTAAACATACTGTTGGTGTCTGTAGGTATAATCTCTTAGAATATAATCAATTTTATCAGGGGCTCCCAGAGACCGGAGAACCTGAAATTTGGATACTCAGTTTTCTATAATGTTCCCTTCCTTGTGCAATTTAATGATAGCATAAAAATGGATGTGGCTCTGCCCCATCAACCCCATAGGATTGGTTATATATACATTTTGAGATGGCCAGCAATAACACCATTCTCCTCAGTAATTATCACCACCTAGGTGGGAATGCCGTACTCTGCCATGAGGGATCTGGTATTGCTCAGACATTGGGGAAAAGTCTTAATCTTACTCCCACCTGATTTATCTGGGTGGGCATACCTTCAAAAAGATGTCTGTTGTTACATTGAAACAGGAGTCTTATTTTTTTAACAACATTAGGGAGTTTGATTGGTTACTCTTCCAATTTCTTCTATATGTAGTCTCTGCCTAGCTTGTATGACCTTGCATCCTACATTTTTTTTAATTTTTCTGATGCTTGCCTTCTATTGGAGGCTTGCCTTTCATGGTTAGGCTTCCTATTGGTTGGTATTATACTCAAACAGCCCCCATTATCTTATATGAATTCTTGCACCATTTGGTCTTTGATGCTAGATCCACCTACCAAGGTTTCAGTGAAAGGGTTATTCTAAATGTTCTTGCTGACAGCATGGCAATAGACGAGCATCTAACATTACTAAAGCTTCTGTTATGAAATGACCTGCCAGCTTCCATTCTTGGGGGGCTGTGAAAATTGCCGCACACTCTTTGTTTTCTAGCAGTGCTCTTCCAATGTTCCCTGTCCAGTCAGAAATTGTTTTGGCAACAGATTATAGGGCATTTGCTGGTCTGCAAGCTCCTCTTGCTGCTATGCACGTTTGCTTTAGTTTCTATTGAAAATATTGTGGAATGTTACCATGTCTTCTATCAGGAGTGTGACATGTCTTGCACGCTTTGTTAGAGAGACATCTATGACTGGTGCTTGTAATAAGAATGCAAACTGGGCATCCCAAAAACTGGTGCGAGACAGGGCAGCCAGTGTACAATAGCTCCAGTGTACAGTAGCTAGAAAATAGTCCTTGCTGCACATCAAAATGCCCTGTGCACAGGATGTCTCATAGTCAGACTTGATAGCTCCAGTAAGGGACACCCAGTGCTGTGCAATACAGCACATGCCCACTATATTTATTCAGAAAAAGAAGACATGGGAGAAGATATGTCAGAGTTTCACACTGGACTGGGAAATCACAGGTTCAAGGCAGAAGTAGTGACAAAGTAAATTCTTATGTGTCTGAGTGTTGACATGTGAATTTGTTCTGTAGAAACTGAAAAAAAGTATAGCACACAGCTGACATGTCCCCATTAGGTGCATTCACGCCAATTATATGCTATTCTGTTATCAGGGCATTTTACATAGCTTGTTTACTGTTAACTTTTATATTATGCTATGTGTTTGTCGTGGGTGAGTTTGGAATTAAAAGAAAAAAAAATCTTACACTTCTGTCTTCTATTTCTGTCTATTGAATTTTTAACTTTTCAGAACACTATTTCCTGATAGAATGTGAAACACTATCAGGGGAATTCAAAAAGTGTGTTACAGAAAATTTTATATTCAAATTTTTCTCTGCCATTGCAACATATTCATACTGTTATTAGGAACAACCTGAACTGGCTGCAGGTGTCAGTAATGTAACTGACACAGACCCTAAAGATTACCTGATTTTGGCACTGTTTTAAGAGAAATACTGCCCAAAAATTTACCTTATTGCCATTCTGAATTCCCCTTTATGTTGTTTCAAATGTTTAGACTATATGGCTCCTATTCTCCGGACAACGATACCCATTTTCTTCTTTCATTCACCATCAGTTAGCTATCCTTTCCCCTCTCTTACCAGTTGTTATCCCTCCCTTCAATTTTCTCTGGATGGCCCATACTAGAATACTAGATATAAAGCCATTTATAACTCTGCCCCAAATTACATCAGCAATCTTGTCTCCAAATATCACCTAAACCGTACTCTCCGCTCCTCGTAAGACCTCCTGCTCTCTAGCACCCTTATCTCCTCCTCCCAAGCTCGTCTCCAGGACTTCTCCAGTGCTTCCCCCATCCTCTGGAACTCTCTACCCCAATTTATCAGACTATTGCCTACTCTGCTCCCTTTTAGGCGATCTCTGAAAACATACCTTTTCAGGGAAGCCTATCCTGCCCTCAGCTAATAATGGAATCTTTTACTCTTCCTACCAGTCCATCCCCCATAGTTACTACCTCTTGTACCACTAGCCCCTCCCTCCTAGTTTGTAAGCTCCAAGTAACAGGGCCCTCCTATCCCTCTTGTATTGAACTGTATTGTTGCTGTATTGTCTCCCTTTATATTGTAAAGCGCTGAGCAAACTGTTGGCGCTATATAAATCCTGTATAATAATAATAATCTCTTCTACTGAATACACAAGACATCTAAAGCGGAGGATGTACCCGCATTCTCTGGACAACATTGCGGGATGCACGGAGTTAGGTGTTTTGGAGATTGTGGTTGGTTTTTTGGTTCTCTCTTTCTCATTGTCCCCTCCCTGCCCTCCTCTTCCTTTCCTTTTTTTTCCTTCTTGTACACTTAAACTCAATTGGACAGTCTTTGAACTTTGAAGCTGTCATCCCTGCATGTACTGTTTTACTTTTATTTGCTTCTTGTCAAATGTTTAAATATTTATAACATGCTTAATAAACCTTCATGTGAGTTCTTGCATTGTTACCATAGCTTTCACTATTCATGTGTACAAGATTTGTCTTAATTTACCTTTTTGTGAATTTCCTTCATGTACATGAGCATTATTTTTTTTGTTATGTTTCACGGTAAAAATACGCTCACCAGCCACTTTATTAGGCACACCTTGCTAGTACCGGGTTGGACCCTCTTTTGCCTTCAGAGCTTCCTTAATTCTTCATGGTATAGATTCACCAAGGTGTTGAAAAGGAAATATTTCTCAGAGGATATTTGGTCCATATTGACATGAGTTACTGTTGCCTTTCTATTATCTTGAAACAAGTCTGTCAATTCTCCCCTGACCTCTGACCATCAACAAGGCATTTTCATCCACACCACTGCCGCTCACTGGATATTTTATCTTTTTCATGCCATTCTCTGTAAACCCTAGAGATGGTTGTGTGTGAAAATCCCAGTAGATCAGAAGTTTTTAAAATGCTCAGACCAGCCTGTCCGGCCCCAACAACCATGCACATTCAAAGTCTCTGAAATCCCCTTTCTTCTCCATCATACACATACACATACACATATATATACACACACTGTTCAAAAAAATTAAAGGAACACTTTTTAGTCAGAGTATAGAATCAAGTCAATAAAACACCGGGGATATTGATCTGGTAAGTTAAGTAGCAGAGGGGTTTGTTTATTATTTCCAGCTGCTTTGGTGTTAATTAAATTAACAACAGGTGCACTAGATGGGCAACAATGAGATGAACCCCAAAACAGGAATGGTTTTACAGGTGGAGGACACTGACATTTTTTCCCCTACTCATCTTTTCTGACTGTTTTTGACTAGTTTTGCATTTGGCTAGGGTAATGTTCACTACTGGTAGCATGAAGCTATACTTGGATTCTACAGAGGTTGCACAGGCAGTCCAACTTCTCCAGGATGGCATATCAATACGTGGTTTGCTCCCAGCACAGTCTCAAGAGCATGGAGGTGATTCCAGGAGACAGGCAGTTACTCTAGCAGAGCTGGACAGGGCTGTAGAAGGTTTTTAACCCATCAGCAGGACCAGTATCTGCTCCTTTGTGCAAGGAGGAAAAGGATGAGCACTGCCAGAGCCCTATAAAAGGACTTCCATCAGGTGGCCACTGGTGTGAATGTCTCTGACCAATCAATCAGAAACAGACTTCATGAGGGTGGCCTGAGGGCCGGACATCCTCTAGTGGGCCCTGTGGTCACTGCCCAGCACCATACAGCTCAATTGACATTTGCCATTGAACACCAGAATTGGCAGGTCTGCCACTGGCACCCTGTGCTTTTCACAGATGAGAGCAGATTCACCCTGAGCAAGGGTCTGGAGAAGCTGTGGAGAACAATATGCTGTCTGTAACATCGTTGAGCATGATCATTTTGGTGGTGGGTCAGTGATGGTCTGGGGAGGCATATCCTTGGAGCGATGCACAGACCTCTACAGGCTAGACAATGGCACTCTGACTGCTATTCGGTATCAGGATGAAATCCTTGGACCCATTGGACCCATTGTCAGACCCTACACTAGTGCAGTGGGTCCTGGGTTCCTCCTGTTGTACAGCAATGCCCGGCCTCATGTGGCGAGAGTATGCAGGCATTTCCTGGAGGAAGAAGGAATTGATACCATTGAATGGCCCCCGTGCTCACCTGATCTAAATCTAATAGAAAACCTCTGAGATATCATGTTTTGGTCCATCCGATGACTCCAAGTTGCACCTCAGACTGTCCAGGAGCTCAGTAATGCCCTGGTCCAGATCTGGGAGGAAATACCCCAGGACACCATCCATCGCCTCATTAGGGGCATGCCCCTGGTATTGTCAGGCATACATACAAGCACGTGGGGGCCATACAAACTACTGAGTACCATTTTGAGTTACTGCAATAAAATTTCAGCAAAATGGACTAGCCTGCTACATCATTTGTTCATATTTATTTTCGGGGTGTGTTTGAATTCAGTCCTCTGTAGGTTGATAATTTTAATTTCCATCAAATACATTCCATCCTTACATTCCTAACACATTACCCAGTCCATATCAGTATAGATATCCTACACAATATTTTCTGAATTGAGATCTGATGTGTTTTAAAAGTGTTCCTTTATCTTTTTGATCAGTATATATATATATATATATATATATATATATATACACATTTCTAATAAATTAAAGAATGTTAAAAAAACAAGCCTTCAGAGTAAAAGACACAGAAATAGCTTTGTGAACCAATCAAGCTCTGTTGTAATAATAAGCACTGCCATGCTTACATTGTAAACATATTTATAAGAGGGAGTAGTGAAGAGATGGTCTTAATAGGCTAGTGGAACAAAGTTGCTTTCCTTAAGTGTATCACCCGCAAAATATTTTTGGATTTTTTAAAATAAAAGGAAAGGTTATAACCTCTGTAAGAATCTTATTATTGCCTGTGCTCCTGCTTGCCCTCTCTATCTTTTTTGATGATCATTTTTTATGGACATAGATGAAAAAGTGATACAGTATATTGCAATTTACCAGTTCATAGATGTGAAGGCTGCATTTGTTTTCTTTTTATATTTACTGATGTTCCTAGCAGTAACACACTTCCTGTTCCAGGATGAAGACACTTATCACTGTTCAGGATCTAGGGAGGAAGAGGGTTTTCACACTAGGAGGGTAAAGTTATGTCTTCAGAACATGTCCCCCTCTTCTTAGTCACATAAGGTGAGGTGTACTATAATTCACTGAGAAAACTCAGTCAAGGGTAATAAGATGATTTTTTTTTTGCACTTATCAAACAATTATAACAAAACACTTTCAATGGTATATTTAACAAAGCAAAAAGGAGAAATGCCATCTACCATATTTCTATTTTGACAGGTTACTATTTTATGGTATGTTCACACCCCTATATATGCAGCAATATCACTACTTTAAATCTTTCCCACCGCCAGCTTCTAGCCCTTTAAGAGGTTCTAAATGCTAAGAGGTGAGCATTCTGATCATGTGACCACTGTGATTGGCAGTCGCAGTGGTCACATGATCGGACAGCTCCTGATCACAAGTATGAATTGGAAGCTTTGCAGTATCCAGTAGTAACTGTGCTGGAAGCGTACTCTCAGCACAGAAATATGTTTACATAGGAACGCATATACAGTATATGTCCTGTAGGTGTTAAGGCTACCCATGGAGAAGCCACATATGTACAAACCTCTGCCGGGAATTGGGTCAATCACCCAAAATATTTACACATCAGTCAAAAAAGGCCTAATGTGTGGTCCAAAAGCAGAACTGTATATCTAATATGGCTATTTGTTTTAATTCTTTTTATTTTATATGGCTGTTGTTACACCAATAATTGTGAGGGTTTATTCACACCATGACACATGCAGTAACCCTAAATGCATGCATTTTCTACAATGAGCAGTGATGCGTAATAGGTGGCATATTGCATGGCATGTTGTGTTGCTTTTCACTGTGACTACCACCCCGACATACCTTCAAAATGTGTACATTGCTCTGCATAGTGTCTTACACTGTGATAAAGTGCAATCTGCTCCATTTTCACATGTGCATTTTGGCATTTATTTTTAGTGAGCTGTTTAACACAGCACCATTCAATCCAACACAGCTTGTGTCAATGCATAACAATGCATTCATTACAGTGCACCATTTTGTTTTGTGAATTGATGCTTTACAGAGTTTACATCTATTTTAAGGTGTTTTCATGAAAGTTAGAAACATATCCTCTTGGATAGGGTCAGGAAGTACATATGCTTCTGGCAGCCTTGGCTGACCTATTATCTGAGTCTACAACCTGACATTTCCTTGCTACTCCCTTGATGATCTACCACATGTTCCATCTAGAATACTGTCTGCCTTTTCCAGAGTTTGGGTTTTACAGGCCCCCGGTATCCACAAACACTCCCACCCTCCCCACTCCATCTCTTCTTGTCCCTATAATTAGGCCCCTTGGGATCTATGCTATATTATTCCACAATGTCTATTGCATCTGTCTGTGCTTGTTTCTAGTGATGTCCTTGATGTTTGAGTCGAACGTGCGTTCGCCTCGAACATCGGCTGTTAATGAGTGCAGTGAACACATGAATGGTAAGGGCATTCAGCGGGCTATTTGCCCCACAATGCACTGTTCTCTGGCAGTGCATTGTGGTTGGCCAAAGCAGTGCACCTGACCACAAGTCATGTGCAATGCTTTGGACAATCAGAGCACACTTGGGTGGAGCTATCAGTGGAGTCCCCACTACCTCCGCCCGATTGTTTACTTTTGACTGGAAAATGTCAGATAGCTGCGAGTGCTTGGCGGGTGCGGATGGGTCAGTGGGCATAATTTTTTTTAATTTTGCTGAGTCGGCGTCGTCATGACAATGCTGGACGCTGTGATTGATGATGGATTACAATAACGGAACCATTTTGTTGGCTTTTTTTAAATAAAGGACTTGTTAAAAACTGTTGTGTTTTTATTCAGATTTTACACTTTTTTGGTGCATGGGTAGGGGTATTATGTACCTCATACTCAATCACAAGGTGTGGATGGGATCTGGGGTCAACCAGTCTGCGGAGACCCCCATAACCAAAGAACAGGGTTGTGGGGAAGAGGCCCTTGTCCTCATCAACATGGGGACAAGGTGCTTTGGGGGGAGCCTCCCTACCACAAAGCACCCTCTGGTACAGTTAAAGAGAGGGGTACCCACTCATGCCCCCCTTTCCTGGCCTGCCAGGCCTGTGCCTGGATCAAGGGTCTGGTAGGAATTTAGGGGGACTCCAGGCTTTTGCCCCCATATTTTGGCAGTGCGTTTCCCCTTAAAAGTCCTACCAGGCCTAAAGGGACTGGTATGGCTTTTAGAGGGTACCCCATGCACGTTCCCCCTATTTTTGGGCGTGGGGTTCCCCATAAAAGTCCTACCAGATCTAAAGGGCCTTTTTAAAAAAAACAATTACTGTGGGGTCCTTCTAACCATCCTACCAGACCTAAAGGTTCTGTCTGGTATGGATTAAGGGGGACCCCACACAGTTTTTTTTTTTTTTAATTTCAGTCCAGCTTCAGCAGTTTCTATACATTGCACGGATGCGCAACTTTGAAGGTAGTTTAAAGGGACCCCTCAGGCATTTTATTTAACCACTTGCCCTCCAGAGGATTTACCCCCTTCCTGACCAGACCATTTTTTGCAATACGGCTCTGCGTTACTTTAACTGACAATTGCGTGGTCATGCAAGGCTGCACCCAAATGAAATTTATTTCCTTTTTTTTCACAAATGGAGCTTTCTTTCCGTGGTATTTGATCGTCTCTGTGTTTTTTATTGTTTGACCTATAAACAAAAAAAACCCAACCATTTTGAGAAAAAAAAAGTATTTTTGATGATTTGCTATTAAATATGTCCAGTAAAAAAATTTAAAAATCGAGTTTCATAATAAATTTAGGCCAAAATGTATCCTGCTACATGTCTTTGCGGAAAAAAAATCCCAATACATGTAAATTAATTAGTTTACATGATACTCATAGTGTCTACAAATGGGTGCATATATACTGGAATTTGTTTTATTTTTATACTATTAATGGCGGCGATCAACAACTTATAGCAGAACTGCGGCAGGCATTCTGACACTGGGGGGGAACTGACTGTCACTGACATCCCCAGTGACACTAATACAGTGATCAGTGATAATATAAAGCAATGACACTGTACTGATGACACTGGGCAGGAAGGGGTTAACATGAGGGGCGATCAAAGGGTTACCTGTGTGCTGTCTTACTGTGTGCTGTGTGTGTGTGTTTTACAGTGTCAGCACATTGCTTTGTATTGCTCTGTTATGCAGAGCAATACAAAGCAGCATGCTGAAGCTGACAGGGGAGAAACTTGTATTGTTTACATACAGACCTCTCCCCCGTCAGTGATACTCGACGATCGCAGCTTGCCGGTGGGAAATCACTGGCCGACACCCGGAGATCGACAGTTGAAGCATGCACATGCAAAACACATATATATGTACAGTATGTATATACATATACAGTTGCAAGAAAAAGTATATGAACCCCTTGGGATTACGTGGAGTTTTGCATGAATTGGGCATAAAATGTGCTCTGAACATCATCTAAGTCACAACAATAGAAGAACACAGTCTGCTGAACATAATACTACACAAACATTAGATGTTGCTATGGTTTAATTGCACATAACATGTAAACATTCACAGTGCAGGGAGGAAAAAGTATGTGAACCTTTGGACTTAATAACTGGTTGACCCTCCTTTGGCAGCAATAACCTCAACCAAACGTTTCCTGTAGTTGCAGATCAGGCCTGCACAACGATCTGGAGTCATTTTAGACCACTCCTCTTCACAAAACTGTTTCAGTGTAGCAATATTCTTGGGATGTCTGGTGTGAATCGCTCTCTTAAGGTCATGCCACAGCATTTCAATGGGGTTGAGGTCAGGACTCTGACTGGGCCACTCCAGAAGGCGTATTCTGTGCTGTTGCAGCCATTGTTTTGTTGAATTACTTGTATTCTTTGGGTCATTGTCCTGTTGCATCACCCATCCTCTGCAGAGCTTCAGTTGGCGGACAGATGGTCATATGTTTTCCTGCAAAATGTCTTGATAAACTCTGGAATTCATTTTCCCATCAATGACAACAATCCGTCCAGGCCCTGAGGCAGCAAAGCAGCCCCAAACCATGATGCTCCCTCCGCCATGTTTTACAGTGGGGATGAGGTTTGATGTTGGTGTGCTGTGCCTTTTTTTCTCCACACATAGTGTTGTGTGTTCTTCCCAAACAACTCAATCTTGGTTTCATCTGTCCACAGTATATTTTGCCAGTAGTGCTGTGGAACATACAGGTGCTCTTTTGCAAACTTCAAACGTGCTGCAATATTCTTTTTGGACAGCAATGGCTTCCTCCGTGGTGTCCTCCCATGTACTCCATTCTTGTTTAATGTTTTCCTTATTGTAGATGTGTCAACAAAAATGTTAGCATGTGCCAGAGATTTCTGTAGGTCTTTAGCTGACACTCTGGGATTCTTCTTTACCTCATGCAGCATTCTGCGCTGTGCTCTTGCAGTCATTTTTACAGGACGACCACGCCTAGGGAGAGTAGCAACAGTGCTAAACTTTCTCTATTTGTAGACATTCTGTCTTACTGTGGACACATGAACATCAAGGCTCAAGGAGATACTTTTGTAACCCTTTCCAGCTTCATGCAAGTCAACAATTCTTGATGGTAGGTCTTCTGAGAGCTCTTTTCTGCGAGGCATGGTTCACATCAGACAGTGCTTCTTGAAACCAGTAAACCCAAAACAGGTGTGTGTTTTCTAAGGGCAGGACAGCTGTCAGCAACACATCCAATATCATCACACAGATTGGAGTCAAGGTTGGCTCACTCCTGGCTCCAATTAGCTCTGGAAGAAGTCATTAAGCTAGGGCCTCACATACTTTTTCCTCCCTGCACTGTGAATGTTTACATGTTATGTGCAATTAAACCATGGCAACATGTAATGTTTGTGTAGTATTATGTTCAGCAGACTGTGTTCTTCAATTGTTGTGACTTAGATGATGTTCAGAGCACATTTTATGCCCAATTCATGCAAAACTCCACGTAATCCCAAGGGGTTCACATACTTTTTCTTGCAACTGTATATATATATATATATTTGATTTTGTGCAGCCCTGCCACCCTGTAGCAGTATTTCTACTATAGGGCAAGCGGTTAAAGAAATGTTTCTTTTTTTTTTTTTTTTTAACTTTAAACAATTAAAAATTACTGCTCCTTTCAAAATTTTACTTTTGGAAATTTTGTTTTTCACTGATTCATGTCCCTCAGGGCAATATCCAGGTCCCCATACCCCTTTTATGGCCAATAACTTGCATATAGGCCTTGGGTACTTTTGAATTTGCAAGTTCGAGTCCCATAGACTTGCATTAAGTTTGAAGTTCACAGTCAAACTTTCCTTAGATTTGAATGTTCTGATCAGGGGGAGTTTGGCCCATCACTACTTGATTCCAGACCCTTTTACTTAACCATCACTGGATATTGTCGGTTTGAGCTAACCTTGCTCATGACGGAGCTTTATAGTTGAATTTTGTGTTTTCAGAGACACTCTATTAGATTCCACAGATTTTTTCTATCTAACTTGCTTTTGTTTTGAGCTACTGTACTCTTCTCGGTTGTCAATTTATTATGGCCGCTGTACCCCAGGTGATCTTTGCCTTTACTGAAAATATAAACATTGAACAAAAACCTTATCAACATAAACAGTTCCAGCAGTATCTGATTGAATGCCAGCGACCTTTCAATTTGGTAAGCAAATCCTAAAATATATTAAAGAATAGACTATCTATTTATACATTCTTTATTTATACCTTTTATGTGAATAATGCAAACAATTTGTTCACAAGTTATTCTTGGGACACTGGTTTCTCATTTTAGTTGCCTAGATAAAAGTATGTAAGGATTAAAGCCAGTTGGTATCTACCCTCACGCTCTGATTTATTTTCAGTCACAATTTGGCATCACAATGCCCCTTATTGTTGACTAAAAGCCACTTGTGAACAGCTGTCCTTGGCACATTTTGTACTAAATACACACTACATTTAAATGGCATCTGTTGCATGTTGAGAGGAAAAAAATAAAAACAGAGGATCCTTTTGTGTGATGCCTAAATTTGACTTGGCATGGAAAAATATGAATAAAAATAAGTAAAAGAATAGTATTGCATATAACAAGTTTCATAACTTTAGAATGATGCCAGTTTAACATTAGCTACAAACAATCACACAACATATAGAAAATACAGGTAAGTGAATATTTAAAGTGTTACTAAACCCACAACAATAAAATCAGTCAGTATATGCAGTAAAGCATGCTTGTTATACTCACTATAGAACCTAAGGGGTTAATCCTCCACATTGTGTAAAAAGGATGTTTGATCCAGTCTTCTCTGATCCACCCCTTCTTTTCTCCAATCCATCTGCTGATAGAACAGAGCCTTGGGGGACAAGCTGCACATGCTCAGTTTGGTGTGTATTGCTAGAGAAGTTTTTTTTTTTCTCAGGAGAGTGCATGTGATCAGCACAGGGCCAATGAGCGCTTCCCAGACAGAGGGTCAGGGGTACTGCAGCCTCATAGAACAGTGATGGAAGAATGGAAACTCTTAGAGAACAAGGATAAAGAGATACCACTTAAAAGAAAGTTTCAAATGGGACCATGCAGCTTAAACAACAATGGCTTTATTGAAAAATATGTAGAGACAAATAATGTACAAAAGTGAGCTAAAAACAATAAGCACTACCTCACAAAATTAAACAGACAACATTGTCTAGTCACCCAAGCAGCTGCTCACTCGGCCACGTTCATACATGGGGGGGGGTAGTAGATGGTGTAGCATAAAGCTATGGGGAGTCTCAGAAGATAATGCGGCAACTGATAGATAACATCCGAAATAGTAGTGAAATTATTCACTTATATAGTTCCTTGATATTTGACAGATAAATCATTATGATCGATAGGCATATGATATAATACAGTCATGTGTAGCGCCTAGATAGATGATCCGCTAGCATGGTTGTATAATAAAGAGTACTGAAAGTCAACAGCAGTCCAGATATATGATAATGATGAAATATTGATGACACAGAGTAGCTTGCCACAATACAATCACCTGAGTGACCTCACAAATGTAGCGTTAGAGGGCTGGAGCACCTCCAGTATAAGCACATCATAACTAGCATATCACCCTTCCTTTAATGACATTTACTTTACCATCCGCATCGGCAGTCCTTCACAGTATGGCAGCAGCCAGGTGGCGTCTTGTTCGCTCATGTAGTGTATACTCAGTGCCGGTGGTATGGATAGTCCACAGTAGGTGTGAGGTATGGATGCAATAGAGGTTGAGCTGAGATGGCCGCTGTGAACGGTGACCTCACATATGGGACGTACATGAGGGAGTGCAATCCTACATGTTTCGCCCAATGAGCTTGGGCTTCTTCAGGGATAGGTGGGGCCTGTAAATCCAAAGTATGTATACCCTGTAGTGTAGATAACCTACTTGGCTACAAGGTGTTACCTATTCACCTAATTACACTTCCAGCACCCAGTGATCGCTGGCACCCGGTGTTCGCCGAGTATTACCGAAGGGGGAGAGACCTGTGTATAAACAGCACAGATCTCTCCCTTGTCAGCTCCTGCACACTGCTTTGTATGGCTCAGCATAGCAGAGCCATACAAAGCAGAGTGCTTACAGTGAAGCACACACACAGCACATCATGTGACACAGCACACAGTTAACCCTTTGATCACTCCAGATGTCAATCCCTTCATGCTGAGTGGCATTAGTACAGTGTCCATGCTTTTTATTAGCACTGATTACTATATTGGTGTCACTGGGGATGTCAGTTACCCCAGGTGTCAGAATGCTCACCACAGTCCCGCTATAATTTGCTGATCGCCGCCATTACTAGTACAAAAAAAAATTCCAGTATACTGTATATACCGCCATTTGTAGATGCTATAACTTTCACGTAAACCAATTAATTTACACTTATTGGAATTTTTTTAGCAAACACATGGAGCAGAATACATTTTGTCCTAAATTTATGCCAAAATTAGATTTTTACATTTTTTTTAACTGGACATGTTTAATAGCAAAAAGCCAAAAATATTGTTTTTTCTCAAAATTGTCTGTCTTTTATTTATAGCACAAAAAAATAAAAGCGCAGAGGTGATAAAATACTACTGAAAGAAAGCTCTATTCGTGGGAAAAAAAGGACGTACATTTCATTTGGGTGCAGCGTTGCATGACCACACAATTGTCAGTTAAAGTAACTCAGCGCCATAATGCAAAAAATGGCCTGGTCAGGAAGGGGGGTAAATTGTCTGGAAGGAAAGTGGTTAAAAAGCAGTAAATATTTTGGCTAAGAAAGAAGAATATACAAAGATCAAACTCTAATACTAGAGAAGGTTGGTGAAGAGACAGTAAGGAAAAAAAAGTTTAGACAGTTTTAACTTATCCATAGAGGTTTTTTAAGATACTAAAAATATTTGTAAATTGCATTCTGTATTCAAGCCTCCTGGAGCTAGAGTACCTAATTTAAAGATCCGCATTTTTTCCTTTTGCAGGAGGACTGTATTAAAGTCCCCGCGTCTCTGTGATAAGTGGAGTACAAAAATTCCTTTTACTTTTAAGCCATTTTGATTCTCATTATGCCATTCAGCAAAGTAAGTCCCCAGGGGACTTTCCTCCTATCTTTTTAAATTATTTTTAATGTTTTTAATACTACGGATGTGTTCACCAATATGTATTCGAAGCTGTCGCTTGGTACGTAATACTTTTTACATGGGCACTCCAACATGTAAATTAGGTGTGTTGTCGAACAGTTTACAAATTCTTTTATCTTATAATGTCTTGATTGATTCCAATTGGTGAACATATCTGCCTTTTCAACTAATTTACAGACTTGGCAATTGCCAAACGCATACATACCTTTTAAGGGAGGAGATCTTTTAAGCCAGGTATTAGCCAATTTTTTTCTAAATTCTGAGTGGACTAGAAAGATTTTTGCAGATTTTTTGCACGTCGTGCTACTAATTGAGGGTGACTATTTTGGCAATGGCCGGGGATTTAGTAAGTACATTCCAGTGTCTTGTAAGAATACCCCTAACTTGTTTCCATTGTGCTCCATACTTAGTAATAATTCTAACTGTGGTCTTCAGGTCTTCATCTTCCGCAGGAGGGTAAGAAGGATTAATCAAGCTGTGTCTTCTTTTTGACCATGCATTCTTTTTGGCTCTTCTAATCACTTTATGTGAATAGCCTCTTTCTCTGAATCTGTCATACATATTGGCTGCTTCACTTCTAAAATCATTATCCTCAGTGCAGTTCCTCCGTACCCGCAGGAACTGGCCTAACAGGATACCTTTTAGTAACAACTCTGGATGGTGGCTATCTGCTCTCAGTAGTGTGTTGGTGACAATTTTTTTATGGAAGGTACAGGTCACAATTCTTCCTTCCAAAATGGATCTCTGAAGATCCAGAAAGGAGATGGTTTTGTATTCAGCTATAAATGTCAATCTGATATTCCTATAATTTTTATTGAGTATCTCGGGGAACTCTGAGAGTTCATCCATATCTCCTCTCCAGATCATGAACACATCATCAATGTACCTCAGCCAAGCTGCCACACATGGCTGAGGTACAGAGGCGATCCATATATTTCCTCCTCCTCCCACAAACCTAGATGGAGACAAGCATAGGCTGGAGCCCATGTGCCCATATATGTCCCTACTATTTGTTGGTAATAGTTGCCCATGAACTGGAAACAGTTATTTTGTAGTGCAAAATTCAAATGTTCCAGTGTGAACTCATTCTGTCCTTCAAATTCAGAGAATTCAATGCCCAGGAAACATACTACCCCCCTTGAGGCCCCAGGTGTGTGAAATAAAAGTATATAATGATTCCACGTCAATACTAACTAATAGAGCCCCAGGGGGGACCTCAATCCTTTGTAATTTCTGTAAAACATCAAATGTGTCCTGGACAAATGAAGGTAACTTAAATACCAGACCATTGATTAATGCATCTACATATTTTCCAATTCTTTCCAATGGGATCTTTATGGCCAATACGATCAGTCTGCCAGGCGGATTTTCTAAAGACTTCTGCAGTTTCAGGATAATGTAAAAGATTGGATTTGTATATTCATTTACTTTGAGGTAATCCTTTTCTTTATTGGAAAGTAAACCTGCTTCCCACACTAAGAATATTTTTTCATTAAGTGACTAGACTATGTTTGGAAAAGGATTATACCGAATCTTTCTATAGGTGTATGCATCATTAAGTTGTCTCATAGCTTCTTTTTCTTATTGTTCTTCAGACAGGAGAACAACATTACCCCGCTTGTCACTCTTCTTAATGATTAAGTCTGGAGCACTTTGTAATTCAGATAAGGCCTTTCTTTCGCCACTTGTTAAATTATCAAGTCCAGACCATGCCCAGTTGATCTTATGTAGGTCCTCCTTAACAAGGTCTAAAAACATTTTTAACCACTGATATTTATGTTACGGAGGCATTTTTGTGGACCCTATCAATAGGTTACTGGATCTATTAATTTGAGAAGACTGTTCTACTTGTTCCTGCTTTATGTCTTAATTTTCATCTAGTAGAGACAATAGCATATTTAGAGCCTCTTCATCAGTTTCATCTTTGGGATGTGATGCTCTCCATCTATTATCTTCCTTTTGGGCATCTAGCTTATTTTGATGCCATACCCTAAAGTGGACTTGCAAAAAGAGGCTAATATCTTTATAAACCTCAACTTCATCCATTAAGGATGTCGGGGAAAAGGTCAAACCTTTTTTATATTTCAATATATTTATTAAGGATTTTTAGAAACATTATACAGAAATACAGAAAGACAGGAAACGCAACCCACCAACATGACAACAGTAAATTCAAGTACAATGTGTAGCAACATAACAACAACATTGAACAATAAAACGTAATGAGGAATACACTGGCAGCACAAGCAAAGTTTGATAGACTATGAGCAAATTGCTCCATAAACAAGGTGGTATGAATAATATAATTAAAATAGAAGACAAAAATATAGAGAACAAAAAATGAGGAAACAACTGAAGAAGAAAATAAATAATAAAACCCTGAAAAGAAATAAGAGAGAGGGCCAGCCAAGAGTCCGTTAGATAGAAGAAATATACAGAATCTATGGATCTCAAGTGCTCTCAAATTTAGAAGTATTGTTGTTAAGTATACTAGTAAGTTTATCATTAATCATAATCCAATTAAGTATCTGTTTGACTAATTCCAGCGAGATTGTTGACTGTTTCCAACGTTTGGCTATCGTAAGTCTCGCCACCAACAGGATATAAAGAATCAATTTAACCGATTTCTTAGGAATATCAGTGGGCAATAAATGAAATAGAGCTATTTCACGGGATCTATGAATATTAACCTCCATTACCGAATAAAGGAAATTAAATAAACAGATCCAAAACCTAGTCACCACAGGGCATTTCCACCATATATGGAGCATAGTACCCTCTTTTCCACAATGTCAAAAACAGCTGGGTGACACAGAAGGGTACATTTTAGCAAGACATGTAGGAAACAAATACCACCGAAGAAGTGTTTTGCAGTTAGATTCAATGAATGTAGTGTTAATCGAGATTTTAGATAGAGCATTAGCTGTATTCCACCAAGTGTCCAACTCCAGAAAATATTTAAATCCCTTTTCTACTGTACCATATAAGAGAGCTTAATATTTGGATCAACAAGGTAAGCATATATATTAGACAGATGACCTTTCACCATCCTCGTAGCTCCACAGGAGACCTCAAGAGGGGTGAGCGTACAGGGTTCTGCTAGTAATGTAAGTTTGCTAGTGACAAAAGACATGATTTGATGATAGCGAAACAGTTCGCTAGAAGGCAGGTGGCACTTTGTCTGAAAATATTGAAGAGAATATGGACAAAGTCCATCCAAATAGTCCCTGATACGCAAAAAGCCCTTATTGATCTACCAGTGAAACACAGATGTTAAACCAGGCGTGAATTCAGGATTACAAAAAACTGGGGCCAGAGGGGTATGCAGGGAAAATAAAGGCTTGCGGGCCCGCCATCTATCCCAGATTGTTAAAGAATATGATAACTGTCAGGAATCTGGGTATGACCAGAAATGTGTGGATTGACACAGGGAAACGCAGGCTTCCGGTATAGTATAAACAATACAATTTATTAAAGACTAACAATACATAAACGCAATGCAAAACATAACACAGTGCAACAAATCAAACCTCCAACAAACAACCATACATACAACACTAAACGTAGTCGGGCAGGCCGGGTCAGTAGCAAACGGGTAAACAAGGTACCAGGAGCAGCGGGAGAGTGGTCAGGACTAGCCGAGGTCAGTACAGGCAGAGTTCATGCAGAATCAGGATAGAAGCAAGCAGGATCAGGATACCGGGGCCAAGCGAAACAGTACAACAAGGCATTGACTGCAGGTCTGGCCATTCCTTAAATACACCTCCTGCAATCAGCCTCAGGTGGTGGCTGATTGCAGGAGTGAGCTTCTGGTTGCTGAGAGCACCCGCTGGCTAGCCCAGGTACTGCAGCCCACAAGGCAAGTGAGTCCCACCACCATTGGCAAGTCCATTCCTGACAATAACGTAGGGCAAAAGATGGGAGGACACAACTGACTGGGAAGCCACATAAGGAAGGCAACAGCATACGAACGGCAAGATAGGGCCTCAATGCCAACCCATTGAGACACATAGCCCCTAGCAGTAGTGCAGGAGAGCTGTGTTATCTGAGCTGCATGAAAATAAGTCATTAGATTAGGAAGTCCCAAACCGCCATGCTTTTTCTGAGAAAATAAAGTTGAATTATTGACCAGGGGACTTTTACCTCCTCATATAAATCTAGAGACAGCAGATTGTAAGAGTAAGATTTCCTGTCTGGGGACTGCAATTGGCAAAGTCTGAAAATAATATAGTAGTCTTGGCAGAAAAGTCATTTTAACGGAACTGATTCTACCAAACTAGGATAAAGGGAGATCTGCTCAATTACGTAAATCGGTCCTGAGTCTTTTTAAAAGATGGGGGTAGTTAGCACGATATAGCAATGAAATAGAGCTTGTGAGATGGATCCCCAAATAGGGAAGAGAGCGGGGGGGGCCATTAAAAATCAAAATTGTCCCGAAGATACTGAACCTCCAAAGTGGGCAAAGAAATATTTAAAGCAATTGTTTTAGAGGAATTCAGAGTAAGACCCGAGGCCATAGAAAATCGGTGAAGTAAATGGAAGAGACTAGGCTAAGACACTCGAGGAGCAGACACATACAAAAGGACATCATTAGCAAATAAGGCACATTTATGATGGGGGTAGTTAGCACGATATAGCAATGAAATAGAGCTTGTGAGATGGATCCCCAAATAGGGAAGAGAGCGGGGGACCCATTAAAAATCAAAATTGTCCCGAAGATACTGAACCTCCAAAGTGGGCAAAGAAATATTTAAAGCAATTGTTTTAGAGGAATTCTGAGTAAGACTCGAGGCCATAGAAAATCGGTGAAGTAAATGGAAGAGACTAGGTAAAGACACTCGAGGAGCAGACACATACAAAAGGACATCATTAGCAAATAAGGCACATTTATGATCTCGTTGGCCACAGTAGATTCCAGAGATAGCAGGGTCAGAACGAATAGCAATAGCAAGTGGTTCCATTGCTGATGCAAAAGGTAAAGGAGAAAGGGAGCATCCCTGTCTAGTAACTCTCCCAATAGACAGAAGAGCCGATTTGTATCCACGAATAGAGACCTGGGCTGAAGGATTACAATATAGAGCTCGCAATAAAGTCAAAAAGGAGGAGCTGAACCAAAATGCACCTATCATCTGAAATAAATAGTCCCAAGACAGGCTGTCGAAAGCTTTATGGAGATCTAAAGATAACAGCAGGACTTCCCTCGACAAGGAATTTTCCCAATTAGATTGTGCAGCTGACAGTAGTGCCAAAGTTCCACAAATTTGATCAAGTGTTTGACAACCACTAATAAATCCTGACTGATCATCATGAATATAATGAGCTAAAAATTTATGAAGGCGTAAAGCCAAAACATTAGTGATATTCTTGAAATCACAATTAATCAAGGAGATAGGATGATAATTAGAGACAGCAGTAGTATCTTTTTTGGGCTTAGGAATGACACCAATGAATGCTTTATTTTCATCAGAAGGCACCATTCCCCCATCTCGTAAATAATTAAAATAATGGGCCATATGTGGAATCAGAAGGTCATTGAAAGCTTTATAATAGACATGAGGAAGGAATCTCCTCACAAGTGATAGGCTGATCCATTAATTCTCTATGGGGCTCCTGAAGAGAAGGAAGAGTCAAAGAACTCAGAAAACTGTTGGTAGATGAGGAAATGTCCCCTCGAGGTGAACGGTAAAAAACAGTTTAAAACGAATTAAACTCTTGGAGGATCTTACTGGGATCTTGAGATAAAGCATTGGTAGTCAGTCTGATTTTAGGAAGAGCCACATAAGAATGTTTAGGAGACAGCTTGCGTGCTAATAAGGTGCCTGGTCTGTCCCTCCAAGTGAAAAATTTTTGATTATCCCAACGTAACTGCTTATCTGCCGTAGTAGTAAGGCACAAATTAAGTTCCAATCGGTCCTGGTCAAGTTAAACCAATAGAGCAGGATCAGGAGTCTGTTTATGTTGGGCAACAAGATCAGTATACACCAGGGGCAGACTGACCATTTGGAAACTCGGGCACTGCCCGAGGGCCCGGGGATCAGTAGGGGGCCCCATGAGATGCCCTTAGTATCTTTTTCATAGTCTTTTTTGAGTTTGGGCAAGGACACAGGGGCCCCATGATCCCCATGAGTTGTCAGTCCGCCCCTGGTATACACAGATTTAGTCAAAATCAATTCATTTCAAGCCTTTTTAAGTCATCAAGACAGTTGAATAAGAAACCCGCTGACAAGGCTTTATGGGCCGCCCAAATAATAGCCAGAGTCGTGTTATCCGCCTTATTCATTTCAAAGTACAATTTCAAATATGTGGAGATATCAAGACAATAAGAAGCGTTACCTAAGAGAGATTCATTAAGGCGCCAATGAGGAGCAGTCCTCCCATGTGTCCAAGACGAAGTGTCAAAAGAACTGGGTCATGGTGGGACCAAGGTGTAGAAAGAATTTTAAATGTAATCAATCTAGAAAGTGAATGCGTATGGAGGAATATATGATCAATACGGGAATAACAGTTATGAGCCCTAGAGAATTTAGAGTAGTCTCGAGAATTCGGGTTAGCTTCTCTCCAGGTATCAACGAGATCATAGCGATATCAGAGCTGAGCAAACCTACGGCTCTGTCTAGAAGGGGATTTAAGCATGACGGTCCAGTAACTGATCTAATGCTAGGTTAGAGTCACCAGCCAAAATAACATTGCCCTTAAGCTCTGAGGCCAAAGAGCTCAATAAAGAATGAAAGAACTCCACGTGATTGATATTTGAAGCACAGTATACCAAAAAAGTGAGCAAGTTTCCTCCCAAGTGACCTTTCACCAGAAAATAGCGTCCCTCCCAATCCCTAATAATTTTGGATTCAGTAAACGACAAATGGCGGGACAAACAAAGGGCTACCCTTCGTTTCTTCTCCATGTCATTAGCAAAATAACAAAGAGGATAATCTTTGTGGACATATTGTGGGGTAAAAGAAGGGGGAAAATGTGTCTCCTGAAGGGCTATGATATCTGCACATAAAGAGCGGTATGAATTAAAGGCCTTAATATGTTTGGAAGGAGAGTTGAACCCCTGGACATTATGAGAGAGCAATCAGATAACCCCTCTGTCAGACCGTTGGGGAGACATGATCAATAACTGGTGAACTATAGTCAACAAGAGCTATCCACTCCCAGAGCACAAGAGAAATCAGGATTGACCAATAGCAAGGATGGCTGACCCTCAGATAAAAAAAATAAAAAGGGAAATAAAACATAGAAAAAGAAGAGAAAGAAGACACGCGGAGTGTTCAAACCCTCGTGTCAAGCAACTGGTATTACACATTATAGCACAAGCGAAACAGAAAAATAAACCAGAATTGTCAGGACTAAAGTCCTGCAAAGGAAGGGGTCTACCCAGAGAACTATCTGAGGGGGGAGTCTTCCAAGTCTGGGAGGGCCCATAGACACCCCCTGGCACAAAAAATAAAATCAGCATAATGTAAACATTGATATAACCGGAACCCCACAAAAACCAATATCAGCAGAAATAAAGATCACATTAGTACAAATAGCCATATATAAAAATGTTTTGTTTTTTTCTTGAAACAGCCTAACAGTGGCAGCTAATGTTCCCAAGGGAACCACTGAGAAGCCAGAAAATAAAAATAGAAAACATTACGAAGCCCAAAAGTAAAAAAGAAAAACCTCAAGTAGTCTTTCAATGCGATTTCATCTTCCTGGAAGTTAAAGCAGACCACAATGGCGAAAGCTGCGGAGCACAAGAAGTAGCTCCCGATGGGGAATGAGGACTATGGGAAATGAAACCCAATTGAAGCAGGAGTTCTTCGCCTTCTTGAAATGTAGAGAACACATAAGGTTTTCCATTGTAGATAAACTGAAGCCTGAAAGGGTAGGCTCACGGACAGCGGATACCCATCTGTACCAAGTGGGAAAGTAATGGCTTGAGGGATCTCCGTTTCTGGATGGTGGTCGGAGAAACATCCACAAAGATTTGTTTTTTATGTCCCGCGAGTTCCAACTCTGGAGTTTCTCTACCATATTTCATGACAGCTTTCTTGACCAGGAAAAAATGTGGTTTGACAATAACATCCCTAGGAGGCCCCCCCCCAGGCTAGGGTGGATCAGTGCCCTTTGAATACGATCAATCTCTATATGAAGGTCATCAATTTCAGGCATCACGGATTGCATAAGGGATTGAGCAAGGCTAGTAAGCTCTTTGATCGATTCTGGGAGCCCCCGAATACGGAAATTGTAACGGCTGGCCCGGTTCTCTAGATCATCAATTTTAGAGTAAGCTTCATCCAATCGATCCTGCAAATTGGTAATCATATTGGAGTTTTGGGACACATTATGGACTGTCACATCAACTTTAGATTCAATACTATCAAGACGTTGGCCCAATTCTTGAAAATCTTGTTTCAGATCCGCTGCCAATTTAGTAGTAGATCTATCTAATTCTTGTTGCAACAGTTCAGCAAAATGAGCAATAAGGGTTGCAGCTCCCCAATACTGCGGTGGAGCTGGAGGGAGTGTTAACGAATTCTCAGGGCTATCAAGATCAGGTTCCATACCACTGCTTTGGCTGAGAAATATAGCCGCCATCTCATTTTCCAATAGAGGGGAAGCTTGAGACTCATGGCCTAATGAGCAGGCCAAGGCTTGGGACACAGATAAAACAGGACTAGGAGGAGACTGAGTGGGTTGTATAGGGTCACTCACCCCTGCAGAAGAAGCCACCGTATCTTGATCTCGGCGTGCAGCTGTAGCAGAGCTAGATTTTGCTCTCTGAGGGAGAGAAGCAGCTGTCAGAGAGGCAGTGGAGGCTGCAGGAGCCAAGCCGGACGCCATTTTGGATCCCCTGTCCACCACAGGGATCAGGTGCTGGGAGCCGGTGTGACCCCTCCCTGCTACACGTCCCAGCATGGGGAGAAAGCTCCAGGACACCCGGTCCACTCCAGACATAATTTGCGGTCCCTGCGGGGATCAGTGCCCATCTACAGGCTCTGGATGTGCCGGGGGAGTGTGGAGCGGTTACCGGGACCTGTGTGCCAGGCACATGTGCACCTTGTCAAGCCTTTTTTAAGGAGATTCAGATGTCTCTCCTCCAGATGAAAATTAGATAAATTAACTATCAAAACAAGCTTACTAGTGCCAAATCCTGTAAATATTGAAGAAAAAAAAAGGACCAAACTGCTACGTATGGTAAGGCATTGGATTCTTTGGGCACAGTAAGAGACCACACAGTAAAATACATAAAGCCATTTATTGACAGAAAATAATAATATGTCCATAATAGGACCAATATTACAAAAGATATTGTTCAAAAGAAAAAATAATGTGACAACATACATATATTTCAAAATACGTCAAAGTGTTTTGCCTGTGCATTTGGCTTCTTCAGGACCGTAGCTTGAATATGAGGGAGAGAAGTGCTACTGCATAAAAGAAATACAAAATAAATATACAAACAAACATATAGATCTACTGTATATAAGGTGGACATAATATACATGCAAGAAATGAGGCTGAGCTTATGTGGAGACGGTAAGTCAGTGGCATAGATGTCTGGAGGGGGGACATAGGGGACCAGGGCTGGAGGCGAGCCATGCCTAAGCACAAAGGCCAACCTTAATATAAGTAATTCCTATAATAGGAAATATATAAAAATGTACCACCAGGAATGTAAATAGAACCAAATGGTTTAAATTGGCCAGTACTCAGGGGCGCATGCGCGGAGGGGAATGATGGCGGACGTCTTGTAGACCGGCTCTGGGACACCGCTCTCTCCTCTGGCTCCTCCACAGCAATAAAAGCTGTCAAGCAGCAGAGGAGGAGCGATACCCACACACACAGTAATGCCCGCTGGTCCGGATGGATAAAATAGGTCGGCAGACCTTCCCCCAATTGCCCACCAAGCAGACGCAGCCTACTCACATGGGGAGTTATGTGTCGCGGGCCACATCCCTGGCCTCAGGTGATTATTTAGCCTAGACAGCAGAACCAGAGGTGCAGTCAGATTTCAGAGCAGAGGCACAGCTTCATCCTGCTCCCACTCCAGCTCCTTCTCCTACCCCCGCCCCCCCGCTCCCTACCTCACAGCAGCTGTTCTAGATGACAAGCTGCAAGATCTACTTCAGAATCTAATGCTTACTATATCAGCTGAAATGGGGAAAATTGCGCAGGAATTAAGAGGGGAGATAGCACAAGTGGAAGCGCACACAGATCATTTGGAAACCAAATTTTATGATCTGATCCAGTACGATCAGAGTCCTAGAAGAGGATAATCACATTTTAAAACAGCAGATGTCCCAGATACAATCTCTACAGGAGGACCTGGAGAATAGGGAGTGGAGACAAAACCTTAGATTAAGAGGTATCCCTGAATCTATTGGGGACGCAGATTTACAGAACTATCTGCACAGTCTTTTTACTGCGTTGGCCCTGGCGGTGTGCAATGTAGATTGGCACATGGATAGGGCACAGCACTACCTTGCTCCAAAACCGCCACTAGGCGCCAGACCCCGAGATGTTATTGTCAGATTTCATTATTATTTAGTAAGAGTCCTTACTAAATTCCACATGTAATGCTGCATCTATCGATTTCAGGGGAGAAAAAATTCAAATCTATAGTGATTTATCTCCCATCACATTATCCAAGAGGCGTACCCTCTGCCCGCTTACTCTACATCTGCAGGAACATTGCATTATTTACAGATGGGGCTTTCCATTCCGATTGATAGCAACCAACGTGCAATTAGAGATCTTCAGAAAGGAGAAGCTTCCACTGCCTAAACCAAGAGCAACTACTACTCCTAACAAGCTATGGACTCCAGCGAGATCCAAGAATAACACCCGCTTACCGATCCTGCAGCGATCTCCAGCTTCTAGGCCTCTGCAACCTGACGATGCCCTACACTATACCTAACATCACTTGAGACTTCCTATCTACTACTTCGCTGCCCAATACTTTGTTTATCCTTGCAAGGATAAAATCCAATGACCAACCAAGATTATCTCTCAGCTGACATTCCGATACGAATGGCTTATATCAGAGGAGAGGAGTGAAGTCTCTGCATGCCCTTTACCCTCCCAATGTCGCTCCCAAACATCTACAGCTACGGCTGGGATTTCTGGGTAGCCTAGGCTACTCAGACCTGTTCCAAGTTATGGCCTTATATTGTATTATTGAGTCTTATTTTGAACTGATTGTTTTATGTATGTTTGTTATGCTACGAAACACAGGCTGTGTCTTTTTCAGTCATTGTTTTCTGTGTTATTTTCTGTTGAAACAGCATAATTTCTTTGATATTATACCCTGCATACAATTGCTTCATAATCAGATTACGCCAACACTACTCTTGCAATGTTAAAGGCTTAAATTCCATAAGGAAGAGGTCACTAGCCCTTAGGGATTTCATCCTAATTCAAGAAACACACTAATAAAAAGGTAGCTCATTCCATTTTGCTCTTAGGTATTTTCCCCACAACATATTCTGCTGTAGATGTTACAGGAAAAGCAGGAGTTGCCATCCTCATTAAAAAAGGCTGCCCGATTCGGGTGACTTCCTCGTAGTTAGACCCTCAAGGTAGATACTTATTGCTTTATTGCCAATATAGTGATAAACATCTCACAATCCTTAATGTTTACACACCGAACGATAATCAATCACCATTTTGCACAGACATCATTTCTCCGCTTCTGACTAAATCACACCCTTTCACGATCATTGGTGGAGACTTTAATATATCTATGTTGGCAACAAACGGTTAATATTGATATAGTCCCAAACTCCTGGTCAGATCACTCTTTTTTGATACCTTATTTGCTTTTGGATCAACTACAAGCATGCACCTGCCACTGGCGCTTCTACGACATGTGGAAGTTACTAACTACGACATGTGGAAGTTACTAACTCCATTTCCAAAGCCCTCCATGAGTTTTTCGTATATCGGCTAGTGATCAGCCTTAAGGAACAACTCAAGATGCTTGAGGCCAACTCTGTTGCCCAGCAGCTGCTCTGAATGAAACAGAAGTTTTACCACTATGCTAACAAATCCCATAGAATGCTAGTTAATAAACTGAAATCTCACTCAACACCTACCACACCTGAATTTCTGTTTCAGACAGACAGTGTTCCCACCTTCTGTCCACAGCAAATAGCACAAGTATTTGGAGAATATTATTGTAAACTCTCTAACTGTCTGGCAGCAGACGTACACCCCCCTTTTCATAAGGATTCCTTTGACACTTTCTTTTCCTCCCTCCAACTTCCCAAACTCAAAAAAGAAGATAAATTAGTTTTAAATGCTCCCATTACCATGGACGAATTATGTGCTACTGTTAAGGATTTACCATCTCATAAGTCACCAGGACCGGACGGATTCACTTATGCATATTATAAACATTTTATTGCTGATCTAGGACCCACTTTGTTATTCTTCTTTATTGAATGGGGATATCCCCCACCCACAATTTCAACATTCATATATCACGGTTATCCCCAAACCAGGGGAAACATCTATCGTCTCCAGCCAACTACAGACCTATAGCACTTCTATACACAGATTACAAAATCTTTATGAAAATTTTAGCAAATCGTTTAACCCCTATGCTACCCAGACTCATTCACAATGATCAGGTGGGTTTTGTTCAGATGAGGCAGGCAGGGGATAATACTAGACGTACAATTAACCTGATAGATGTCCTTCAGGGTGTACGAATGCCGGCATTAATACTAAGTCTAGATGCCCAAAAGGAATTCAATCATCTAGGATGGCCATATATGTTTGAATTGCTGTGCCATATAGGAATCCAAGGCCCTTTTTAGAATGCTATCCAGGCTCTATATTCAAAACCCACCACTCAGGTTAAACTCCCACACATTACATCCATGAGCTTACCCATGCTGAATGGCATTAGATAGGGCTGTCCTCTATCTCCTGTTTGTGCTATGTCTTGAACCATTGGCAGCGGTGCTCAGGGCACATCCCGACACAGCAGGCATAACTGTAAAGAGCAAAGAATATAAACTTTCTCTTTTTGCAGATGATGTTCTCCTAACCATAACCAAACCTCACTTAACGCTGCCTCCTTCATATAAACTCTTAAAAGCCTTCGGAGATCTCTCTGGTTACAAATTAAACACTTCAAAGATGGAAGCCATGACCTTAAATATTTCATCCCCAGATCTATTGTTACTCCAACAAAATTACCCATTTTGCTGGTGTATGTCGGCTGTTAAATACCTTGGTATTCACATTACTCTAACCTATGCTCAATTATATGAAGCTAAATACCCTCCATTATTTCAGAAAATCTACACTCTCCTCAGTCAATGGAATTTGTATAAAATATCCTTTTTGGGTAGAGTAAATGTCTTAAAGATGACCATCTTGCTGAAGCTACTTTATTTGTTTAAGACCCTTCTGATCGCATTCCCCCGTGTCTAATTACAAACCTTACAGCGAGCACCCTAAGTTTATCTGGCACGCTAACAAACCCAGGATAGCACAGTCGGTTCTTTTAACATCTAAAACTTCTGGGGGCCTGGGTGCTCCAGATATTGTTAAATATTACTTAGCTGCCCATCTGAGACAAACATTATCATGGTTCACCAAGAAACCCCATAATAGATGGATGGAAATTGAACTAAATTACATTCACCAGATTCACCCTTGCTCCTTGCTGCATCCTTCTCACTATGTAACAACTCCTCCTACCCCTTTCTTATTAGAATCTATAAAATGTACCCTTAAGGTCTGGTCAACATGTACAAAATCACACCAATTACTGCCTAGATGCTCCCCATTGCTGAACCTATTGTATAATCCGGAGATTCCGGACAGCCTGTCTTATTTACCATGCACCCGTAGGCTGATAGTGGAATATTTCAACTACGTCATTTGATCAATCCTGCTACATGCAGAATTCGATTGTTCGAAGAGATTAAAACATGGAAACCCACAATACCCATGTTAGCTAGATACAATTATTTGCAGTTTCGTCACTTTTTTCACTCTATAATTAATATAATTTTAGACCGATCCACAGATTTTGAGAGGATAGCTATTAAAGGTCTTACCCAGCAGCATCTCATCACCTCTCTATATAAATTGCTTCTTAATAGAGAACATGTGGCTGAGAAGTTGTACAGGTATATGAAGAGGTGGGAAGAAGAACTTCAATGTTCAATTTATTTAAAGTGTTGGCAGGTGATATGGGACTCTGCTGCCAAGTCCTCTCGCTGTGTTGTGTACAAAGAAAATATATATAAGGTGCTGATGCATTGGTATAAGACTCCCGTAGTTCTCCACGCATTTAATCCAAGTCTACCTGACAAGTATTGGAGGTGCATTGATGGAGTGGGTACACTGTCACACATTTTTTGGTCCTACCCACGGATTGTGGGATATTGGGTTATGGTTCAGGGGGTATTGGAATTAGTTCTGAATGTTGTTCTACCCCTAGATCCACTCCATTACCTTCCGGGTCTACCCTTTAGAGGTATTCCCAAATTATCTAAACGGTTGGGATAACATAACCATCTGTTAATAAGATAACCAAGATAAATGTACTTGCCATATAAGTCAGGATACAAGTTACAACCCACCTGCATATCTGACCGGCAAGAGTAAAGTAGTGACCTGTTCACATATATAATCTCAGTCCAACCGGAATCCCAGATATTCCCATATATTTGAAAAGCCAAATAAAATGGCAGACTAATTGGCCGATATAACTAGTAGTCACTCGAAAAATGTTACCTATAATGCCAAACAATAATCAGTGACAGGCTGCCAGAAAATAGAACAAGAGGGAAAGCACACACAGTGTACATTTAAGTACTCAACCTTAATATGGCATGCGTATATGACACCACAGTAGGTCTGCACCCAGATCTTCATAGGTGTCAACTGTGAAAAAGAGGATAACTAAATAACAGCCACTCTAAGTAGGAAACTGAATGTGTACCACAAAGGGAGGTAACCTCCCAAGAAAACTGTTATAAAAGTAGTACCTGTCAGAAGGAAACATAACATGCCACACCGCACGGATACCCCCACCATGCCACACATGGAGGGCCCCAGGGAAGCACAGACCAAATACAATATGGTGCGGTGTATGTCTGCCCTAAATGGCCCACATGATGACATCAGATGCACACGCGGCCGCAAGAAGCAGCACGCATGCACTGAAGACCATCGGTGCAAGCGCATTTCAATAGAGTGGACGGAAAGTCCCCAGAATAGGGGACAAAAAACAACTGCTCCGCAGTCACCATCCCAAAGGAGGGACGGTGGGCGGGCGTATATGCCCGCCCCCAGACAAGAAGCCACCAACACCACTCCACAAAAGGACCAAAAGCCAGCTGAACAATCAAAAAATACCTAAAAATACAATAACAAGGCATAACAAATAGCACTGCAATCCAGTACAGATATATATAATGTGATGAAATAGGCGGATACAGTTAGCAGCAAAGGGATTCAAAACAGAAATGACCACAATAACACCTAGACCAGGGGTGTCCAAACTTTTTTCAAAGAGGGCCAGATTGGATGAAGTGAACATGGTGGAGGGCCGGACATTTTTCCGAACATTCTTTGAACCATTAAAATTAAATGCAAATAAATTATTTTATGCCAAGTTAATTGCAAACGACATACTTTTCATTTCATAACATTAAGATCAACTGACAGCTGAGTTTTCACAATGTATTGAAAATAAATTAAAAAAAACTTACCTGTACTAATGTGAAGGGTGAAAAAGGTAGCTGGAGCTGAAGTCTCTGCTCGGCAGCCGGGAGGGGAAGAGAAACACACTTCACGCTGGAAGCACGGCCCTGACGTCACCGCCCTCTGTCGCTCCCAGCGTGGCGCAGTCACGCATGCGCACTGCTCTCAAGCAGAAGACTGTCTGCCACAGAAGGGAGGGCCGTGCGACAGCCGCATTTACACAGACCAGGGAGAATGCGCCGCAGTCAGGCATGCACACTGCCCTCTGCTCTCAAGCAGAAGACTGTCTGCCATAGAAGGGAGGGCCACATTACACAGAGCAGGGAGGGCTGTTGGAGGGCCATATTAAACCGACCCCCGGGCCGTAAATGGCCCGCGGGCCGGACTTTGGACATGCCTGACCTAGACCGACAACAGAGGGTAAAAATAGCTATAAGCCTTTTCTATAATTGTATACTCTCTGTTGTTGGTTGTTGTTGTATACCCTTATGTTCTTGTGGAGGCAAGCTTGTTCTGTCTGTACTGGAAACCGATAATCTATATATTTTCTGTGAGTACTGGCCAATTTAAACCATTTGGTTCTATTTACATTTGTTCCTGGTGGTACATTTTTATATATTATAGGAATTCCTTATATTAAGGTTGGCCTTTGTGTTCAGGTATGGCTCGCCTCCAGCCCTGGTCCTCTATGCTTGCCCTCCAGACATCTATGCCACTGACTTCACGTAAGCTCAGCCTCATTTCTTGCAAGTATATTGTGTCCACCTTATATATATCTATATGTTGGTTTGTATATTTATTTTGTATTTCTTTTATGCAGTAACACTACTCTCCCTCATATTCAAGCTACGGTCATGAAGATCCAAATGCACAGGCAAAACGCGTTGACCGTATTTTGAAATATATATATGTTGTCACTATGTGCTGAGTGGTTATCCTTTACTATACATGAGGGGGGCTTTGTGCTCAATTTTATGTGCTTTGTTCTTATTTTCTCTTTTGAAGAGTATCTTTTGTAATATGGGTCCTATTATGGACATATGATTCTTTTATGCCTATAAATGGCTATATGTATTTTACTATGTGGTCTCTTACTGTGCCCAAAGAATCCAATGCCTTACCGTACTTAGCAGTTTGGTCCTTTTTTTTCTTCAGATAAATTAACTACTTTCATACTATATCTAATAGGGGACATACTTCATCAGATGTTTCCATCGTATTATGAGGGTCTTTATCTATTTCCCACTCGTGCCTTGCCTGATTTCTGATTCTTTGCTGAATTCCCTCTCAGCTTCTCATATTCTTTTCCTCCTTTTTCTCCTTCTACTGGCTTTTTCTTTATTCTCCTTTTCCCTGGGCCTGGGTCCAGGTCCTATCTCCCTTGTCTGCACTTTATCTAAAAAAGCCACTGACTTAGTTGAACTTTTTCCTTCACTATCATATCTTTTGAGCATACAAGTGAAACGACTATGTCTGGATCTACTACATTCTTTGATGGCTGTAAGATTAAATATATCACCTTTTTCCCAGTCTTCCAGATTTTGTTTGAATTTCTGTTGTTTTTGGTACGTAGATTCATTGAATCTTCTCAATTTCCTTTTTTAAGAGTTCATTAAGTCTATCAAGATTTTCTTTAAAGGGTTCTAAAGCTCTAGTACTTTCCTCTATTCCCATTTGAATTTCTAATAGCTGTATCTTCTCTTCTTCCACAATCAGCCTCATGAGGGATAGGCCACATTCAATGCAATATTCCTTCCATTTTTCTAAAAACCTTGGAGTGTGTAGATGCTCTGCAGGGACCACCTTCTCTCTCAACCTTCTAGGTATGACTTTCTGTTTAATATGTGACTCAAGAGAGAGGATATCCCATTTCCTATTTAGAAATGTAATAGTTAATTTGTTATGATGTTTAAATAATTTTTTAATTTGTTAATCTCCCCCAGATTCAGATTGAGCTCCCTGATCAAAGGCTGCTTGGATTGCAAAATCAATCTCTTCCCCTAGTCTATAAGCCATTGAAGTAGCGTCAATGCACCAAAAGCACTGTGCATTAATTACAAAAGAGTGAGGTGTCAGAAAACTGGATGCTCAACAGAAATAACCAATACAAATAATAGCTAGAGGCCCAGAGTTATATTGAAGAGGATCATAGAACCTCAATAATTCAAATCAAACAACAGATAAAAAAGATACGCCAAGGGCCATGCAGCTTAAACAACAATGGCTTTATTGAAAAATATGTATAAACATATTATGTACAAACATGAGCTGAACACTCTCCCTACAAGCTTTAACCAGTGCTCAGTTGGACACTGATAGAAGAAACAAGATTGCTTCTGATGAGAAATGTTATTTAGCAGGTTATATTTACTAAAATAATTGCATTTCCATGTTCTGTGTACCATGGGAGACCAGATTTAGTGAATGCAGGGTCCAGGGTTTATTATCACTTTAAAATAAACATTAAAAACATACTAACAAAGGAGACGTAAAAATGATGTATATCAGTCAAAAATTAAATACGGCTGTAGACAACGTCCTGGCAGGTATTGCCAAACAGAACTTAATGTCATGTACAGGGTGGGTCCAACCTACAGTACAGTATATGCATGTTTTGTATGTGAGTGAAACGCATATTTTTATGCTAGCCAGCTCTCGTGTTAGGGAAAAGGTATATTGCCTGCACAGTGACACTATAGATATTTAATCTTTGTGTTTAATTTTTTAAGATTCATTTAAAAAAGTTTTTTTTTTAATCCTCCAGTAACACGTTAAATCAAAACCCATGTTTACAAAGAATGTTTGCTTCCTGCTTCATTGTGCACACTACTGCCACTTCTGGTTGATTTACCCACTCACATCTATATAATATCAGCATTTTTAAATCAACAGCTATGGGAGTCAAAGTCAGGGGAGAGTCAGTAATGTGTGACCTGGTAGGTAAACACATCCAGTTGGCTCTTCCACAGTTGGGACAGTTTGCTGGGGACTAAGGCTGGGTACACATGAGTGGAATATCAACCAAGAATGGCCGGGTTGGCAGGAACCAAGTAACTTTCAGCCAGTGTACACAGCTCCCTGTCCAACAGAAGCTGGTTGTGAGAATGGGTATGCTGGAAAACTAGCATCCGATCAGTGCTCTCAGCCAATGGCTGCAAATACTGATCAATGCATTCTGGTGGGGGGGCAGTTTGCCTGTCAGAATGCAATAGCTTAGTGGGGGAGTTCACATACTACTATTGCTTGTGTCCCCCTGGGCTAAACATATCTTTTTACACATACATGCTAAAGAATTGGGATGTAAGAAATGGATTTTAAGCACTTCAGTAATTTATGAGTGAACAAGATGACTGCTTCTCTGTTATGATTCAGCTAAATAAAATGCCATGTTATCATCAAAGGGAATCTTTAACATTCAGATTTCTTTAACAAGCTAGTATAATACATTTGAAAGTTTTGCTTTCTTCCAGCATTGACTTCCTTTGCAGCTCTCTGAATTTGGTGGCATGACATTTCAGAGTAACAAAGGCGGTTGATGATGGAAAACAACAGTGTAATCACAGGTCTGATCAAAGAGCAGATAGCTAAAATGCCTCGCAACTTTAGCTGACTGCAGGTACTGATTGTGGGCCATGAACCCTACTTACAGTATATTATCTGTTTTGCCCTGGGAGGCAAATGTCCCCCTGCCCTCAGCCCAGTCATTCCATATATATATATATATATATAATTATTATTATACAGTATTTATATAGCGCTTAAAAGTTTGCTCAGCGCTGTACATTATAGTGGGAGACAGTACATGAGACAATACAGTAACAATACAATACACAAGGGGTTCAAGGGCCCTGCTCCTTGGAGCTTACAATCTTTGAGGGAGGGGATAGTGGTACAGGAGGAAATGGCTGTGGGGGATGGAGTGGTAGGAGGAGTGGAAGAGATCAGCAGTTAGGTGAGGGCGGGGTAGGCTTCCCTGAAGAGATGGGTTTTCTAAAAGTGAGGAGGGTAGGCCACAGTCTGTTGGATTAGGGTAGTGAGTTCCAGAGGATGGGGGAAGTCCTGGAGAAGTCCTGGAGTCGGGCATGGGAGGAGGAGACCAGGGAGCTAGAGAGTAAGAGGTCTTGTGAGGAGCGAAGAGTACGTGTTGAGTGATATCAGGTCGGTGAGGTAGTTTGGGGCAGTATTATGAATAGCTTTGTACGTCAGTGTTAGTAATTTGAATTTTATGCGTTGGGCAATCGGAAGCCAGTGGAGGGAATGACAGAGGGGGGTGGCGGATATGGAGCGGTTCATAAGGTGGATGAGTCTGGCCGCAGAGTTCAGGATAGACTGAAGCGGGCATAGCCTGTGATGAGGTAAGCCGGTGAGGAGAGAGTTACAGTAATCGAGTCGTGAGATAATAAGGGAGTGAATGAGCTGTTTAGTAGTTTCTGGGGTTAGGAACGAACGTATTTTGGAGATGTTGCCGAGGTGGAGCCTGCATGAATTTGCCAGCGATTGGACATGGGGCTGGAAGGACAGATTGGAGTCTAGAGTGACACCTAGAACTTTGGCTTGGGTGGGACTGATGGTGGCGTTGTTGGTCATGATAGAGAGGTTGGGGGGGTTGCGGGCTGGGGGGAAAACTAGGAGCTCGGTTTTGGAAAGGTTTTATTTGAGGAAGTGAAGTGACATCCAGTCTGATATGTCGTTCAGTAGGCAGGTGATTCGGGAGGAGATTGAAGGGGTGAGGCAAGTGGTAGAGAGGTAGATTTGTGTGTCATCAGCGTAGAGGTGGTAGTTGAAGCCGTGGGAGTGTATCCACTGGTCAAGGGAGGAGATGTAGATGGAGAAGAGAAGGGGCCCAAGGACAGAGCCTTGAGGGGCCCCAACAGAGAGGGGGAGAGAAGGGGAGGTGGCAGTGTTATAGGTAACACTGAAGGAGCGCTGTGATAGATAGGAAGAGAGCCAGGAGAGAGCGGAGTCTCTGAGGCCAAGAGAATGTAGTTTTTTGAGAAGGAGGGGGTGGTCAACTGTGTCAAAGGCCGCGGAGAGGTCGAGGAGTAGGAGCACTGAGTAGTGGCCATTAGTTTTGGTGGTTAGCAGGTCGGTGGTGAGTTTGAGTAGGGTGGTTTCGGTGGAGTGTAGGGGACGGAAGCCAGACTGTAGGGGATCAAGGAGGTTGTTGTCGTTGAGGTGGGAGCTTAGGCGATTATAGACTAAGCGCTCAAGGAGTTTGGATGTAAATGGCAGAAGGGAGATGGGTCTAAGGTTGTTTAGGTCGGTGGGGTCCATGGAGGGTTTTTTAAGTATGGGAGTGATGTGCGCGTGCTTTAGAGGGGAGGGGAATGCACCAGTAGAGAGGGAGAGATTGAAGATGTGAGTGAGGGAGCATAGAATGGAGGAGGAGGGTGACCGTAGGAGTTGTGTGGGGACAGGGTCAAGGGGGCAGGTGGTGAGGCAGGCTTCGGAGAAGACCTTATTGACCTCTTCAGTGGTAGCAAGGTCGAAGGAGTGGAGTGTTGGGAGTGTTGGGGGGGTTTTAGTGTGCGGGATGGTAGGTGGGGTGGGGGTTTGGGCAGTTGCGAGGTCAGAGGAGAGGAGTGTTGAGGGGGTTATCATGGGAGGGAGGCTAGGTGGGGTGGGAGTCTGAGCAGTGGCGATGTCCCTACAAATTGCGTCGATCTTGTTTTGGAAGTGGTTAGCAATCTCGTGGGCGGTGAGTGAGGTACTGGGTGGAGGTGGAGGGGAGAGAGTAGGGAGTTAAAAGTAGAGAAGAGCCGACGAGGACCAGAGGAGAGGGTATTGATGAGTGTTACAAACTAGGCTTGTTCAACAGCGTGGAGGGAGGAGGTGTAGGTGAGGAAGGCAGGTTTGTATAGGGTAAACGCTTGTTGGGATCTGGTTTTGCGCCATAATCGCTCCAGCGCACGACTGCGTCATTTAAGATTTTTGGTGTGATCGTTCTGCCAGGGTTGAAGCGGTCGGGGTCTAATGCTTTGTGTGGTTAGGGGTGCTAAGGAATATAGAGCGGCTGACAGCGAGTTGTTATAAGCAGTAGTGGCCAGGTCAGGGCAGGACAGTGGGAGGATACTGTCGTAAAGTCGGTCAGCTGCAGAGTGGAGAGGGGCAGGGTTCAGGTTACGGAGGTTATGGCTGGTGATGGTTTGACGTTTGGGGGAGAGGTGTTTGAGGATGGGGAGACGGAGAACGTAATGAGGTTGTGGTCAGAGAGAGGAAAAGGGGTGTTTGTGAGGTTGTGGGAGGTGCAGAGATGAGAAAAAACAAGGTCCAGGGTGTTCCCGTCGGAGTGGGTGGAGGACTGTGTACACTGTGTGAGTGTAAAAGAAGAGGTTAGGTGGAGGAGTTGGGATGTAGCCGGGTTATTGACATTGATAGGGATATTGAAGTCTCCAAGGATGATGGTGGGTAGCTCTGAGGAGAGAAAGAAGGGTAACCAGGCGGAGAAATCGTCGAGGAAGCCGATCGATTACTGCAATCCTCAGAGGGGTAGGAGAGAATAGTCGGATGCAGTGGGCCTCAAAGGAGGAGAAGGATAGAGAAGGGGGGTTTGGGAGGACCTGAAAGGTGCTCAGCGGTGACAAGAGCATACCAACCCCACCACCTCTACGACCGCACAGTCTGGGTGAATGGGTCCAGACGAGACCTCCATTGGAGAGTGCTGCAGGGGAGGTAGAGTCAGTGGCTTGGATCCAGGTTTTGGTGACTGCTAGGAAGTTGAGGGAGCGGGAGATAAAGAGGTCATGGATGGCGGTGAGCTTGTTGCAAACCGATCGGGCATTTAGGAGTGCACACGAGAATGGAAGGGTGGTTGTGGGGAGCAGGGGGACAAGTGTTAGATTGAGGGGGTTGCGGCAGTTTGTGGAAGTAGGAGGGTGCCTAGTGGGTGAGTGAGGTGGTGAGGGACCAGGGTTCGGGGAGATGTCCCCAGCGGTCAGGAGAAGAAGAAGGGTGAGAAAGGTGGCGTGGGAGAGGGATGTGCAGGAGCGTGTGAGTCTGCCAGTGGTGGCGTTTGGGTCAGTGGGAGAGTGGAGTATTAGGAGGAGGTGGTGAGAATCATAGTGGGGAGATGGAAGCAGTGAGGGTGCGATGTATAGTTGTTTGGGAGGAGTAGAGGGATAGAGAGAGATTTTGGGAATGGAGGAGAGGAATATGAGGAGGAGGAGTACAGGTGGCATTTTAGGAGGGTAAATGGAGTGGCGGACAGGTGAGGGAGGTGAAAGGTTTCTCAGGGTGCATGGTTGCGGATAGTCATGCAGTGGTATTTCGTTGAAGTAGCTTCTTGTAGCAGAAGTCCACGTGCTTAGGATCAGGGTGGGTAGGGATCAGTTTGGTAGGTTGTGGCGGAGGGCAGATTGCAAGCTCCAGTTTGTGTGAGTCCCAGATTGGAAGGTTATGAGGGGGGTCATCAGATGGGCTTCAGGTCAGGGCCAGGTTGATCATCCAATGGGCACAGGAGGTCCGGGTAGGTAGGCCTCACCGAGGCAGGGCCGTTCTTCGGGGGGCAGGGTTGCTCGCCAAGTCTACTTCAGGGGTGGATAGAAGTCTACTTCAGGGGTGGATAGAAGGTCCTCGGGTCAGGGTCAGGCCGTGTCTTGGTAGGCTGTGGCAGGTCTCGCTAATCGCGGGGGTAGGCAGGAGGGCCTCAGGTCCAGATTAGGCCACGTCGTGGAAGGCTAAGTCAGGTCTTGCAGGCTGGGTTCATCTGTGGGTTCAGGAGGAGAAGGAGATGGGGACTGCAGGCTCATGGTTGCGGGGAGCGTGCCGTGGTGGGTCTTGGTGATCTTTTAGACTGCAGGCTCACTGCTGGGTGGATTGCCGGAGAAGCGTGCAGGGGTAGGCCGCGGTAGGCCTGGCCTGGCCGAGTGCTGTTGCCTTGAAGGGGGGGTCTGGGTGAAACCGCTCCACCCTCCAGGTGCGGGTGAGGTTGGGAGGGTCTGGGCAGGTTGGTAGGTGGGGTATATATCATATATTGTTGGTCCTTTTTTTTTAACTTGGTAGCATTTACAGCAGCAACAAATTTAACATTTTTACTGTCATCCCAAGATTTGTTTGTATCTCAATGTGCATACAACTGCAACCAAATAAAAATATTTAGCATACAGAAGCTAGGGTTGGTTAGCTGATATGGAGAGTATAGGCAAAAAAAAAATATTATTTTTGCAACTGTATATAATTCCACTTTTGCGGAACTTCAATCTGCACAACAGCTGGATGCTAAAAATGCAGATTTTTGTTGAGTTGATTTTCATGTAATATACACTGCTCAAATAAACTAAACGAACACTTTTTAATCAGAGTATAGCATCAAGTCAATTAAACTCCTGGGATATTGATCTGGTCAGTTAAGTAGCAGAGGGAGTTATTAATCAGTTTCAGCTGCTTTGGTGGTAATGAAATTAACAACAGGTGCGCTAGATGGGCAACAATGAGATGACTCCCAAAACAGGAATGGTTTTACAGGTGGAGGCCACTGACATTTTTTTCCCTATTCATCTTTTCTGACTGTAAGGTGATATCTGGACCTTACAGAGGTTGCACAGGCAGTCCAACTCTTCCAGGATGGCACATCGATACATGCTATTACCAGAAGGTTTGCTGTGTCTCCCAGCACAGTCTCAAGAGTGTGGAGGAGATTCCAGGAGACAGGCAGTTACTCTAGGAGAGCTGGACAGGGCTCATCAGGACCAGTATCTGTTGCTTTGTGCAAGGAGGAACAGGATGAGCACTGCCAGAGCCATACAAAATGACCTCCAGAAGGCTACTGGTGTGAATGTCTGTGACCAAACAATCAGAAACAGACTTCATGAGGGTTGCCTGAGCGCCCGACATACTCTAGTGGGCCCTGTGGTCACTGCCCAGCACCATAGAGCTCGATTAGCATTTGCCATTGAACATCAGAATTGGCAGGTCCGCCAATGGCACCCTGTGCTTTTCACAGATGAGAGCAGGTTCACCTTGAGCACATGTGACAGATGTGAAAGGGTCTGGAGAAGCTGTGGAGAACATTATGCTGCCTGTAACATCGTTCAGCATGATCGTTTTGGTGGTGGGTCAGTGATGGTCTGGGGAGGCATAGACAATGGCACCCTGACTGCCATTAGGTATTGGGATGAAATCCTTGGACCCATTGTCATACCCTACGCTGGTGCAGTGGGTCCTGTATTCCTCCTCGTGCACGACAATGCCCGGCCTCATGTGGAGAGAGTATGCAGGCAGTTTCCTGGAGGATGAAGGAATTGATACCATAGAATAGCCCCCACACTTGCCCGACCTAAATCCAATAGAACACCCTTGGGATATCATGTTTCAGTCCATTCCCTTTTGTTTCTCCTACACTTTCCTGTGTAAATTATTCAAGCCTTATTAATCAGCTCCATGTCCATACTGTAGCCTGTATCACTTTCACTATAAATTGCATAAAAGAGCATTGTGCTGAACAATCTAAGGAATGGAAACATTGAAGACTTTATTCTTTTCCTGGACATCATGGGCATATTTTTTTAAATATGATGTTCTTGCATGCAGAAGAGATGTTGAAATCACCTTCACCTATGCAATTCTCGCCTAAACCACAGATCCACCAAGTAGTCGTTTGCAATGGCATCTGCCACACACAAATCCACTATGTTTGTTACATATATATATATATATATTATATACAGTAGGAAAGACTAGATATGTGCAGAGGGATACATTTTATTTTTTTTTGGATCGATTCACTAAGTTACTAATTTCATTGTCTTGCATGCATAGCAACATTTGTTTACTGTATTCATTTTCAACCAGATTGACATTTTTCCAATGGATTTGAAGTATTTGAATCAAAAATATTCATCTGAATTCACTGTGAAAAATAATTGGTTCTACTTTAATCCAAATTTGAATTTTGGAAGACGGCTATATTCTTTCTAGTCTACACTATTCTATTCAAAATTAAAATGTCAGAAGATGATTAAATTCATTTTATTCTATTCTATTCTTTTTTTTCAAATTCTTTATTTATGTAGACAACACTGTGCTTAGAGAGCAATTCAATATATCCAGAATATACAGAACAGAAAGGAGTAACACCCCAAATGTACACAGGTCATCTTGAAAATATACAGCCATAAGTATAAACAGTTGCAAATGCAAAATAAGCTTTCATTAGATTTCCAATTAGCCCTTAGGCTGTTAAATGGGAACCAAACAAGAGGGGTACTTCAGAGGTTTATCTGACTGCATCTATAAGCGCCCGGGTTCGTCCATTTTAACAAAGTATATTTAGAAGGGGAAGAGAAATGGGGTGAACTCAGAGAGGGAAAGCTAGAATAGGAAGAAGGGAAGAAAGAGAAAAAGAAAAAAAAAGGGGGGGGAGATACCGTAGGAGGGAGGGATAACGCTAGCCAAAAAAGGGAGGGGGGTAGGATGTGTCAATCTTGTATGGAAGGTACAAAGAGGGTTTTCCCCTCTTCAGAGAAAGTAAGCATGTTCCAGAGAAGTCAGGTTTACGAGTAGGCCTCTCATCTGTTTTGCGCTGCTAGTATCAGGTCCTTCATTTGTCCACCTTTGAGAGCCAGAGCAAGATGGGAGGGGGTTGTGTATCTCTCCAAAGGGCAATACATGATCTAGCAGAAATAAACAAATGGTGTAGAATTGATCTGCTGTATGTTTTTTCAGGTATATCCAAGACATGTAAGAGGAAGAGGGCTGGGTCTTCAGGAAGGACATAGTCAGTGAACTTCTGGGCGATATGACATACCTCTTTCCAGAAGGATTTAAATTTTGGAAACGTCCAAAAGATGTGTAATAAGACTCTCACCATCTTGGCATCGCCAACATAGGTCTGAGAGAGTGGGACAATATTTGTGAAGTATCAACGGTGTACGGGATCATCCGGTAAGAAGTTTAAAGTTTGTTTCCTGCATCCTCGTACCCTTTTTGTATGAAAGGGGGAAAGTAGCCCTCTGGTGGAGTAATCAAGAGAGAGTGCATTAGAGAGAGGGAATGAGGCAGAGGGACATCCCCTCACGCAGGCATTCAAAGGGAGTCAACTGATATTGAAAACTGTCCGGAGAAAGGAGTGTCATCAAGAAATGACATAGCTGCAAGGCACTCCAAAAGTTCAGTTGATAATGCTCTGTTGCAGAGGTGAATATTGTAATTGAAGGCCACTGTGTGGAGTGTAAAAAGTGGGATGCTTGGCAACAGTGGGAGCCCAAAAGGTTATGAAGTTTTATGAAGTGTTCTCCCTGGTAATCTGGAAGAGAAGAGTGGGTTTTCTAAAATCGGATAAAGGGGGGAGTAAGCAGATTATAAAGGGGTGGTGAGGCACAACCAAGCACAAATAGTCAGTGTGGCATTTGCTTGTTTGAAGAATTCCCTGGGTATATGGATTAGTAAGGCTTGAAAAAGATAAGTGAACTTAGGCAAAATGGACATTTGGATGATATTACATCTGCCAAACAATGAGAATAGACCTTGGTGCCATGTAGAGAGCAGGGGGTACTTACTTTACCAAGTAGGGGAACAAAGTTTAGCGTATAAATTTGGCTTAGACGTGGAGGAATATACTGTAGGTGCCTAGATAGTGAAGAGCTGAAGCGGTCCATTTGAAATTTCAGGGTATCTATTTGGGGTTGGGACATGGATAAACCCATCACCTTTGATTTGTAAACATTAATTTTCAGATTGGAAAGGGAATTGTAGACCTCAAGTTCTTTGCAGAGATTAGGTATAGAGATAATCGGGTTGGTGAGCAAGAAAAGCATGTCATGCGCGTACGCAGAGACTGTTTTGGGAATCTCCAATGCTAATTCAGTATCTCACAGAAGTGAGAACACCCCTTACATTTTTGTAAATATTTTATTATATCTTTTTTTGTGACAACACTGAAGAAATGACACTTTGCTACAATGTAAAGTAGTGAGTGTACAGCTTGTATAACAGTGTAAATTTACTGTCCTCTCAAAATAACTCAACACACAATAAAAGTGAGTACACCCCTAAGTGAAAAATGTCCAATTTGGGACCAACGTGTCAATATTTTGTGTGGCCACCATTATTTTCCAGCACTGCCTTAACACTCTTGGGCATGGAGTTCACTAGAGCTTCACAGGTTGCCACTGGAGTCCTCTTCCACTCCTCCATGATGACATCACTGAGTTGGTGGATGTTAGAGACCTTGTGCTCCTCCACCTTCCATTTGAGGATACCCCATAGATACTCAATAGGGTTTAGGTCTGGAAACATTCTTGGCCAGTCCATCACCTTTACCCTCAGCTTCTTTAGCAAGACAGTGGCTGTCTTGGAGTTGTGTTTGGGGTTGTTATCATGTTGGAATACTGCTTCAGTATGGCACGGTACATGTTGGCATTCATGGTTCCCTCAATGAATTGTAGCTCCCCAGTGCCGGCAGCACTCATGCAGCCTCAGACCATGACACTCTCGCCACCATGCTTGACTGTAGGCAAGACACACTTGCCTTTGTACTCCTCACCTGGTTGCCGTCACATACGCTTGACACCATCTGAACCAAATAAGTTTATCTTGGTCTCATCAGACCACAGGGCATGGTTCCAGTAATCCATGTCCTTAGCCTGCTTGTTTTCACCAAACTGTTTGCAGGCTTTCTTGTGCATCATCTTTAGAAGAGGCTTCCTTCTGGGACAACAGTCATGCAGACCAATTTGATGCAGTGTGTGGCGTATGGTCTGAGCACTGACAGGCTGACCCCCACCCCTTTAATCTCTGCAGCAATGCTGGCAGCACTCATATGTCTTTTTCCCAAAGACAACCTCTGGATATTACACTGAGCACGTGCACTCAACTCCTTTGGTCGACCATGGTGAGGACTGTTCTGAGTGGAACCGGTTCTATTAAATCACTGTATGGTCTTGGCCACCTTAGTGCCTAGACCATCTTTATGTAAAGCAACAATTCTTTTTTTTTTTTGTATTAACAATATTTTTTGGTTTTCATATAAATATACAAACAGTATGTTTGAAAAAGATTAAAAAAAAAAAATAACAGAAGGGTACATCGAAGGTAAAACTGCATAGGTTCAGGACAAGTAATGTCATAAAACAGTGTAGGGGTTATTAGGACCTTACAGTTTAGGCCGGTAAAGAAGAAATGAAGGTGTTCCATGGGTGCCATACTGTCTCAAACACAGCAATCGAACAACTATGTAGGGCAGTCAAATACTCCATCTATCTTACATCAGCAATAATTTTGTAACAAATTGGCATTGAAGGGGGCGTAGAGGATAGCCAACACATTGGAATGCTTCTCCTAGCCACGGTCAGGACATGTACAGAAAGTTTCCTGGATGATTTAGGTAGTCCCAGGAATGGTAGACTTAGCAAAAAATATAGTGGATCAAATGGGAGAGAGGTATGCAATAGCGATTGTAACAAGGAGAAAACATCTACCCAAAAGGGAATAATGGAACTGCATGTCCAAAAGATATGGTAGAGAGAACCAAGGTCTTTACCACAGCGCCAGCAAGCAAGAGAAGCATTCGGGTTATAAGCGTGGAGGACTTCAGGCATTTTGTACCACAACATCATGATCTTGTATGTATTTTCCTTAAAGACCACACACAGACAGAAGATCTAGATGCTTTTTCCCAAATTTTCTTCCACATTAACAAACCAATGTCACATTGTAGAAATTGAGACCACTTACACATGTAAAGGTGAGTGTCATTGGATAAGGAGGGGGCATCCATAAGCAGTTTATAAGCGTTAGAAATAATACCTCTTTGGTGTGGACCCTGTATGCATAAACGTTCAAAGGGAGTAGGCTTCCCCAGGATCAATGAGGGTGACAAGGTAGAAAAGAAGTGACATATTTGAAGGTAAATATATAAGTGTTGGGATGGTAGAGGAGCTTTTTTATGGAGGTCTGAGAATGAATGTATCTTCCGAGTCACCGGGTGTACCAAATGACACAGTTGGAAAAGGTTGGCTGCAACCCAATGAGACATCCGGGACACAGCCATATTGTCTGGGAGATTAGGATTATATAGGATATTTGTCAGTGGGGAACAGTCATAGACCAGTGCAAATGTAGCCTTACATTTCTGCCAAACAGTCAGAGAAAAGTGCATGGGACCAAGGAATAGGTGACGAAAGGAAGAGACATCCACTGCTGAGGTCGACCAAAGGAGGGAGCAAGGATGGGCCAGAGACAGCTGCAGAGATTCGATCTCAGTCCATGTGTTGGGAGGGTAATGAGTGGACCAAGACATGAGAAAACGAAGGTGAGTTGCATAATAGTAGGTTACTATATCCGATGCCCCCAAGCCCCCCCTAGAATACAGGGAGAGCAAAACAGAACGTGCAATTCTATGCCACTTCTTGTGCCAAATAAAATGCAAGAAAGATTTCTGAAGGGAGTGAAGTTTGGACATAGGGACAGAAACGGGGAGGGTCGCAAACAAATATAGAAGTTTGGGTAACACAGTCATTTTTAGTACGTTGATGCATCCGAGAAAAGAAATGGGTAGAGCATCCCAGTGTTTCAGAGAGCGAGAAAGGTCTGGGGTCAAACAGTTCGAAAAGATTCTCATAGTATGAGCCAAAAAGGGATGCCATGACCTGGGGATCATAGGTAGGGCTTCCATTCGGTTGGATTAAAAGATCAGGCATCATTGAGGGGGATTGAACTTTGAGTCGATTGACTAACATACGATGAGGTTTATTAGAAAATTCGTAAAATTTCTGCTTAACCCAAAGGAGGGTTTGTCCAGACTTACTGGAGCCTTGGCACTCGCCGAGGACTTTTTTTAAACGGGAGCCCATAGAAATACAGAGTCCTCGAAATACCGCCTTATGGGCCTTCCACAGTGTTGAGGAAGAAGCTATGGAACCATTGTGGGTAAAGTAAGTATCAAGTCCCCGAAAAAGTTAATCCCGAAGATGTTCTGTGGAAAGAAAGGTCTCATTGAGGCGCCAATGGCATGATTTGGGTATAACGGTAGGGAAGAAAAGGTTGAAGGTCAGAGAGGCGTGGTCAGACCAGGTAATGGGGTTGATTTCAGAGGAGACCAGGAGAGGAAGCATTGGCGCAGAGATAAAAAAAATGGTCTAGGCGGGAGAAACTATGGTGAGGGGTGGAGTAGAAAGTAAATTGTTTATGGAGAGGGTGTTTAATCCACCAGGCACCAAGAGACGATGCTCCCTAATCAGTCTGCGGAAAGATTTTGAAGAGGAGCATTGCCTGATTGAGGGTGTAGACTCAAAAAGGAACTTTCCGGTCTTTATGGGGGGAAAAAATCAAATTAAAATCACCCCCAACAATTACATGCAAAGTAGAAATGGAATCTAAGTTAGTGAGTGTGTGGGAAAGGAATTGCAATTGACCCGTATTTGGGACATATAAATTCAACAAGACAAGGGGAATGTTACCAAGCATACATTCCAAAATAATGAAATGACCTCGTGGTCGACTTTGGAGGAAACAACCCGAAGGGAGCAGTGTGTCCTAATCAAAATTGCCACCTCGGCCTTCCCAGAAGGATCAAAGGCCGAATAGGCTTGGGAAAAAAAATCTTGAGGCAAAACGAAAGGAGCCAGTTGATTTGAAATGGGTCTCCTGGACAAAAGTAATGTCTGCTACTGAGGATCGAAATTCCCTCAAAGCCATCCACCGTTTTTGAGACCCTTGACATTATGGGGTTTATTTACTAAAGCTGGAGAGTCCAAAATCAGACTCCCTTCTGCATAGAAACCAATCAGCTTCTAACCTCAGCTTGTTCAATGAAGCTTTGGCAATGAAACCTGGAAGCTGATTGGTTTCTATGCAGAAGGGAGTCTGATTTTGGACTCTCCAGCTTTAGTAAATAAACCCCTATATGACAAAAATCTCAAAGCCATCATGAAATAATAATGGATGAAGCGTATGTGTTAGCAAGAAAAATAAATGAAATACCATGATGAAACAGAATAAAAAATGGAAAACATTAAAATAACAAAGAAAAGAGAAAACACAGTGGGAGACATAGGTATCCATAAGGATATAAACTTGGGAACATCAACTAGACCCAAGTAGTCTAGGCCGATGGCTAGACAAAATCGGGAGCAGCACGACATCCGACACATCAGGAAGGTCGTCAAACCCGGCCAGGAAAAATAAAGGTGAAAAATGTACCCAACAAGGGTTCTGCCGGCCAAAAAAAAAAAAAAAACCTGTGGAGAAACCATGTAGAGATGAGGAAGGAAGGATCATCACCGGATTCACAACAAAAGGTCACCCCAGAGAATCATCAGTCAGGCGGATCAGTTGACTGAGGAGGACGTGGACGTTGTGGGAGAGTCTCTTCCGGCCTCCGTGAACTGGAGTCCAGATCTTGTTGGGGGTGGCGGAAGGATGGGATGGAGTAGGTGGCAATGAGGACACATCATCTGACAAAGGTGGAAGTCCCAGCTGCTTTAGGAAAAAGTCTGCCTCTTGAAGATCATGGAGAATAACTTGAGTATTGTCCCTAGATACGACCAGCTTGAAGGGGAACCCCCACCGATACGGGACACTGAGTTGCTGAAGGTGTGTTATGATCGGCTTCAGAGCTCGCCGTTTGGCCAGGGTAATCGGGGACATGTCACAGAAGAGTTGGAGTCTGTCACCTTTAAATTCCAGAGAAGATTTGTGGCGAACTGCTGATAATAAGGCTTCTTTGCTTTGAAAGAAATGGAAGCGAACTATGATGTCGCGTGGTCTGGTGCCTTCAACAGGCTTCGGGCCCAAAGAGCGATGAGCCCTATCCATTCGCCAATCAGCCTCTGGAATCATGGGAGCAGTTGCGATGAAGGACAGCAGGTGACGGTGTATTTGTGCGTTAGCAATAAATTCCGACATACTGCGAATATGGATATTTTGGCACCGTTCTCTGTTTTCGAAGTCCTCTTGTTGGAGCTGCATTTGGGATATGGAGTGCTTCAGATATGCGTTGTCTTCCTCCAAAACATGAACGTATTGCACCAATTCATCAAACTTATTTTCCAATTGATTTGTGCGGTCTCCAATGTTGGCTATTTCCCCTCTGAGATCCAAGGCCAATTTTCCAACTTCAGCAGATATGGGTGCTGTGATATTGCGTAAAAATACTTGCAATTTATCATCTAATGCTGAAATTGTGAGAGAAGATGATGATGCAGCCTGCTGGGAAATCTGGGTAGAGGGTTGCTGATTCCCTGATGCATGGTGGTCTATTGCCCCTCCAGTTATGTTCTGGGGGTCAGAATCCTCCATCTGGGGATGGATCAGGGCAGAGGATGTCAGGTGTGCTTTGTTACAAGAGGGTGCAGTACCCTCCGTGGCCACTGGGGGTCTGGGATCGCTCCCTGGGCTCCTGATATCACTAGAGGATATCACTAGATTTCAGCCTAGAAAGAAACCGCCGAAGCGGTGAGGGCTGTGGATCTTGTGGCTGCGGGGATGGGGGCTTCCAGCGCCCTATCTTCCCCATGTAAGCCTTTCCCTGGTGTGGGATCGGGTGCTGGAGGAATGTGACTCACCCGGAGTAGAGAGAGAGCTGAGTCACGTGACGGGTGAGTCCGTGCTGGCCGAGGATGAGCGGAGCTCAGCGATTAAGCAACCGCCATCGTCAATGGTCGTGCATGCGAACCTCAGAGAGTTATTTGCCATGAGGTGCCATGTTGAACTTCCAGTGACCAGTATGAGAGAGTGAGAGTGATAACACCAAATTTAACACACCTACTCCCCTTTCACACCTGAGACCTTGCAACACTAACGAATCACATGACACCGGGGAGGGAAATTGTCTAATTGGGCCCAATTTGGACATTTACTCACTTTTGTTGCCAGTGGTTTAGACATTAATGGCTGTATGTTGAGTTATTTTGAGGGGGCAGCAAATTTACACTGTTATACAAGCTGTACACTCACTACTTTACATTGTAGCAAAGTGTAATTTCCTAAGTGTTGTCACATGAAAAGTTAATAAAATATTTACAAAAATGTGAGGGGTGTGCTCAATTCTGGGAGATACTGTACCAGTGATATCCGGGTTATGTCTAATCCTGCAAAGAAATGGTTCAAAAGAAAGTAAAAAGAGAAGAGGGGATAATGGACAGCCCTAGTGAGGACCATTAGAGATGGAGAAAGATTCAGGGAGGAGACCATTTACTTTGACTGCTGTCAGGGTTGAGTATACACTGGAAATCAACCTTGTCATCTTCTCTCCTATACCTACATGGCGCAGGACCGTAAACATGAAAGTCCAAGCAATGTGGTAAAATGCCTTTTCTGCATCCATACCCAGGAACACAGAAGGTGTCTTTGAAAGGTTGGCCACATGTATTAAAATTGAGGACCTTGATGGTATTGTAGCAAGCTTCCCGTGTCGGTATGAAGCCAACTTGGTCAAGGTGAATCAGGTCAGGCAGGTGTGGTTGAAAACGAGTGGCCAAGATTTTCGTGAAGAGCTTCAGGTCCACATTCAGTAAAGAAATGGGACAATAGCTACTACAAGATGAAGGGTTTTTCCCTTCTTTGGGGATGACCGAAATGTGGGCTCTCAGCGTATCCGTAGGAAAGGCCATTTAATGTCCCAGGACATTGAACAGTTGTACCATATGTGGCCCTAAGAAAGGCAGGAAGAGTTGGTAGTATCTGAGTGTGTAGCCATCTGGGCCTGGAGCTTTTCCCAGCTTCATAGTGCCAATAGCCACTTGCAGTTCTTAGGTAATAGGTTTTTCTAGTTCCACACGTATCTGTGCAGATAATTTTGGGAGACCTGAAGAAGAAGTATATTTCTTGTTTCTACATGGAGGTGTCGGTCTACTGGTCAGGTTATATAAGGATTGGTAAAACTCCTGAAAGGAGGCGCAATCAGAGGGGGGTAGGTGTATTTTCCTACCATCATGGCCCAACAGATGTGGAATATAGGACTGAGCGCGTTGGTCTTGTAGGGATCTAGCTAACAGGCGACCGCATTTATCCCCTGATTCATAATAGTGTTTCCGGCAGGATTGCAATGCCACTTTGGCTTTATATTGGAGAAGAGAAGTGATTTGTCTGCGTAAGCTTAAAAGTTCCTTTTCCACAGATGCTGTAGGCAGTCGTTTATGTTGAGCCTCCAACGAGTGTATATCCGCTAGCAGTCTAGATAGTTCAGCTTCACGGTCACGTTTAATTCTCGAGCCATATTTGATAAGAATCCCCCTAATCACCATTTTATGAGCTTCCCAGACTATTTTGGGGTCACTATCTGAAGTGGAATTCCTTTGAAAGTAGAATTGGATCTCTTTGGTGACATCCTCGACAACTGATTTGTCTTGGAGGAGACTCTCATTGAGTTTCCAATGCCCCATATGGGGGGGGAAGCATGTTTTGTCAAAATTATTCTCATCGTGTAGTCCGACCATGTAATGTGTCCAATCTCAACCACCACTACCGCAGATAGCAGATGATGGGGAACCAGAGAAAAATCTATTTGGGAATACGCCTTATGCAGGAGCGAATAAAAGGTATAGTCCCTTTCATCAGGATGAAATAACTGCCAAGCATCTATAAGTTGGAATTGATGGAGAGCCTGCAAGGCATGCTTTCGGCCTCTAGAGGTAATAGAAGAACCCCCCCATCGAAGTGTCTACTTTTGGATCCAAGGGTAGGTTAAAGTCTCCGAGGAGGAGGAGTCATGAGAGCCTCTATCTTAGTGCAGAGAAACTGGTCTTGATGGTTATTAGGAGCATAGACCGTAGCTAAGGTCAGCTTAATTCTGCCAATTGTGCCTTTAAAGAACAAAAATTGACCCTCCACATCCGCTCTGAACTCGAGAAGTAACCAAGGCAGTCATTTAGAGACCAAGATGGAGACACCTCTGGATTTGGATGTCCGGTTAAAAACATGATAAGCGAATGGGTAGAATTGCTTTCTGGGGCTTTCCTCTCTTTGAAATGGGTTTCCTGAATAAATACAATGTCCGTATGAGAGTGTTTCAGATCTTGAAGCAGCATCCTGTGCTTCTCTGGGACATTGAGTCCCTTCGCATTCAAGGAGGTAATACTCACACCACATCCATCCTGTCCTCCAGAGAAAAAAAAAGGGGGGGGTTTGGAGAAAGGGAGATAAGATAGATACAAGAAAAGAGAAATTCAAGAGAGGAAAGGTAAACGTGAAGGTCTTAGAAAATAGATCAAGAAGGAGCGAAGTAAAAGGGAGAAAAACACCTATCAGGGATTAGTGGTTGGGGCAGTGGAGGTCCGTAACCATCACTCCTAGTAAAACAAAATTGTACAAAAAGGCACTTACGTGTCCAAATTACCACCTAGGTGAGTGGAGGCCTAAGTGAGGAAGTGGCTGAGTGGGGTTGGAGGAGAGTAGCGCCCCTCCCTCCAGCAATGTGTAAAGTCACTAATAGACATAGGTTTGTACAGATAGAGCTCGTTCATGAGTAATTAGTAATGTCAACAAGATATTAAGGCATATTCCAGTATAAGATATCCAAGAGCACTCAAAGGGTCAAACAGTACATATTCAACCCACAAATGATAAACAATTTTTTCAGAAAAGAGTACATACTAGAGTCATCTACTTTGAGAGACATACAGTTTGCCCACCAACCCCCATCTGTCAGGCCATATGTGTGCCCCCCAATAAACCAGGGGGCCCAGCACCTGACACCGACAGCAGTGGGGTCCCCAAGCCACCGCCAAAAGCCAAGACGTATTTCCCTTGGCGGAAGGGTACCAACCCATAGTCTGGGAGAGCCTGCCAGCCCCAAACAGGCAGACAGTCAGAACCTTAATACTAGAGGTAAGTAACTCCAATACAGTGCACTAATAACCGAGATGACAAAACTAAGGGAGGTGGAGTGAACACACATCAACAGTGATAGTTTGTACATTTACTGAGTACCGATGCACCAAAAATGCAACAGTGGGACATCCAGGCACTCAGCACCAGCAGTACTACTCTCAATGGAGCACATAATAAGCACGTGGGGGGACTGGGGTCTCCAGGTGGTACAGTCCCCTCATCAGGCACCCATGTCCCCAAGAGACAGCAGCCCCCTCTCTCAATAAAATCAGAGCCCCCTCACATCCTGTCTTGCAAGAATCATACTAATACAGAGGACACACTGATATATAAATATCCCGGGGCAGGTCCTGTAAGATGGGCTCTCTTCTAGGTTTACCTGATCAGAATTCCAAAAAAACTCGTAGTTCACTGCAGCTCCTCATTATACATGAGGGAAAATATTGAGGCACAAAGACCCCCCCTGAAGATGAAATATCATTAAAGAGGTTGTATGTTCAAACCCATAGGGACACTGTCACTGAGAGATTAAGGCTCAAATTCCTCCTGTAGGCACATTAAGAAATTGTAGTCTCCCAGCACAAAGGAGGTGGGAGGCATAAGAACTCTGGAACCTCAGGATAAAGATGATATCCTCATGCCTGAATACCAGGGTACAGATTGTCTTTGTCCGGAGTATTATCCAAAGGAGAAGACAGGAACAACAAAAAAAAAATTGAGGAGAAAAGCCCTCCATTAATCATATAACAGGCTAAAAGCCAAGGTCTCCACTTGATATAGTCTCGAAGGAGCGACCGAGGGGCCCATTCCAATATCCATTACAAAGGGGTGTGAAGAAGAGAAGGCAGCAAGTGCGGAGCAGAGTCTATATATCAGGATACAGTTCACCAGAAAAATTGAGGGATCCAGTCCTCTAGTAAAAAGGTGTAAATAATGCGGTACACAAGGCCTTTAATCCCCCAAATCGGATTATACATTTGGCATATTAATTACAGTTAGGGACATACCTATGGGCAACGTCCCAATGAGGGAGAGTTGTTCAGGATTTACTTGTGGGATCTGGTTTCCAGAGTTGTGATCTCCGTCTGGGCCTTGCTGTTCGAGGAGCAAGGCCCATGGATGTGGAGAGGCGAGCAGCACGCTGGGTACAGAATAATAATGGTTGCAGCTAGTCCGGTATCAAGGTAGGAGGGATCTCCAAAAAGGCAAACAGGTTCGGGAGGTCTGTTGGTTGATGCAAAACGAGAGAAGACTTACCTTTCCTGATCATCATAAAGAAGGGGAAAACCCAGTGGTATGGATTACCCAGGTGTTGTAGTCTCTCCAACAAGGGCCGCAGTAAGGCTCTGCATTGCAGGGTTGCTCTTGACAGGTCTGGAAATATCTTGACAGTCGCTCCATCAAAGTCCACAGCCCCCACGGTCCAAGCTCTCCGCAGTATAAGCTCTTTATGGGTGTACCGATGTAGGCAGCAGATGATGTCTCGTGGTCTGTTTGGGTCCACTGACTTAGGGCCCAGTGCCCTATGCACCCTGTCAAGCTCAAGCGGTTTCAGTGGGGCTGCACCAAGAACATGATGAAATATGGCAACAACTGTGTCTTGTAGGTCCTCCGGTCCAGTGGCCTCAGGGAGTCCATGGAGTCGTAAGTTGCTGTGTCGGCTCCTGACCTCCATGCCCGCCACACTCAGTTGTTGGGTTACTGCGTGGTCCACTTTGCTTGCCTGTTCCCGCTCCACCGCAGTGATTCTGTCGTCCATAGCTCCCATTGAGATGTCCCCCTTGGAAAGATGCTCAGATAGTTGTTGCACGTCCGTGCGGATCACCTGAACATCTCGGTTGTGTGATTCGGTCATGTGGAGGAGCAAGGCCTCAATATTGGCCCTTGTGGGGAGAGCCCGTAGGAGTTCTCTGATCTCTGCATCTTTGCGCAGGTAGATGAGTTACGTTGAGGGAGTAGCGGAGTCTGGTGGATGGGAGGCCAGGACTGAAGGGAGATCTGAGTATGCATCCGAGCCACCAGATGGAGCAGGGGAAGCCACCGATTCCGACTGGAGGACATGTTCGGCCACGGCACTGCAAGTGTCTGCCATGGCAGGCCAGAGACTGGCAGCTGAGGTTCCCAGGCAGAAGTGTTGAATGGCTGACCGGGCCCTGGGAGTCTTCAAACATTTTGTGGCACTCATGAAAGCTGTAGAATGTGGGTGTAGAGCTGGAGGGAGACGGGAGCTCAAGAGAAGTACGTCCTTACTCTGCCATGTCTAAGCCATGCCCCCCCCATTCTAATCTATTATATTTGTGTTCTATTCTATTTTACTCTTTCTATTCCACTTTATTATTTTCTATTCTGTTCTACTTCTATTTTATCTATTCTATTCTTTTCACAATTCAAATTTTGAAATTTGAATTTCAGAACATGGCTATATTCTTTCTATTCTATTCTATTTTTTCCGGTTTCTTCTGTTCTATTCTATTATTTTCTATAATATTGTTTCCTATTGTATTGCTTTCTATTCTTTTTTATTCTACTCTTTTTGAAATTCAAATTTCAGAACATGGCTAAGTTCTTTCTATTTTATTATATTCTATTCTAGCCTATTTTTTTCTGTTCTGTTCCATTCTTTTATTTTCTATTCTATCCTTTTATTTAATATGCTATTATGTTTTGGTCTGATATTTTCAATTATATTCTATTTTATTCTATTCTTTGCGAAATTCAATTTTTGGAACATGGCTATATCTATTCTATTCCTTTGTTTTCTATTCTATTCTTTTATTTTATTTTCAATTTGTTTCTTTTTTCCTCTATTCTATTTTCTACTTTTGGAAGACTGTTATATTCTAATACACACCGATGTAAAAGAAAATCAGCAATAGTTAGCAATATATTTACATTTCACATTTGTTTTTTAATTCAATTTTGTTTTCAAATTTGTTTCAAATTTCAATATTGTGGACAAAATTATTTTTGCTATTTTGGATACTATTGTAAATCAGAAATTTTCATAAATCCAAATCTCTGAATAAAAATTTGGTCTGAATTTTGATTACGATTAACATGAACCACACATGTCTAGGAATGAAAAATGACTATCAGAGTCAGTCTTTAATCTTTTGGAAGGGGTATACCTTTTTGGGACATTTACCAAACAACTCTTTCATGCAGACAACCCTTCTTTGCTGGACTTTTAGTATCGGAGTACTTTTCAAAGTATTTTAAAGTAACAAATAACTTACTCTTGCTTATTAAGAACAATTATACACCTGTGCAGTGCATCATGCAGATACAGGTTAGAAGCTTCAGTTAGTATGCACACTACAATGAGGAAAAATGTGATCTGAGATATTTTTGTACAAGACTGGATGGTTGGAGTATTTTTGTAATTGCTGATCTCCTAGATTTTCACACACAACATTTTGTAGTGATTACTCAGTATGGTACAAAAACATCTGAAGATGGAAACGCTTTGTTGATAAGAGAAGTCAGACTGGTTTGGAATTATAGAAAGGCTATTGTAACTCTTATAACCACTCTTTATACCTGTGGTGAACAATAAAGCACTTCAGAATGCACAACACAACTAACCTTGAGGCAGATAGGCCCCACATTCGGTTCCACTGCTGTCAGCAAAGAACAAAAGCTGCAGTGGGTACAGGGTCACCAAAACTGGAGAGTTGAAGAATGGAAACATAAAGCTTAGTCTGATGAATTTTGATTTCTGCCGAAGCTGTGCAAAGATGGATTTTTTTTTCCAGTCAGATGACCAAAAAAAACCAAACCGATTCCCCCATCCCCACATTCAAATTATAACGGGGATTTCCCCTTCAGCACTATTGTATTCTTGCAGCAGGACTCTTTTGTTAGAATACACTGATCAGCACTGCAGCTGAATGGCTGCAACCACCGATCGACCGTCCAAATTTCAATCAATATATGGCCAGTTTTATACACACAGATGGTAGGCCAGTCACTGGATATGAATTAAATGGAACACCCTTGGGATATGGTAAAACTGAATTATTTTGTGGATTGGGATATCTATGTCATTAGGAATTGAGGCTGTTTTGAAAGCAAATGTAGCTCAGCCCAGTACTACTCTACTGTAGTGTAAGTAATACATTGCTTGGTGTACATATGCATGATTGGTGTAGGTATGCATGATTACTTAATATTATACCCACTTAAAGATCGCCCATCCACAATGTACTGTGGATGGGCGGCAGCTACAGTATCAGCGAAGTACCCGTACATCGCTGTGTTTTTCCGGGTTTTGAGCATGCATGATCGTGCTCCCCCCTCCTCTGACCCCAAACAGGCACAGAATCTAGCTGGACCTTCTCTCTCTGGAATCTTTTCATTTCAGGGAGTGAAGAAAGGCACACCACATGGGAGTAAAAGCAGCACATTTGCACACACACACACACACCATAGTTAGATACATATTAACCCTTTGATTTCCATTTTTAACTTTGATCACCCCAGATGTTAACTCCTTCCTGCCATTAGTACAGTGTCAGTGCTATTTATTAGCATTAGTGTCACCGGAGATGTCAGTGGCAGTTGATCACTTCCCACCCAGTGCCAGTTGGTGTCAATTTAGGGAGGAGCCTAGCTGTTGATGTCACGGCACCGAGGTCACAAGGAAGGCCGACGACCATCTTACTTTTTCTCAGATTGCCAGATGTGAGTGCATCTATATTATTTTGTTCACTATTTCGCCACACATTAATAAAAATACTGCACTATTATTGGTCCATCCATTGGTCAATAATATCTGATGAGATGTCCCTGGAGCGTGTGTGAGAGGTCTGCTGACCCTTTGAGGACCGTAAGGTTTTGGAACGCCAAAAGAATCAATTTTTTTGTTTTTAAAGTTCGTACACTTCAGTTGCTGTAACTAAGCCATTTCATGAAATAATTGGCAAAAAGCTAGATCCATTTGTTGTTTGTTGATAAGAACTAATATTTTGACTCAAACCATAAAAAAAAAAAAAAGAGTTTTAAGTTCTTAATCAGATGATACACGCAATTACAAACATGGGACAAATACGTCCCTTGGTCCTCAAAGGGCTAATCACCTTGTATGCTGACGTGTGCCAGATGATTGCTCACATTCCTATCCACATCCAGACGACCATGACGGGATAACCATTTACACAAACGCGCTTTGATATTGCGTTTCTGGTTAGTGCAATCATATTACCAGCTTCCAGTCACCCAGTCTCTGAATTCACGAATAATTTCTTTATTGGACTTTTTATTAACCACCCAAGTCACTTGATTTCATTGGAACTTTTATTACTTTTATTACTTATTTATTCACCATATCTATACGTCATATTTGGACGAACCACATTGTTTCACATATAGCGCTTGAAGGCGCTTGCACATATTTCACTTTGTTTATAAATTTCATAGCGCTGCATTTTTGTTTACATATGATCACTGTATTAGTGTCACTGGAGATGCCAGTGGCAGTTGACCACTTCCCACCCAGTGCCAGTTAGTGTCAAAATACCCGCAGCAGTCCTGGCAGTCCTGCAGTGCCACAATCCTGCTATAAGTTGCTGAACCATTACTAGTATTAAAAATAAATAAAAATTCCAGTAAGTATAGTGCCGTTTATAGACGCTATAACTTTAATGTAAATCAATTAATATACACTTATTTGGATTTTTTACCAAAGACATGTAGCAGAATACATTTTTCCAAAATGTATGAAGAAATGTTTTGTTAATTGGATATGTTTTATAGCAAAAAAGTAAGAAATAGTTTTTTCTTCAAAATTGTCTGTTTTTGTTTATAGCGCAAAAAATATAAAATGCAGAGGTGATCAAATACCATCAAAAGAAATCTCTATTTGAAGGGAAAGAAATTACATCAATTTAATTTATGTATAGCATTGGATGACCGCACAATTGTCAGTTAAAGTAATGCAGCGCTGTATCGCAAAAAATGTCCTGGTCATGAAGGGGGGGTAAATCTTCCAGAGAGCAAGTGGATATTCAAGAATAACAAAGTAATATTTTTTTTATAAAACAGTTGGAATATATTTATTTATATCTAAGTACAAGATCTTAAAGTAACCCTGTCAAAAGAGAAATACTGAGGTCTTATTTTTTACTTCCTTCTGAAATTAATAACTTACTGACCTTGAACAAGCATGCAGATTAGGAAATCCAGAGAAAACTCAAGTCTTTATTTGCATATTTGTTTTGTGTTGGTGTCAGTGTCTCCAAGTTTTGAAACTAGAGGATTCACCCAAACATTTTTGGATGAAAAATTCAGCAATTGCTGCATCCATGTTCTATTTTGAAAGTTTTATTTACAGCTCTGTTTTGGGGGTGTTTAGGAAGTGATGGTAATAACTAAAAAAGCCTGCCCTTGAAAAAAGTTTTAAAAGTCTATTGTATTCTATTTTCAACAAACGAATTGAAGACTGAGGAAAAATCTAAACCAATTAACAGCATCTAGGGTAAAAGGTGATAAGGTAAATCAATTGTAGATGTAGCTTCTAGGGGTCATAAAGTTGACCTAAAGTTGACACTAAGTCAAATCATTATGTACAGGCAAACAAATAAAAACAATATTGATCTTTGCAGGATAAGGACATGTGTCACCATTCCATTTGTTAGGAAACTTCTTTAAACAGTTTCAAGTAAAAAAAATAAATCATTTGACTTCCTAAATTATGGTTTTTGATTTTTGAGATTTATGAGTCAATATATTAAATCTTCCAAAAACAAAAAGAAAGGAAATAGGAAAATGTATTTTTTGTCCACTCTTTCCCATAAAATACATATAATACTAAAAGTACAGCGTATCTGTCTAACTAGCTAAAAGAGATATGAAGTCTGTATGTTATGCGATCTCGAAAACTGTTGAAAGACTTAATATAATTTATATGATACTTAAAATAATATGCTATTGCAGCTCAACACCTTACCGTACTGTCGTTACAATAGCCGTTTGGCGGCCAGGAAAAGGCTGTAGATTTCCGGGTGGACACCATATGGCGTACTCCTGCACATGCGCAGTTTTCGCGCTTGCAGAGCCGCACAGCGGCGAGATCTGTCACGGGCCATGTACTTCGGACACAGCCGATGACAGATCTCAGTATCGGCCCCCGTTGCTGGTACCATGTGACCTGCTGTGACCTATCACAGCAGGTCACATGACAGTTGTATACAATGGATGGCTTCATTCATGCCATCCATTGTATACTAGTGGTTAGCTGTGAATGGTCACAGCGATCACATGCACATGTCATGTGATTAGCTGTGGCCAAATCACACCAAAGAACAAAAAAAAAAAAAAAACCCTGAATGAATCGATGTCATTCAGGTAAATGCTTGCTTATAGCAAAGTAATTCTTTGCTATAAGCAAATTGTGTAAAAAAAAAAAAAACTGATCACTTCCCCAAAGTAGTACAATGTTATTATGGTAACATTGTACTACTTTGGACATAGTGAAATATGAAAAAAAAATCTTAAAAGAAAAAAAATTTAAAATAATTAAAAAAATTAAACAATATATATATATTTTTTTCATACTGTCACCAGTCAGTGTCCCTGATCACCGCCATGCCAGTTATATGATGCTGTACTGCACTGGTGACAGTATGTAAAAAAAAATAGTGAAAATAATTTTTTTAAATTTTTAATTTTCTGAAAAATTATGACAAAAAAAATACAACTTCAAAAAGCTCACCATGCCTCTTATGAAGTATGTTGGACTGTCAACTTTGCAAAAAGGGGTCATTTGGGGGATATCTGTTCTGTTCTGACATTCTTGGACCTCAATAAATTAGATTGGCTGTCAGTACTTGAGGATTGATCAATATTCAAATCTATACCATAGTTTGTGAACTCTATAACTTTCCTACAAACTAAAAAAATACATCTTAATTTGGGTTATTTTCACCAAAGACATGTAGCAAAATACATCTTGGCCTAAATTTATGAAGAACAATTATTTATTTGCAAACTTTTATAACAGAAAAACGTGTTTATTTTTCAAAATATTCGGTCTTTTTTTGTTAATTTAGCAAAAAATAAAAACCCTGGTGGTGATTAAATACCACCAAAAGAAAGCTCTAGTTGTGTGAAGAAAATAATACAATTTTAGTTTGGGTACAGTGTTGTATGACCGTGCAATTGTCATTCAAAGTGTGAGAGCGCTGAAACTTGAAAAATGGCCTGGGCAGGAAGGGGTAAAAGTGCCCTGTATGGAAATGGTTAATAATATTATTATTCCAGATTTATATAGTGCCAACAGTTTGTCCACCACTTTACAAATAAAGGGAGACATTACAGTTAAAATACAATTCAGTACAATAAGGTTCAGATAGCCCTGCTCATTGGAGCTTACAATTTATTAGGGAGGGTCAAGTGATACAAAAGGCAATAACAATGTGGAATGAACTGGTGGAGAAAGTAAACGTACAGTTTTTTATGTGGAGGTGGGATAGGCTTCCCTGAATAGATGAGTTTTCAGGCATTACCTAAAGCCGGACATAGATGTTTCAAATCTCGTCGGGTTCAGCAGGAACTGGTCAAGATTCAAACCATGCATGTGCAGGCTGAATGTACTTATGTTGATCAATCGATCAACTTGAGCACAACCAGCCTATCAGATTTTACATACAATTATTGCTAGAGGCTATTACAGCCCTTAGTGGTAATCTCTGTGTTCTCCTGTCAGGGACAGCTCTCCCTGCTCCTCTTCTGGGAGAACACAATGGTTCCACGGAAGGGTTTCCACGATCAAAATTCACTGTGGGTGCAGGAAAGAAAATCTCTCCTTCTATGGTTGGTTTAAAAGTGTACAGAGTGGGAGTTGACAAAAAAAAAACTGAAAAAACGGGGAAGAGCAATACACCTTTTTTTAATAAAAAAATATGTAAAAACAAGAATTACACTCATGTAACCCTGATGGGGTGTGTAACTTTTACAGCCTGTCAGCATTAAATAACTGTTGTCTTGGTCAGAGAAACAGTAGGTTTTTTTGTAAAATATTTATTTTGTTTCAATATCCACTAAAAACAAAAAAAAGTATAAAAGAGATAAGCATATATGATAAATAAAGTAAAGGGTGTGTGCTCAAACCCACCAGCACCCTATACAACAGCGTATGCACATTACAAATCAAGATCAGGAATAGAATTCCATATCTACATGTGTAAGGTAAAGTCTACAGGCTTGGAAAAATCAGTATATAAATGGATAGAAAACTGGCTAAAAGATCGTATTCAGAGAGTAGTGGTTAATGATTCATACTCTGAATGGTCTAGGATTGTCAGTGGTGTTCCCCGAGGTTCAGTGTTTGGACCCTTACTTTTTAATATATTTATAAATGATATAGGGTCTGGGATTAAAAATACCATTTCAGTCTTTGCAGATGACACCAAGCTGTGCAGTGGAATAACGTCCTTACAGGATGTCTCCAACTTACAAGCCGACCTCAATGCACTGTTTAATTTAGTAACTACATGGAACATGTAATGTTGATAAATGTAAGGTTATGCACTTGGGGGCTAAGAATATGCATACATCATACATACTGGGGGGGTACAATTGAGGGAATCAATGGTGGAGAAGGATCTGGGAGTTCTGGTAGATCACAAGCTTAATAATGGCATGCAATGCCAAGCTGCAGTTTCTAAAGCGAGCAAAATCCTCTCTTGTATTAAAAGACATATAGACTCCAGAGAGAGAGATATCATTTTACCCCGGTACAAATCATTAGTATCACCTCATCTGGAATATGCAGTTCAGTTTTGGGCACCAATTCAGAACATTGGGGAACTGGAGAAAGTACAGAGAAGGGCAAACAAATTGATAAGAAGCATGGAGGAGCTCAGCGATGAGGAAGGATTAGAGGGACTGAATTTATTCTCTCTTGAGAAGAGGAGATTAAGGGGGAATATGATCAACATGTATAAATACATCAGTGATTCATATAGTGAACTTGGTGTAGAGTTATTCACCCTGAGGTCATCACAGAGGACAAGGGGGCACTCTTTATGTCTGGAGGAAAAGAAATGTAATCTCCAAATATGGAAAGGTTTCTTCACAGTAAGAGCTGTGAACAAGTGGAATAGACTCCCTCAAGAGTTGGTTCTGGCCAGCTCAGTAGATTGCTTTAAAAAAGGCCTGGATTCTTTCTTGGATACCCAGAATATAACTGGATACTAACATTTATTGATAAAGTTGATTTCCTAGATTGTAAGCTCGAAAGAGCAGGGTCCTCGAACCCCTCGTGTATTGTATTGTTACCTTTTTGTCTCATGTTCTATCCCCCTTGCTATTGTACAGCGCTTAGCAAACCCTTTGGCGCTATATAAATACTGTATAATAATAATAATAATCCAGGGAATACCCGCTTTCCTCTTGGGGATCAGGAAGGAATTTTTTCCCCTGCAGGAGCAAATTGGATCATGCTTTGCTAGGTTTTTTGCCTTCCTCTGGATCAACTGTGGGTGTAGGATTTTGACTTTCTTTTTTTATTATGGTTGAACTGGATGGACATTTGTCTTTTTTCAGCCAGACTAACTATGTAACATCAAACAACATAGGGAGAATGCCAAACCTACTGGTAAACCCCACATGGGTGCACAGGAGGGTTTAGGTCCCCTCTGAGGTCCCAGAGTGGTCATGCACCCCCAAACTTGCTGAATGGAAGCATTGTGACAGAATAGAAAAAAATGTTTACCAGAAAAGAACAGGTAAATATGTATCTATGAAAACCCAGGTCTTCACCCATATGGAAGAAAAATATATTTGCAATATATTTTAAAAATATTCTTCCCAAATATATTGCCATATATTTGAAATACTAAAATTTTTACCATATTCAATTCAATATATTTCAAATTATATTTCAATAAACGTATATGTATATATGTCCCAGGGGAGAGAGCATCAAGCTTAAGTATTCAGAACATTTCTCTAGTGCAAAGCTTTCAAAAAAATGAAAAAAGACGTGGGGATCCTTACCAGGTCCTTTGTGTCTGGTATGGATTCTTGGGGGACCTTGCATAATTATTAATATTTTTGGAGGGAAGTCCTCCCCATAATCCACACCAGACCTGCTGTGGGCCTGATATCGATTGGGGGGGGGGGGGGAGCTCATCTTCTTTTTTTTTTTTTTTTGTACTGTTGTCTCTTTTGTTTACATTCTTCTGTCAGGAAGGAAATTCTCTGCTGACAGCAGACAAGTCACTGGTTGTTAAGGACTGAGCAGGTGCCAGCTCCTTAACAACCATAAGCCCTGAGCTGTCCTGTCACTCTTAGCAGTGGTAGAAGTACCACTGCTAAATGTTTCTGCTTCCGCTGCAGCCAATCTGCAGTAAAATAATGTGCAGAAACACATGTTAAATACATTAAATAAAAAAGTTCATACAATGTTTAATGTGCTCATTTGTGAATTGAGTTAAATACCGCATGAGTTATTTTCACACAAATACTCATGCAGTATTTAACTCTTAGTGAATTGAGCCCTGAGCACTTAATTTCCTAGACTTCTCTCTCTTTTAATTTGTAATAATATGGCAAATTAATTCAGATCTGGCTCTATTATTTTAGCTTATAAAAAAACCATGGGGAGGAAAGAGAACATGTATTCCCATGACTCTCCAGGACAAATAGAGAGAGCAAATCTTCCTAATGGAGGCACAGACAGCAATAAAACCTGACAGAGGATCTAACCCCTCACCACCCTATCCAACACTAAACAAAAATAAACGCACAAGTGTAGACTTTAGCTACACTTCTAATACCCTACTGTAGTATCATAGGGTATTCATTATCTTCTAAATAATCAATATAATTCACAACAATTAAAATGTTTAATCTGAAATGAATAAATTAACATTAATTGCAATCATAAGATTTATCCACTTGCCCTCCTGAGGATTTACCCCCCCTTAATGACCAGGCCTCTTTTTGCTATTCGGCGCTGCACTAATTCAACTGATAATTGCGCAGTCATGCAATGCTGCACCCAAATGAAATTTACGTCCTTTTTTTCACACAAATAGAGCTTTCTTTCGCTGGTATTTGATCACCTGTGCGCTTTTTATTTTTCAAGCTATCAACAAAAAAAGACAAACTATGGTATATATACTGCAATTTACACCATTCTTTTTGCTATACAGCGCTGTACTAGTTTAACGGACAATTGCGCAGTCATGCAATATGGTACATAAATAAAATTTATGTCCTTTTCTTCACACAAATAGAGCTTTCTTTTGGTGGTATTTGATCACCTGTGCACTTTTTATTTTTGGCGCTATAAACTAAAAATTTTTTAAGAAAATTAAAAAAAACAATATTTTCTCATTTTGGTCATAAAAAATATCCAAAAAAACTAAACTTTCATCATAAATTTAGGCCAAAATGTATTCTGCTACATGTTTTTGGTTAAAAAAAATCCCAGTGAGTGTATATTTATTGCTTTGTGTGAAAGATATAGCATCTACAAACTATGGTATAGATAATGGAATTTACACAGCTTTTACTTTCTGACTGCTCATCACATTTCTTGAGGTGCTAAAATACCAGGGTAGTACAATCATCCTCAAATGACCCCTTTGTGGAAAATAGACAACCTACGCTATCTGCTGAGAGGCATATTGAGTCCATGTAAGATTTATTTTTTTTCCACAAGTTTCTGGAACAGGACAAAAACATTTTTTTTTTTTGCACAAAGTTATCATTTAAATGATTTATTTCTTGCACAAGCCATGGGTATATGTGGAATTACACCCCAAAACACATTCTGCTACTTCTGCCAAGTATGGGGATACCACATGTGTGAGACTTTTTGGGAGCCTAGCCACATACAGCAGCCTTAAATCCAATGACCACTTTGAAAGCCTGAAGGTGCGTAACTTCCTCATTTCTCTTCCTCAATACCTATCACAGTTTCGAAGGCCCAGACATGCCAGGATAGCACCAAACCCCCCAAAATGACCCCTTTCTGGAAAATAGACACCCCAAAGAATTTAAAAAGAGGTATGGTGAGTATTTTGCAGATCTAATTTTTTCTCACGAGGTTTTGAAATATAAAAAAAAATAGAAAAAATGTTTTTGTTTTTTGTTGTTCATTTTACAAAAACTTTTGGCAACAAATGAGATCTGAAAAATACTTATCATGCTTTTTATCAAATTTCTTGGGGTGTCTACTTTCCAAAAAGGGGTCATTTGGGGAGGTTAGGTGCTATCCTGGCATTTCAGGGCCTCCGAAACTGTGATAGATAGCCTGGAAGTGTAATAAGGAAATAAAGTCCTTTAAAAGCCTGAAAGTGCGTATTGGATTTTGGGGTCCTGTACTTGGCTAGACTGCCAAAACGTCTCTCACATGTTATACCCCCATACTCGGAAGAAGTAGCAGAATGTATTTTGGGGAGTAATTCCACATATACCCATGGCATGTGTGAGCAGTAAATCATTTAAGTGACAATTTTGTGTAAAAACAAAAAAAATTTTTTGTCATTTTCCAAAAACTTGTAAAAAAATAAATTCTTCTATTGATTCAACATGCCTCTCAGCAAATAGTTTGGGGTGTCTACATTCCAAAAAGGGATTGTTTTGGGGGTGGGGGCGGTTTATGCCCAGCATTAGAAGTTTATACCACACATCATTCACTCTTCTAACCCCCTGAAGATCAAGCCTTTTCTGACACTTTTTGTTCACATGAAAAAAATCTGTATTGTTTGCTAGGAAATTAATTGAAACCCCCAAACATTATATATTTTTTTAAAGCAGACACCCTACTGAATAAAATGGTGGATACTACAATTTTTTATGGCACATAGTACTCGTGCAGCGATTTTTCAAAGCAATTTAAAAAAAAAATACACTCTTTTTAATTTTAATGCACAAAAACATAATATATTGGCCAAATATTTGGTAATATATAAAAGATGATGGTATGCCGAGTAAATAGATACCAAACATGACATGCTTTAAAACTGTGCATGCCCCGTGCAATGGCGACAAACTGCATACATTTTTAATATCCATAGGCAACACTTTAAAAGCCTTTAAAAGCTACCATTTTAGATTTACAGAGGAGGTCTAGTGTTAGAATTACTGCCATTGATCTGACTTTCACGGTGATACCTCACATGTATGGTGCAACTGCTGTTTACATACCGGCACAGGGTCAGCACTTGTGCACACAGGTGTGCGTGCATGAGAGGGGCGAGTTTTTTTTTTTTGTTTTTTTTTAACTTGTTTTGATTTTTTTAATTATTTTTACACTGTACATGATTGGCACCACTCTGGTCTCCAATCATCTCTATGGTCAGCTGGCAGGAACACCGACTGCATTCTCAGGTTCCCCCGATGGCACGGGACTGCCCGAGAAGGCCGTGGAAGGCAGCGGGGGAGCGGGGCATCATATCCCGCTGCTTGTAAAAGCAATCCTGCAGCTAATTAGCCACTAGGATTGCTTTTACATGAAAGCCGATCGCCCGCTGAAAAAAACAATACTGGGATGATTCCTGCAGCTGTAGGCATCATCCTGGTATAACCATTCAAAGTCCAGTGATGTACCAGTACGTCGCTGGTCCTTGTTAGGTATATATACTATGTTCTTTTTTTTTTTTTAGTATGCAGCCTGTGGGCTGAATGAAAAAAAGAGAAGAAATCTCTGCTAGAAAAAGTGTGTGGTATTCCCACCATTAGAATATTCCTCCCTGCATCCACCCACTTCTAATGGTGGGCACACATTAGGTTACACTTTGCCACAAGCGCCAGTTCCAAGATTGTACAAATGTCTAAATAATGGCACGCTTGAATAAAAATTGTCCACGTATAAGTGGTACCCCATATGGAAAAAGGATGACACCAAGTCCCAAACTATCTTGTCACTGCTCCCCATGTAGTCTGGGCATCCGGGGGGCTCCACATGACTATCTTTTCCCTCATAAATCCAAAACGCATAAGTATAGCCTGTTGTCCTCTCACAGGTCTTCTACATCTTGACCCCGTATCTGGCATGCTTGCTGGGGAGAAATTGTTTGAATGCAAGGTGGCCAGAAAGATTAATCAGGGACTCATCAATGCAGATGTTTTGCTGGGGAGTATAGACATCTGAAAATTTTTGGTTAAGGTGATTTACGAGGGGCTGAATTTTGTGCAGCCAATCAAATTCAGGGTCACCCCGAGGATGACAGAGTGTATTGTCTTTGAAATGCATAAAACACATTATACTTTCATATCTATGCCTGGCCATGGCAGCAGAGAACACGGGATATGATGAATCGGGTCTGCGGACCAATACAACTGCAATTCATTTCTTTTAGTAATGCCCATGTTAAGGGTTAGGCCCAAAAAAATGTAAATTTGGAAACTGTAATGAGTTTCCATGCGACCGATTTGCAAGGTTTGAATTTGGGTTGGCGGTGATAAATTGTTGTGCATATAAATTACTTTGATCTACAATCAACGCATACAGATACTCTGTGAAAAAAAACTCCACAAATCAAGGGGAGTAGTTAAATTTGCTATTTCCACCTGAATTCTGGGTTGGGCAGTGAATGGGGGAAGTACGGGTGCTGCAGAATTTGTGGGCTGTCAATCGGGATTTGCAAGCACATCCAGAAGGATACTAAGAGCTCGATGGGCCTGTGTGCGAATTCTTGGTGGCTGCGGGACAATACTTGTGCTCGCCACCGCACCGGCTTATACTGGACTTATGGGACTCACAACGTCACCAAGTTATACTGCAGTGCTGGTATTATTATTATTATTATTATTATTATACAGGATTTATATAGCGCCAACAGTTTGCTCAGCACTTTACAGTATAACGGGAGACAATACAGTAACAATACAGTTCAATACAAGAGGGTTAGGAGGGCCCTGATCCTGGGAGCTTACAATTAGAGATGAGCGAAGTATTCAAAAATTCGATTCGGCTGATTCGGCGAATTCGAGGAATACATTTTTTTTCTTTTTTTTTTTTTTACCAAAAAAAAAGTTTATTGAGTGCATAATAATACAAAAGAAATGCGAATGATAGTCATATACAACATTAGGCAGTGCATACCGGGAAATAGTAGGAATATTCTTACAAAGAACCACATATGAAACATGGTTGTGCCAGTCCACGACGGGGAAGTCTGAAATACTCAGGCAGTATAGTACTGTGCATGGGAATGTTATCGCGTTGGACCTCCTTAGTATGTAGTTCTCATTGGAGCGTCGCAGAAGGAGGCAGTGTAGATGCAGCACAACCGTTAAGGACGAAGCTAGTTGTTTTACTAGAGTGAAGGTGCCTGTAAGTAAGCTTAGATCGTCATGAGGGTCGCTGATGTAAATAGGATAAGTATGACAATGGCATGCCTAAAGTTCTCTAAAGAGGAACCCAGTGGTTGACTGGGCGTGTAACAGGAAGATAAGACGAAAGAAAAGGAGAACAAGAAAAGAGAGAGATAGAAGAGAAAAAAAAAAAAAAAAAAAAGGGGGGGGGAGGGAGAAGGGGGGGGGGGGGCGAACTGGGTTCGTATTGTCGTCAACACCAAGGGTCTTCTATGGGTGGATTCGAGCATAAGTCTATTAACCGGAGCAGGTAGGTGGGGATAAAGCCCTGAAGGTGAGAAAGTCGCCTACCGAATGAGCTAAAGTGTGGAGTAACATACAATGGAGGTTAGTATTCAATCAGGCGTGTTGGTTGGATGGTCCATAAAGGACCGGTACGTAGGAGTGGTTTTAAAGTGAGTCCAGCAGGCCCAAGTATGGGAGAATTTAGTGGGGGAATCGAGTGCAGTCGCAATCAGTTCTTCCATTTCCGCAATTTTACCCACACGGAGCAGCCAATCGCGTATGGAGGGAGGGCGGGTGGAGCCCCAAAGAGTGGGAAGACAGAGTCTGGCTGCGTTGACCATATGCATGGCTAAAGATTTGAGATATTGTCCCCTGGGCAGGGAGGAGTGATGGAGAAGAAACTGCTCAGGAGAGAAAGCTAGGGACAAGGTGGTCACAGACACTACAAGCCTGTGGACCTCCTGCCAAAATGGTTGGATACTGGAACAAGACCACCAAATGTGGAGAAAGGACCCATCCGAAGTTCCACATCTCCAACAGCTGTTGGGGACGGAAGGGTTGAAACGAGAGATTCTCGACGGGGTTCGGTACCATCTTGAAGCCAGTTTATAACCGTTTTCCTGAGTCGAAACATTGAGGGAGCATTTATGAGTATGCATGAATATTAGGTCCCAATCGGCGTCCGCCAAGCTGTTTCCCAGGTCTCTGTTCCAAGCACGGCAGGCGGGTAAAGAATCATAATCCCTACTCTCAACAAGGAGAGGGTAAATCTCCGAGATCAAATGTTTGCGCGGTTCAGCTCTAGAGCATAGGGATTCAAAAGGAGTGAGGGGACGAGTCCAGTTATGGAACAGTTTGTGTGAGAGCAAGAAGTGTCTTATCTGCAGATAGGCCCAGAAAGGAAAATCTCGGCTATCTAGGCTATCAAGCAGTTCGCGGAATGATTTTACTTTGCCATCGCGGATAAAGTGTTTAACCAAAATCTGGTCATGAGGCCAAAGCTCAGATAGGAATGACTTGTGCATGCCTGGGGGGAAGTCAGGATTGAGACGAATGGAGGTTAAGGAGTTCGGTGACTCAGAGATAGATGCCGTTTTACAGTTCAGGCGGAGAATATTTAAACTGGGCCCCACTAAAGGGTGGGTGAGGAGCTCTTGAGGTGTATGCTTTGGCAGGAACCATGGAATCGATGCCAGGGGTGAGGGTGAGAAGGCATTTTCTAGGCGGACCCAATCCTTAGAGGTAGAATGAACATGCCAGTCCACTATGCGTGTAAGGTGGCATGCCCAGTAGTACCGGTGAAGATCAGGGAGCCCAATCCCACCTCTAAGTTTAGGGAGAGTCAGTTGGGAAAAAGCAATACGCGGACGCTTATGGTTCCATAGGAATTGTGAGCAGATTGTTTTACAAGATGTAAAAAAAGCAACAGGTACGTGGACTGGCAGCGTTTGAAAAAGATAGAGGAGGCGTGGGAGTATGTTCATTTTGATTATTGCTGCCCTTCCAAACCAAGAGAAACAAGGACGATGCCATTTATGGAGGTCCTCTTGGAGAGAACGGAGAGCGGGAAGGAAGTTTTTTGCATAGAGGTCATCGAGGTTGCGGGTAAGTTGTACACCGAGATATGAAAGGGAATCCTTTTCCCAACGAAACGGGAAACGAGATTCACAGAAATAGACGAATTCTGGGGGCAGGGATATGTTAAGGGCGAAAGATTTGGAGAAGTTGATTTTAAAGTTAGACAAGAATTGAAAGAGGGCAAAATCTTTTAGCAAATTAGGCAAAGTGGTGTGCGGATCAGCAAGAAAGAGAAGGATGTCGTCCGCGTAAGCAGCGAGCTTGTATTCCCTGTCCAATACCCTGACCCCTTTGATGTCGGAGTTCGAGCGGATTTTGCGTAATAGGGGCTCAAGGGATAGGACAAACAAGAGTGGGGAAAGGGGGCAACCCTGACGTGTTCCGTTTCCTAAGGAAAAAGAGTTTGACAGATGTCCATTGACCCTGACTCGAGCGGTGGGGCCTGTGTACAGGGTCATGATGAAGTTGAGCATCTTCTCCCCCAAACCCAGGGACACCAGAGACGCTTGCAAATAGTCCCATGCAATTCTATCAAAGGCCTTCTCTGCATCCAGGGAAAGGAAAAAACCAGAAGTGTTAGATTTGCACATCCAATGGTGAAGGTTAAGGGCCTTAATGGTATTGTCCCTTGCTTCCCTTCCCGGTATGAATCCAACCTGATCCAAATTGATCAAGGAGGGAAGCAGGGGGAGAAGTCTATTAGCCAGGATCTTCGCAAATAACTTAACGTCCACGTTCAGCAGGGAGATGGGTCTGTAGTTGGATACCTGCGTGTTATCTTTATCACCCTTGGGGATAACCGTTATGTGGGCCTCCAAAAGACGATGTTGAGGTAGGGGGGATTTGGAGAAAGTATTAAACGCCAAAAGAAAGGGGGTGCCTAAGATATCCAAGAAGGATTTATAATAGGCTGCGGAGAAGCCGTCGGGACCCGGACTCTTACCAGGTTTTGTCTGCTTCAAAGCACACTGCAGCTCATTCAGGGTCAGATCCGCTTCCAGAGAGTTGGCCAGGTCTTCCGAGAGAGCCGACGGACCGTGGAGCTGGAGAAATTCAGAAATCAAAGAGGCCCTGGATTCGTCAGTGTGCGGAGGTGGGCGTTCAGGAGGAAGGTTGTATAAGGATCTATAAAAGTGTTCAAAATGGGCAGCAATATCAGGATTAGATGTGGCCATGGTGCCATCGGGACCTCTAATTTTATGGACCGTCATACTGGATCGTTTCTCGCGGAGAGCTCTGGCAAGGAACTTTCCGCTCTTGTTAGCAAATTCATAGTATAGTTTTTGAGAGAGAATGAACCGTTTCTTAACCACCCTCCCCAATTCTGTAAGAAGCTGTGAACGTGTACACGTAAGTTCGGATAGGGTCGACGCAGCCAGAGAACGCTTATGTGCCCTCTCTAATGAATGGATCTTATCTGTGAGGCGTCTCAAACGCTCTTGTCTATCTCTTTTACGCTTCGACGCAGCTGCTATGAGGACGCCCCGAATGACACACTTATGAGCCTCCCACTGCGTGAGTGGGGAGGTATCAGGGGAGCAATTGAAGGAAAAGTATTCAACCAGATTGGTGCGGATCTCTTGTTCGATTGCAGAGTCTGCAAGAAGGGAGGCGTCTAGGCGCCAATATTTCGAGCGTGTGTAGGTATCTGGGAACCGTAAAGTCATGGTAATGGGATGGTGGTCGGAAAGAACCATTGTTTCAATAGAAGCGGCATGGAGTAGCGGGAGATCTGATTGCGACAGAAAAAGATAGTCTATCCTGGAGTACTTATTATGTGGTGCGGAATAAAATGTGTAGTCTTTCACCGTGGGGTAGAGAGTTCTCCAGGAGTCGTGCAGTTGTAAGTGTTGTAATTGTATGTTTATTTGTTTGAGGGCCTTAAACGGTAAAAAGGAACTTCCGGAGGAGGAGTCTAGCAGAGGATTTAGTGGGACATTCAAATCGCCCCCTAAGATCAGAACACCCGAATGGAAAGCAGCTAGGGTGTCAGTTATTGAGCGCGTGAAAGAGACCTGCTTGGTATTAGGGGCGTATACATTAGCAAATGTGACGGGTCTATTGGCGAATGAACCCTTTATGAATAAGTACCTGCCTTCAGGGTCAGCAAGGGAGTCTGACATAGTAAAAGGAAGATGTCTAGCGAGTAAAATAGCTACCCCTTTCGACTTGGCCAGAGGGTTAGTGGCATGGTGGACTATGGGAAAGTGGAAATTAAAAAGCTTGGGAATAGAGTCCTGACGAAAGTGCGTCTCTTGAAGGAAGACTACATCTGCCTTTTGTTTATGCAGATATGAGAGCAACATGGAGCGCTTTTCGGGTGTGTTCAGACCCTTGGTGTTGAGTGAGAGGATTTTCAGGGACCTTGGTCTCAAGACTGAGGTGGGGGATGGCATGTTTACCAATCAGTATTGCGAGTGACCAAAGATGCAGATGCAGCGCCCCGGGGGGGGGGGGGGGGGGGGAGGGAAGGGAGAGAAGAGAAAAAAAAAAAAAAAAGGGGAGGACCGAGAAGATAGTAAGAGTAAACGGCTAGAGGAAGAGACCTGCTATTCCACGTGAGAGAGGAAGAGAAACCAGAAAAGAAAAGGACAGAAAGAGAAAAGAAGAGGGGAGGAGCACGTAGAAGAGAAGGAGACGAACAGTATGAGGCAAGTAAAGAGAAAAGGGAGAGTCGAGATAGTGAAGATGGCCGTAAAAATATTCAGTAAGAGCTCGCAGAGCCTACTGTGTTGGGAACGAGGTAGACGACGAAACGAGAATAGAACCACCGCCGGCCGGAAACCACCGTGAGATGTGTAAAAATTTGTTTATAAGAGCGGAATTTGAAGAGGGAGGAGTCTACAGAGACCCATATTGTAGAATAAGCTCGGGGTACGATATGTAGCGCAGGGCCCCAGCCCTCGCTGTAGAGTAGCAGGGCACATAAGAGGGAAAGCAGGGGGTACAGTATGAGTGGGTTAAAGCCAAACTGAGGCTACCTTAATCATAAATGCACCTAGAGCGTCAGGGTTTAGAGGCCACAGCTACTTGTGAGCCACCAGGTAATTTTGAGACATTTGGCAGGCAAGTAAGGGGGAGAAGGCAATATGCGGAAATGTAGGAGGCCGTATGAGTAGTATAAGCATCCCCTCACATGAAACATAGTATCAACAGGACAACATGTGCAATAACAGTTAAATCAATGCAAAAACAGAAAAAACAGCGTTGAGTCCCAAGCATCCTGCAAAAATATCTGGGTTACCCCAGGATCATCACCAATCAGTATATCACATAGAGTAGAAAGGCTAAGTGTCAAAAAACACAAGAGAAAAAAAAAAAAAAACCCCATCTGTGGCATCCCCCTATAAGTCCCAGCTTCCTCCCCGCACCCAACCCCCCCTCCCTCCCAGGCCCCCAGCACCCCCCCAAATGCATCATATACTGTACTAAGTCTGTCAGGGTCTCCTTCGAGGACACCGATTAAGCAGAGCGTGTCGGGACGGGCAGCAGAGAAGCAGAGGTCATCTGGATACTTCCACGGAGAAACAGGTCTTCTTCCAATAAAGTGGGAGGAGGCTCCGGGGGAACAAAAAGGACAGGGACAATGGAAGACAGACGACTCAGAGGCCCACATCAGATTGGAGTGCGTGGGGGTCTAGCTCATAGGGCAAGTCGGTTCGAGGTCCGTTGGGTAAACCGGGATGCTGAATGTCGACAGAGAAGAGAGAGCTGAAGATTAGGTCATCTGTCCAGGAGGAGGAGCCATTCGTATGATGTATAGATCTCCTCTGACCACGGCGTAGAGACGATCAATAGGGGGCTCACAGAAATCCACCATCCGTTAGTTGCGGAGCAGACCTCAGGGGCATTGATTCCCTTTTGGGAGGTCAGATAGTGAAATGAAAATAATGAAGGTCCACTGATCATTGCGTGGGAGAGCGAGGAATCGCCGGGACTCATGTGGAAAAATGGTATAGAAACAGGAGAACAGTAAAACTGCAGGCACCTGATAAAAAAATGCGCATGAGTTGCAGAAGTAGATGAGGATGAGGTAGGATTAGGTCTCGTGCCGAGACTTTCTATGCGCAGGCGAGGCCGTAGGGCTAGGAGCAGCTGCAGTACCCCCTGTGGGGTGTCTTGGAGGAGTCGACGGGACTGTCCGACGTCTACGATGGGAATGGCCTTGCCAATCCATTGAGTCTTCCGCAGATCCCGTGTCCAGGGCCGGCTGCAGTCCCAAGAGACCGTACCAATCTGGCAGGTCTATCGATGGGATGTTCAAAGAGGAACAGAAAGACGGCAGATCTTCAGGGTTTCTCAAATTAAAGGTGTGAGCACCAGCCTGTACTGAGAGGCAAAAGGGAAATCTCCACCTATAGGACAGATTTCGGGAGCGAAGCGTGTCTAGTAATGGACGCAGAGCTCGCCTTTGGCGTAAGGTCATGCTAGATAAGTCCTGGTACAGTTGTATTTCCGCCCCTTTGTAAATTATATGTCTTCTGTCCCTTGCACATCTGAGGATATCCTCCTTGATTGGGAAGCTGACAATGCAGCATACAACATCCCTGGGTGGGGCCGCGTCACCCCCCCTAGGCCGGAGGGCCCTATGTACGCGCTCGATGTCAATTGGAGTTGCTGGCGGGCGGCCTAGGAGGTCATTAAAGATGGTAGTTACGGCCTTCGGAATGTCAGTGGCTTCCACGGATTCCGGCATGCCACGGATTCTGATATTGTGTCTACGGCCACGGTTGTCTAAATCCTCAATATGCTTGTAAAAATCCCGGATAGTCGAGGTGTGCGACTCTGACTGTCGCTGTAAATATACTATGGCGGTCTTAGTTTGCCTAGCGCCCAGCTCTACTTGTTCCATTCTGGACCCCATATCGCGGATATCCTCGCGCAGGTCGTTAAGGGCAGTGGTCAGTGTAGTGGTTAGTGTGACCTTAATGTCTGCAGCCACAGCCTGTAAGTCCCTTAATGAGAGGGACTGTGTGGCAGAGGAGACATCATGTTGTGGCACTGTATCCTGGCCAGCGTGTGTCTCAGAGCAGGGAGAGCAGCCTGTGTCCTCGGCTGCAGAGGGAGGGGGAGAGGGGGACGGAGAGAGAGAGGGAGAAGGCTGCGGCCCTGCTCTCTGCTGGTGGGAGCTGAACAGCTCCCTTATGTTCCTCCCAGTGGAGCTAGGGCCCCTTGGGGACCGGGACCGTGCGCCGGAGGGCATCCTGTCGGGTTTCCCCATAACGAAGGGGCACTGTCTCACCCGACTCCTCTGTGCGGTGTGGTGGATCGGTCCGGCCGGCGGGAGCTCCGGATTTAAGCAGCCATTCTCGTCCCGAGGAATAAATTTGATTCGATGCGAATATATTCGCTGCGAATTTAACTTATAAAAAGGGTGTTTGTAGGCTTCAGAGAGCCTTTATATTAGTGTAGAACACTGTACCCTTAATTTAAATGCCCTTGGAGTCTGCTGGGGAAGAGAAATAATACTGTCAGTCAGTATGACATGCAGATGAGTGCCGTCGATCTTAGAATCACCGCACACTTCACTCATTTGGGCAGTCACGGGGCCAAAACCAGAGTGTGGAGCCACAGTGTGGCGGTGGAGGCAGCAGCAATGGGAGGCCATACAGCACCCTATGACAAAATGGAACCCACCAGCAGTGTGAGGAGACCTGAAAGTGGCACATGGCAGAGTGTGGCGATGGAGACAGCAGCAATGGGAGGCCGTACAGGGACCCATGACACACTCTGGACCTGGCAGCAGCATGAGGAGGCGGTACAGGGGCCCATGACAGATTACGGGTCTGGCAGCAGCATGAGGAGTCGGTACGGGGGCCCATGGCAGATTACGGGCCTGGCAGCAGCAATGGGAGGCCCGTAATCTGCCAGCACCCTATGACAAAATGGAACACACCACCAGTGTGAGGAGACCTGAAAGTGGCACATGGCAGAGTGTGGCGATGGAGACAGCAGCAATGGGAGGCCGTACAGGGACCCATGAGACACTCTGGACCTGGCAGCAGCATGAGGAGGCGGTACAGGGGCCCATGGCAGATTACGGGCCTGGCAGCAGCAATGGGAGGCCCGTAATCTGCCAGCACCCTATGACAAAATGGAACCCACCAGCAGTGTGAGGAGACCTGAAAGTGGCACATGGCAGAGTGTGGCGATGGAGACAGCAGCAATGGGAGGCCGTACAGGGACCCATGAGAGACTCTGGACCTGGCAGCAGCATGAGGAGGCGGAACAGGGGCCCATGACAGATTACGGGCCTGGCAGCAGCAATGGGAGGCCCGTAATCTGCCAGCACCCTATGACAAAATGGAACCCACCAGCAGTGTGAGGAGACCTGAAAGTGGCACATGGCAGAGTGTGGCGATGGAGACAGCAGCAATGGGAGGCCGTACAGGGACCCATGACACACTCTGGACCTGGCAGCAGCATGAGGAGGCGGTACAGGGGCCCATGACAGATTACGGGTCTGGCAGCAGCAATGGGAGGCCCGTAATCTGCCAGCACCCTATGACAAAATGGAACCCACCAGCAGTGTGAGGAGACCTGAAAGTGGCACATGGCAGAGTGTGGCGATGGAGACAGCAGCAATGGGAGGCCGTACAGGGACCCATGAGAGACTCTGGACCTGGCAGCAGCATGAGGAGGCGGTACGGGGGCCCATGGCAGATTACGGGCCTGGCAGCAGCAATGGGAGGCCCGTAATCTGCCAGCACCCTATGACAAAATGGAACCCACCAGCAGTGTGAGGAGACCTGAAAGTGGCACATGGCAGAGTGTGGCGATGGAGACAGCAGCAATGGGAGGCTGTACAGGGACCCATGAGAGACTCTGGACCTGGCAGCAGCATGAGGAGGTGATACGGGGGCCCATGGCAGATTACGGGCCTGGCAGCAGCAATGGGAGGCCCGTAATCTGCCAGCACCCTATGACAAAATGGAACCCACCAGCAGTGGGAGGAGACTTGAAAGTGGCACATGGCAGAGTTAACATGTTTGGGGCATGATTCATGGCGGATTTAGTCAGTTGTGTCAGGAACTGGTGGTTTGAAAACCAGACTAATCCACGCCTGATTCATTTTCACAAACGTGAGTCTCTCCACACTTTGGGTGGACAGTCGTGTCCTCCGCGGAGTTACAATACCTCCTGCCGCACTAAACACGCGCTCCGATGCCACGCTACTGGCCGGGCATGACAGCCTTTCAAGGGCAAATTCAGCTAGTTGGGGCCAAAGGTCAAGTTTCGTTGCCCAGTAGTCAAGGGGATTGTCTACCTCGGTTGGCAGGGTGCTTTCCAAGTAGGCCCAAGCCTGTTGTTTGAGGTCCTGCTCCAGGTCCACCTGATGCTGCTGCTGCTGCTGCTGCGGCTGGTTAGTAGTTTCCTCACTGCGCTGGTGAAGAAAGCTACTCATCATCGACTGCAGACTGAGGCAGCCGCTGCTGGTGGAGCTGCCACTGCTCCTACCACCCCACCCCTCCCCTGCTGCCATGGCAGCGGAACGCGAGCGCACAGGGCCCACAGTGTCTGAGGATGGACGTTGGCGCAGAAAGGCAGAGACCAACTGACTACATAGGTGGTTTTTATAGTACGTTATTTTGGCCTCCCTCTCAGCAGGTGTGAAAAAGGCCACCATTTTTGAACGGTAGCGAGGGTCCAACAAGGTGGACAGCCAAAAGTCATCCCTCTGTCTGATGGTTATTATTCGGCTGTCGCTACGCAAGCAAGCGAGCATGCTATGGGCCATTTGTGCCAAGGAATGCGAGGGACTCCCTGCCTCCATCTCCACAGCATACTGCCACGGTGCGTTTGGGTCCTCTGTCTCCTCCTCCTCTACCAGATGCTCCTGCTCCTCCACTCCTGTCCGCTGAGTGGAAAAACCACCCATTTCACTAAATAATTCCTGAGCACCAATGTCCTCCTCTACCTCCTCCTCTTCTTCCTGTCCTGCCCCCACAGGAGTCATGTGGCATTGAGATCTGTGCGCCACGTCTAAGGCACCCTGACCAGCCATTGTTAACAGCATTTGTTCCAGGACGTGCAACAGAGGAATGACGTCGTTCATCCCATAGTCCTGCCGACTCACGAATAGCGTGGCCTCCTCAAAGGGCCTGAGCAAGCGACAGGTGTCACGCATGAGCTGCCAATGGCTGACATCTAAGTTACACAGGGGAGTACCTTTATCCGCTTGTAACATCAGGAAATCGGTGATGGCCTTTCGCTGTTCGTAAAGGCGGTTAACATATGTAGGGTTGAATTCCACCTTGTTGCAACGTCACAGCATGAGGAGTCGGTACGGGGGCCCATGGCAGATTACGGGCCTGGCAGCAGCAATGGGAGGCCCGTAATCTGCCAGCACCCTATGACAAAATGGAACCCACCAGCAGTGTGAGGAGACCTGAAAGTGGCACATGGCAGAGTGTGGCGATGGAGATAGCAGCAATGGGAGGCCGTACAGGGACCCATGAGAGACTCTGGACCTGGCAGCAGCATGAGGAGGCGGTACAGGGGCCCATGGCAGATTACGGGCCTGGCAGCAGCAATGGGAGGCCCGTAATCTGCCAGCACCCTATGACAAAATGGAACCCACCAGCAGTGTGAGGAGACCTGAACGTGGCACATGGCAGAGTGTGGCGATGGAGACAGCAGCAATGGGAGGCCGTACAGGGACCCATGTGACACTCTGGACCTGGCAGCAGCATGAGGAGGCGGTACAGGGGCCCATGACAGATTACGGGCCTGGCAGCAGCAATGGGAGGCCCGTAATCTGCCAGCACCCTATGACAAAATGGAACACACCAGCAGTGTGAGGAGACCTGAAAGTGGCACATGGCAGAGTGTGGCGATGGAGACAGCAGCAATGGGAGGCCGTACAGGGACCCATGACACACTCTGGACCTGGCAGCAGCATGAGGAGGCGGTACAGGGGCCCATGACAGATTACGGGTCTGGCAGCAGCAATGGGAGGCCCGTAATCTGCCAGCACCCTATGACAAAATGGAACACACCAGCAGTGTGAGGAGACCTGAAAGTGGCACATGGCAGAGTGTGGCGATGGAGACAGCAGCAATGGGAGGCCGTACAGGGACCCATGAGAGACTCTGGACCTGGCAGCAGCATGAGGAGGCGGTACAGGGGCCCATGACAGATTACGGGTCTGGCAGCAGCAATGGGAGGCCCGTAATCTGCCAGCACCCTATGACAAAATGGAACACACCAGCAGTGTGAGGAGACCTGAAAGTGGCACATGGCAGAGTGTGGCGATGGAGACAGCAGCAATGGGAGGCCGTACAGGGACCCATGAGAGACTCTGGACCTGGCAGCAGCATGAGGAGGCGGTACAGGGGCCCATGACAGATTACGGGCCTGGCAGCAGCAATGGGAGGCCCGTAATCTGCCAGCACCCTATGACAAAATGGAACACACCAGCAGTGTGAGGAGACCTGAAAGTGGCACATGGCAGAGTGTGGCGATGGAGACAGCAGCAATGGGAGGCCGTACAGGGACCCATGAGAGACTCTGGACCTGGCAGCAGCATGAGGAGGCGGTACAGGGGCCCATGACAGATTACGGGTCTGGCAGCAGCAATGGGAGGCCCGTAATCTGCCAGCACCCTATGACAAAATGGAACACACCAGCAGTGTGAGGAGACCTGAAAGTGGCACATGGCAGAGTGTGGCGATGGAGACAGCAGCAATGGGAGGCCGTACAGGGACCCATGAGAGACTCTGGACCTGGCAGCAGCATGAGGAGGCGGTACAGGGGCCCATGACAGATTACGGGCCTGGCAGCAGCAATGGGAGGCCCGTAATCTGCCAGCACCCTATGACAAAATGGAACACACCAGCAGTGTGAGGAGACCTGAAAGTGGCACATGGCAGAGTGTGGCGATGGAGACAGCAGCAATGGGAGGCCGTACAGGGACCCATGAGAGACTCTGGACCTGGCAGCAGCATGAGGAGGCGGTACAGGGGCCCATGACAGATTACGGGTCTGGCAGCAGCAATGGGAGGCCCGTAATCTGCCAGCACCCTATGACAAAATGGAACACACCAGCAGTGTGAGGAGACCTGAAAGTGGCACATGGCAGAGTGTGGCGATGGAGACATGGGCCCCCTGGCCACGCTTGACTTTCTGGCCACATAGTCAACATACGGCTACGTTTACTTCCTCGGGCGGCTTGACGAAAAATTGCCACACCGCCGAGTAGGAAACTTTGCCCCCGCTACTCCTCACTGGCTGACTGCTACTTCCTCCGTGCACACCGGCACCACTACTGGCCGTGGTGGTAGGCTGCAGTAGAGCTGGTGCTCTACTCCGTGGCCGTTTGCCTCCACTGACACTGCTGCGACCCTGCTGCCTCCTGGGCAACCCACCGACTGTTTTGCTCGCTGCCAAGCTGGCACCCTCTTCTCCTGATGATGCGGAAGCAATAGCCTGATGACGACGAGGCTGCCAAGTGCGATCAGCCTCATCATCATCAATTAGGGTCTCCGCCTCACTACTAGCCCCCTCGGCTGCGTGTGGGTCAGGAGACAGACCTGTCTCTAGACCGGCTACCGAGCCACTCTCCTCGCCAGTACTTCTTCGCCTGGCTGCTGAAGAGGCGGATGTCTCCCCCCGTTCCTGACCGCCCTCTGTTAGCTCTTCCTCACTGTACAGTGGGGCTGAGCCCACAGCATGTGATACTTTGCTTGGTGAGGGAACACCAAAGGACAGGGGCAGGTCGAGGACACGTGATTTCAGTGGGCTTGCTCCCGGGCCATGCCAACTAACGGTTGTGTCTGACGTACCCACGGACCGTTGGCTGTAGGTGTCAGAGGTGACCTGGGAAGAGGAAGACGACCGAGCCAACCAATCGATGACGGCAGGGTTTTCGGTGGAGACACGACCGCTGGATGACACCAGGAGCACTGGCCTCTGGCTGCGACTAGTGCTGCCTCGACCCCTTCCTCTGCTGCCACGTCTGCTCGCTCCTAAAACATGGCCTCCTCTGACACTCCTCTGCGTGTTGTCTGACATACTCTTTAATTCAACAATTCTGTGTCCCTGAGTAACGATTCTGTGTCCCTGAGTAACAGTTCTGTGTCCCTCAGTAACAATTCTGTGTCCCTCAGTAACAATTCTGTGTCTGTCCCTGAGTAACAATTCTGTGTCCCTGAGTAACAATTCTGTGTCCCTCAGTAACAATTCTGTGTCCCTCAGTAACAATTCTGTGTCCCTCAGTAACAATTCTGTGTCCCTCAGTAACAATTCTGTGTCTGTCCCTGAGTAAAAATTCTGTGTCCCTCAGTAACAATTCTGTGTCCCTCAGTAACAATTCTGTGTCCCTCAGTAACAATTCTGTGTCTGTCCCTGAGTAACAATTCTGTGTCCCTCAGTAACAATTCTGTGTCTGTCCCTGAGTAACAATTCTGTGTCCCTCAGTAACAATTCTGTGTCCCTCAGTAACAATTCTGTGTCCCTCAGTAACAATTCTGTGTCTGTCCCTGAGTAACAATTCTGTGTCCCTGAGTAACAGTTCTGTGTCCCTGAGTAACAATTCTGTGTCCCTGAGTAACAGTTCTGTGTCCCTGAGTAACAATTCTGTGTCCCTGAGTAACAATTCTGTGTCCCTGAGTAACAATTCTGTGTCCCTCAGTAACAATTCTGTGTCCCTCAGTAACAATTCTGTGTCCCTCAGTAACAATTCTGTGTCTGTCCCTGAGTAACAATTCTGTGTCCCTCAGTAACAATTCTGTGTCCCTCAGTAACAATTCTGTGTCTGTCCCTGAGTAACAATTCTGTGTCCCTCAGTAACAATTCTGTGTCCCTCAGTAACAATTCTGTGTCCCTCAGTAACAATTCTGTGTCTGTCCCTGAGTAACAATTATGTGTCCCTGAGTAACAGTTCTGTGTCCCTGAGTAACAATTCTGTGTCCCTGAGTAACAGTTCTGTGTCCCTGAGTAACAATTCTGTGTCCCTGAGTAACAGTTCTGTGTCCCTGAGTAACAATTCTGTGTCCCTGAGTAACAGTTCTGTGTCCTTGAGTAACAATTCTGTGTCCCTGAGTAACAATTCTGTGTCCCTGAGTAACAATTCTGTGTCCCTCAGTAACAATTCTGTGTCCCTCAGTAACAATTCTGTGTCTGTCCCTGAGTAACAATTCTGTGTCCCTCAGTAACAATTCTGTGTCCCTCAGTAACAATTCTGTGTCCCTCAGTAACAATTCTGTGTCTGTCCCTGAGTAACAATTCTGTGTCCCTGAGTAACAGTTCTGTGTCCCTGAGTAACAATTCTGCGTCCCTGAGTAACAGTTCTGTGTCCCTGAGTAACAATTCTGTGTCCCTGAGTAACAATTCTGTGTCCCTGAGTAACAATTCTGTGTCCCTCAGTAACAATTCTGTGTATGTCCCTGAGTAACAATTCTGTGTCCCTGAGTAACAGTTCTGTGTCCCTGAGTAACAATTCTGTGTCCCTGAGTAACAGTTCTGTGTCCCTGAGTAACAATTCTGTGTCCCTGAGTAACAATTCTGTGTCCCTCAGTAACAATTCTGTGTCCCTGAGTAACAATTCTGTGTCCCTCAGTAACAATTCTGTGTCCCTCAGTAACAATTCTGTGTCTGTCCCTGAGTAACAATTCTGTGTCCCTCAGTAACAATTCTGTGTCCCTCAGTAACAATTCTGTGTCCCTCAGTAACAATTCTGTGTCTGTCCCTGAGTAACAATTCTGTGTCCCTGAGTAACAGTTCTGTGTCCCTGAGTAACAATTCTGTGTCCCTGAGTAACAGTTCTGTGTCCCTGAGTAACAATTCTGTGTCCCTGAGTAACAATTCTGTGTCCCTCAGTAACAATTCTGTGTCTGTCCCTGAGTAACAATCCTGTGTCCCTCAGTAACAATTCTGTGTCCCTCAGTAACAATTCTGTGTCTGTCCCTCAGTAACAATTCTGTGTCCCTGAGTAACAGTTCTGTGTCCCTGAGTAACAATTCTGTGTCCCTGAGTAACAATTCTGTGTCCCTGAGTAACAATTCTGTGTCCCTCAGTAACAATTCCGTGTCCCTCAGTAACAATTCTGTGTCCCTCAGTAACAATTCTGTGTCTGTCCCTGAGTAACAGTTCTGTGTCCCTGAGTAACAGTTCTGTGTCCCTGAGTAACAGTTCTGTGTCCCTGAGTATCAATTCTGTGTCCCTCAGTAACAATTCTGTGTCCCTCAGTAACAATTCTGTGTCTGTCCCTGAGTAACAGTTCTGTGTCCCTGAGTAACAGTTCTGTGTCCCTGAGTAACAATTCTGTGTCCCTAAGTAACGATTCTGTGTCCCTAAAGTATCTGTGGCCCTAACTCTGTCCCTAATACAGAGAGGTCTGTCTCTCTTGAATGACCGGAGGCAAATGGAGAATTGTAAGATGGCCGCAATTTATAGCTCTACCATTGCACAGTGCTGGCTGGCTGGCTGCTGATTGGCTAATGCGATCACATGTCATGAATGAATGCATTATGGGTCAGCGCGCCTTGTCTGCGCGCCTTCCCAGAGATCCCCGCTCCGTCGCCACACATGTCGCCGCCATTTTTGGAAAAATTTCGATTCGCGCATCCGAAGTATGCTAATTTTCGGATTCAGCGCGAATCGAATTTTTCCTAATATTCGAAACGAATTTCACTTCGCCAAGTTCGATTCGCTCATCTCTACTTACAATCTAAGAGATATGTGAAAGAACAAGTTGTAGTAGACTGCTGGTGCTCGCCAGTTCACCAACAGGTAGCGTGGCACTAGTACTGGTACTCTGCTGCATATGAGAGTCATAAAAATTTACCGACAAGTGACCGATCAGGCCTGATTCTGTGAACACTGCGGTTTTGTGTGCAATGTATCAAGTGACAGTGACCTACTGACACTGCACTTGCTGGGGGAGAAGGGGGGGTAAGCGTAGGGGCTAAACACAGGTGCTGGCAGGTGTCGGGGCTGATCCCGCTAACGCTGCATTTTTGGGGACGCAATACTAATGTGAACATTGGTATAGTGCTGATCTGATCAAAGATATTGATCCGTTCAGACACTATACTAGCAGGTTTATTGTGTATGAGCATGTTCCTGGCAGTCAAGGGGTTAAATTTTATGACTGGTGTGCTGAGGGGCAATCTGACGCTATGTAGGAGGGGCGTGAAAACCACGGGAGCGCAAATCATGTATATATATATATATATATATATATATATATATATATATATATATATGTGACTATGCACACCCATGCCGCCCTGTAGCAGTATTTCTGCTATAGGGTGGTCAGGAAGCGGTTACAGAAGTGGTTTGTGTTATGTCGCTGCGTTACTTTAACTGAAAAATGCACGGTCATGCAACACTGCACCCAAATTAAATTTACGTCCTTTTTTCCCCACAAATTGAGCTTTCTTTCGGTTGTATTTGATCGCCTGTGCATTTTTTATTTTTTGCGCTATAAAAAAAAGACTGACAATTTTGAGGAAAAAAAATATATTTTGAACTTTTTGCTATAAAACATGTCCAGTAAAAAAATGTCATCATAAATTTTGTATTCTAATTCCAAAATGTATTCTGCGACATGTCTTTGCTAAAAAAAATCCAAAATCGTTGTAAATTAATTGGTTTACGTGAAAGTTATACAAATGGTGGGAAAGATACTGGGATTTTTTTTTATACTAATAATGGCGGTGATCAGCGACTTATGGCGGTGATCAGCGACTTATGGCGGTGATCAGCGACTTATGACAGTGATCAGCGACTTATGGCGGGACTGCGGGACTGCGGGACATTTTGACACTGGGGGGGACTGACTTGGGGTCACTGATATCCCCAGTGTCAGGGATCTCTCCGATCCCCGCCGCGATGGCCCCGGCACAGGCGCAGTGCACCGCCCTGTGCAGGGACACGGGCACTAGGTCCGGGCCGGCCGCGGCGTTCGAGTTCGCACATGCACAGTAGAAGCCGGGGCCGCCCGCTGGGCACCAATGGCAGCGCAGGGCGGGATATTTAAATGGCCCTGAGCTGTCATTCAGTGCCTTCTGGTCTTCCCTGCATCCTGTGAACCTGTGAACCTGTGAATTGTAAGTTGTGACCCGGATTGTACCTGACCTTGCTGTTTTCTCCTATCCTGACCCTTGCTTTGCCTGACCTCTCTCTTGAATGCCCCTGATTGGATTTGACCTGCTGTTGCTGACCTGGCGTGTGACCCGACCATTCTATGCCCGCTGCCTTGTACCTTGCCGTCCTCTCTGTTACCGACCCGGCCCGTCTGACCTTGCTCATCCATCCCTTGCAGTGGGGTCTTCTGACCTCCTCACATCAGACTCTTCCCCGCGGGAGCCCTTGGCGCATACCACTACCACTGCCGGACGCACCCAGTAGCCACGACCTGGTCTCGGGGGGCTCCAAGTCCATCCCCACCATCAGGGGCCCTGGTGAACAAGCACCCTGGGACTTAGATTCCGTGCGCTGGGGACGCCTATTCAGTGGAGTGCTAGTGGTACCGCCAGGCGGTACCTTACAGTACCAGAAGGCCATGACTCAGTCTAGAGGAGGGCCCTCGCCGCTTGAGGAGATCTGCAGGCACTTGTCTAATTTGACTCAGGCCGTATCGGCCCTGCAGGATAGATGCCAGCAGATTGAAACCCAATTCCAGACCTGCACTATATCCGTTCCAGCCCCACAGGCCGCGGTCCCCGCACCCCCAGCCGTAGCAGCCCCTGTGCTGGTTTCTGGGGCTTCCGCACCACTCCCGGCGGCCGACCCCCGAGTACCCTTACCGGAACGTTTTCACGGGGACCGCACACGCTTCAGGTCATTCCGTGAGTCCTGTCTTCTTTATTTTGAGTTACAACCCCCGGCCCTTCGTGACTGAATCCATGAAGGTGGGGTTCGTCATCTCCCTCCTGCAGGGTGAACCCCAAGACTGGGCCCACCGATTACGGGGAAAAAATGACCCTCACCTTAGTTCGGTTGACATTTTTTTTGACGCCATGGCCTTCCTGTATGATGACCCGCAGCGGGCAGCTTCTGCTGAAGCTACTCTGTACACGCTCCGGCAAGGCCGCCGAGCGGCGGAGGAGTACGCGTCTGAGTTTAGGCGCTGGATGGGGGAAACACGCTGGAACGAATTCGCACTCCTGCATCAGTTCCGTATAGGCCTATCAGAAGGTCTGAAGGATGAGCTCGCCCGGGTGGAGGTGCCTGAGACTTTAGAGGACTTAATAGCACTGACCATTAAAATTGACCGTAGACTGCGGGAACGCAGGTTTGAGAGGTCCGGCCAGGGTCAAGGAAATTCCTGGGGGTCTTTTCAAGGTCCCAGTCAAGCACCTAGGCCAAACGTCCAGAACCGGCCACCTGGAGATATCCCTGAACCCATGCAACTCGGCCTGCCACGGCCTAAACTATCTCCAGAGGAATATCAGCGCAGACGATCCCAGAACCTGTGCCTTTACTGTGGTGAAGCTGGCCATATGGTACGATCCTGCCCGCAGAAACTGAGTAAGTGCACCTCTTCTTCCTTATCCATTGGCAATGTTGGTCCATCCCAATACTTAGTGGTGCCCCTTTACTTTCAGCTTCCAGAAAGGACCGTGGAAGTATTGGCCATAATTGATTCGGGGGCATGCAGCTGCTTCTTGGACATTAATTTTGCTCACCAACAGGGTATTCGTCTCCAATTTAAACGGAAGGGGTTCAATATTTATTTGGCCGACAGTTCCCGAATAAAATGGGGGGTAGTGAACCAGGAAACCCCCTCCATCACCACTGTCATTGCCGGCCAGCACCAGGAACTCCTTCGCCTGGACGCTATAGCTTCACCCCTCTTCCCAGTCATTCTGGGGCTCCCATGGTTACGGGCCCATAACCCCCAGATTGACTGGGAAACTGGAGTAATCTCGTTCCCTTCCCCATACTGTCGGGTATACTGCCGCACTTCGGGCCCGGGGATCCCCCAAATCCTCCTGTGCTCTGAGGGGGAAGCTGAACTAAAACAAGTAATCCCTGCAGTCTACCATGGGTTTCTAGATGTGTTCAGCAAACGGGGAGCCGATTCTCTACCCCCCCACCGCCCTTATGACTGTCCCATTGACCTGTTACCCGGTTCAGAAATTCCTTTTGGGCGAATCTTCCCCCTTTCAGAGCTCGAACTGGGGGCCCTAAAGGAATATCTCGATGACAGTCTCCAGAAGGGGTTCATCCGCCACTCCACTTCACCGGCGGGGGCGGGAATTTTCTTTGTTGAAAAAAAGGACAAAACCTTAAGGCCGTGTATAGATTACAGGGAATTGAACAGGGTCACGATAAAGAACCGTTACCCACTGCCGTTAATGCCAGAGTTGTTCCAAAGTTTAAAAACAGCAGTGGTTTTTACAAAGCTGGATTTGAGGGGGGCGTACAACTTGGTTCGCATAAGGGAGGGGGACGAGTGGAAGACGGCCTTCCGCACCCGCTTCGGTCATTTTGAATATTTGGTCATGCCGTTCGGGTTGTGTAATGCTCCGGCCACGTTTCAACACTTTGTGAATGATATTTTTAGAGACTTTCTGGATGTCTTTGTTATCGTTTATTTAGACGACATTCTGATTTTCTCCCCTTCTTTGGGGGAACACAGAATACATGTAGCAAAGGTATTGGGGCGATTGCGACAGCATGGGTTGTACGCCAAGGCAGAGAAATGTTGTTTTGAACAATCCAGCATTGCCTTTTTGGGCCTGATTATCTCCACCGCGGGGGTCGCGATGGATCCCCAGAAAGTCGCCGCAATACTGGATTGGCCTGAACCCACGGACAGGAAAGGCGTCCAACGATTTGTCGGTTTTGCAAATTTTTACCGGAAGTTCATCAAGAACTTCTCGGGTCTGGTCTCCCCCATTACTCAGCTAACCAAGCTGGGAACTCGGTTCAGATGGACACCAGAGGCGCAGGAAGCTTTTGAAGCCTTGAAGAAGCTGTTCACCTCGGCACCCATTTTGGGTCACCCAGACGCCGCCCTGCCCTATATCTTAGAAGTAGATGCATCAGAGAATGCGGTAGGTTCCATCCTCTCCCAGCGGAAAGGCACCAAGGAACTGCTCCATCCTGTAGCATTCTTCTCACAGAAGCTTACCCCAGCGGAGAAGAATTATGATATCGGGGATCGAGAGCTACTGGCGATCAAGACGGCGTTAGAGGAATGGAGGTACCTACTGGAAGGTGCGGTGCACCCCATCTTAATATTTACTGACCACAAAAACTTGGAATATCTGAGAACCGCCAAGCGTCTTCGCCCGCGACAGGCAAGATGGGCACTATTCTTTTCAAGATTCAACTTCCACATTACGTACCGGCCTGGATCAAAGAACACTAAGCCCGATGCGTTATCTCGTATGTACGAGGACGCCAAGGAGATCCCAGTACCCGACACCATCCTGTCCTCGGGTAACTTCTTGGCCCTTCAGTCGGACCTTCGTTCCAAGCTAATGGAGGCATCCACAACCATCTCTATCCCAGGCGGAGGGCCGCTCCAGAACAAGGGGGGACTCCTATGGAGGGAAGACCGAATTGTGGTGCCGGAGGAAGCCCGAACCCTGGTCTTGGGGCATTGCCATGACCACCCGATGGCGGGGCACTTTGGCCCAGAAAAGACCCTGGAACTTCTCCGACGCTCATTCTGGTGGCCGGACATGGCTAAAGATTGTAAGGGCTATGTAAGGTCCTGTATCACCTGCCAGAAGAACAAGCCAGCAAGAAACAAGGTTTGGGGTCTGCTGCGACCCTTATCGATTCCTGAACGGCCTTGGCAAAAGATCTCATTAGATTTTATAGTCGAGCTTCCACCATCACTAGACCACACGGCAATCCTGGTGGTCGTGGACCACTTGTCCAAGATGGCCCACTTCATCCCGTTGAAGAAAACCCCCTCGGCGGCCGAGACTGCGCGAGTCTTCATTCGTGAGGTAGTAAGGCTGCATGGGGTCCCCGAAGACATTGTCTCGGACCGGGGGGTCCAGTTCACGTCCAGATTTTGGAGAGCACTGTGCAAAGCCCTGGACATCAAATTGTCTCTCTCCTCTGCGTTCCACCCTCAAACTAACGGTCAAACCGAAAGGACCAATCAGACCCTACAGCAATACCTAAGATGCTACACTTCATTTACTCAAGATGACTGGATGCCACTTCTACCCCTAGCGGAATTTGCGTACAAGAACGCCCGCCACTCAGCGATGGGACAGTCCCCGTTCTTTGCCAACTATGGCTTTCACCCAGTCTTCCTCCCGGATTTGGTCACGGAATGCCCAGTACCAGCAACGCAAGATGTGGTGACGTTCTTCTCCGCGAACAATAAGAAGCTTCAAGAGGCCATCAGTCGGGCCAAGGAAGACTACAGGAAGGCATTCAATAGGAAACGGAGAGGAGATCTGGTATTGCGGCCTGGGGAGAAGGTTTGGCTAGCGACGTCCAATTTAAAAATGCTTTGCCCGTCAAAGAAATTGGGACCCAAATTTATAGGCCCCTTCTGCATTAAACGGATGGTTAACGAAGTGGCCTACGAACTTGTCCTTCCTGACACGCTCAAGATCCACCCAGTCTTCCATGTGTCCCTGCTGAAGCCAGTAGTCCCTGATGCCTTCCCTGACCGGGAATCTAGACCCCCGGAAGCCGTAACGGTCGAGGGAGAAGAAGAATTTGAGGTTGAAACAATCCTGAAGTGTCGAAGGAGGGGAGGCCAGACCCAATTCCTTATCAAATGGAAGGGCTATGGCCCTGAGGACAATTCTTGGGAACCAGCCCATAATGTCCATGCACCCAGACTTGTCCGGAGGTTTTTTCGCGATCACCCGTGGTGGAGAGATCGGGTGGGCATCCGGAGGTTGCCCGTAGGGGGGGGGCAATGTCAGGGATCTCTCCGATCCCCGCCGCGATGGTCCCGGCGCAGGCACAGTGCACCGCCCTATGCAGGGACACGGGCACTAGGTTCGGGCCGGCCGCGGCGTTCGAGTTCGCGCATGCGCAGTAGAAGCCGCGGCCGCCCGCTGGGCACCAATGGCAGCGCAGGGCGGGATATTTAAATAGCCCTGAGCTGTCATTCAGTGCCTTCTGGTCTTCCCTGCATCCTGTGAACCTGTGAACCTGTGAATTGTAAGTTGTGACCCGGATTGTACCTGACCTTGCTGTTTTCTCCTATCCTGACCCTTGCTTTGCCTGACCTCTCTCTTGAATGCCCCTGATTGGATTTGACCTGCTGTTGCTGACCTGGCGTGTGACCCGACCATTCTATGCCCGCTGCCTTGTACCTTGCCGTCCTCTCTGTTACCGCCGGCCCGTCTGACCTTGCTCATCCATCCATCCATCCCTTGCAGTGGGGTCTTCTGACCTCCTCACATCAGACTCTTCCCCGCGGGAGCCCTTGGCGCATACCACTACCACTGCCGGACGCACCCAGTAGCCACGACCTGGTCACGGGGGGCTCCAAGTCCATCCCCACCATCAGGGGCCCTGGTGAACAAGCACCCTGGGACTTAGATTCCGTGCGCTGGGGACGCCTATTCAGTGGAGTGCTAGTGGTACCGCCAGGCGGTCCCTTACACCCAGTGACACCAATACAGTGATCAGTGCAAAAAAAAACACTGACACTGTACTAATGGCACTGGGGAGGAAGGGGTTCACTTTTTTAAGGCAATGAAAGAGTTAACTGTGTGAGGGGAGTGTTTTACTAGTGGGCAGGGGGTGTACTTCACAGGAACACACTGATCCCTAGAGCTAAACTCCGCTCTCAGGATCAGTGTGTTAGGAACTGACAGGGCAAGCTGCATTGTAAACACTGCAGCCGTGCTCCCTGTCAGTGATTGCCGGTAATCACCGGGACCCGGCGGGTAATGACCGGCCGGGACCTGGTGATTGACACCCGCGGCCACAATCGGTGGCGTGGGTAGGGCAGTCGCGCGCCTCACGCGTGCCCCCTGCCTGTTTTGCAAAATCATGTTTTAAAACGTGATTTTGCGCAGCCGTGCCGCCCTGCCACCATTTTTATACAGTGGCTGGTCGGCAAGTGGTTAATGCACACAAAATGAACAAATAATAAAGTGATACCAAGCACATGCTACTACTTAGACATTTAGCTTTATCTGTCACACTTAATAGATTTATATAGGATATTTTAGAACTAGTATGATTATCTGTTACTGACAGTATATAAATCTGATTTGAGGCAATACTTTTTTAAATAGGCAACAGGCAATTTTCTTGTATTAAAATGTTGTATTAAAATAATGAATATGTTAAAATTATGTAATTCACAACAAATATATTGCTCATATTTTGCATTATGTATTGTATGTACATTTGGTAAACTATTCAAGAGAAAATATAACTTGGAAGTGATACATTATTTAATGCCAGAAAGGATGGCAAGAAGCATATTCCGGATATGGGTGCAGCTCCTTCACAATCTTCCCACCCAACTCACTAACAAGAGCTACTCCAGAGTTGCTCACACTCATGTAAGAGAATTCAGTGTGGATACATATATTGTTCTTGTGACTCATGACTCATGACTTTGGGGTGACTGTACAGCAGATATGACAAATGTAAGGCCCTCCAGTTGGTGTAGAAATGCAAATTTCAGCAAACCCTTACAGTAGACCAACAACAGCTAGTGAGTCCACAGCATAGCTATCATATAGCTAGATAATCCTATGTATTTTGTTTGCTGATATCTGCACTGAATAATTGCAGCTGTGCTTTACAGAAATTTTAACAATACATACATTTTAATTACATTGTTACAATATGTATTATTATGTATTTATTATGGTAGGATTCCTGTCTTCAGCTGTAGATTGGGTATATGTTTTACTGACCAGCAGTACATCTGACCATTATGTTTTACTGATCGGTATTTGTCTGATATGATGAACTTGTTAAAAAAAACATTTGTCCAATGTTATATGATACCCCTAACTAATAATTTAGCAATCATGATTATTTTTATAAATAAAAGTACAATTTCAAAAGTATACCAGGCATTGTATTCACTAGTTTGAAAAATATACCAGACATTGTATTCACTAGTTTGAAAAATATACCAGACATTGTATTCACTAGTTTAAAAAATATACCAAACATTGTATTCACTAGTTTGAATAAACTAAATTGTGATTGCTATGGGATACTGCACTTTGCCCTGAACCCCCACACTACTTTGATATCAGGATTATTGGAATGTTACGAACAGCCTCTGTGGTTTTCTTCTTCTCTGCTGGGTGCTCCTCATAATCACAATGATAGTTTAAGTGGGAGAGACCATAAAAGGCCTGATTGTCAAAATATATGAACTTCTACTCTCAGCTTGCCAACTTTGCCTGGCCATCACTGGTAAGGAGGGATGGAGACGAGACTTAGACACTCTTTTAACAGATGAAAGGATGAATGAGGCCAATCCTCTAACCTTCTTGTCTCTGTCACAAAATATTAGATTACCATACCTCCCTGAAGATTTTCAAATGGGGAAAGTATACCTTTTCCTAATTGCACAATATGTGATCAGGATGCAGGAACTCACATGATGTAGAGACGTGGAAAGATATATTTCAAGCTATAAACTGCCTGTTCTCCAGCTCCCTATGAGCTGATCTCAAGATGGGTGTCTTAGGCATTTTGCCTGAAATCCTAGTCCCAGACCATATTCAGTCATCTGTGACCAGAATATTATTTGTTGCCTGGAAACTAATTACCTAAAAATGGTTGTCCCATATACCCAGTTATGTTTGACCAACTGAAAGTCTCAATCAGCTCCCTGTTGGAAAGGGATAAACTCATATACCAACACAGGGGTTGTTGAAAAAAAATGTTAAATGTTGCCAATACTGCTGGGCTCACCTGCACTGGTTCATCCTAGTATAACCCTGAATCAGCTCCTTAGTGGGACTACTTTAGGGTGATCAGGATGTAAACTGAATTAATTGAAATTGAATTACAAAATTCAAACACATGATGCAAGTATTTATTTCTTGGTATCCTTTGTACAAATATAGCTATGTATACAGATGATGCTTAAGCCCATTTTCTATTAATCAATCCTAAGAGGATATATATTAAAGGCATGAGGTCAATACTCTCTCAGTACTAACAAACTGTAATGTGCATGGCTTTCCTGTTCCATACCGTCCTCAAGTCCTTGAGCTCTGTACCCTTCATATTGCAAATTATCAACAATATAGGGTGCTTTAGATTGCCTTGTTTAATCTATACCACTTTTGGTTTTCTACTACACATTTTAAGTTGTATATTATGATGTTACTTCATATCAACATGCTATGTACTACAATTATGCTATAGGTAATATATATTTCAATGCATGTATCACTATTTGAAAATGTAACTAAATTTTTATATTTCAATAAAATGACTTGATTTAAATATTGTTTTGTTGCTTAATGGCTGAGTTTCTCTTTTACAGACTTTAAATGGTGATGTTTTACAGAATTATTTCAGATAAAGTGTATTTTTGGGCAAAACTTTTACTTTTGAATGGTTGTGGCAAAGAGTTAGAACCCCTTTATAGTTTCTTGTTTGTTTTTGCTGCCCCTTTTTTTTGTAGAGAAATGCACCTTCTCTATTTGTCTTCATGATCATTGTCACTGAGACAGAAAGTAAAAAGAAAATTCAAAATGTTACAATTGTCACTAGAACAGAGGGTGAGAGTAACATTTCCAAAGGGAACAGCTGCCAAAGAGGGGATTACCCCTCACTTTACAGTGATTTTTTTCTCAGTTTACATCTCCAGAACAGAAAGTAAAGGGAAATCTCTCCAATAAAACACAGATAGCATAAAGTAAACTGACAGAGGTTTTAGACTCTCGCTACTTTTTTCCAAAACTAAAGAAAATGTTTTGGTATTACAAACAATTTAGTTATTACATTTTTACTTTCATCATATAGATATAGTGAGCTCTTAAATTAATTACATTCCCATTAAACAGCAAAAACAACATTTGTATCAGTGGTGCTCTCAGTCTTTTAAACATCTAGGTATTCATTTAATCCCCTCTTACTCCACATTGTATTCAGCTAATTATCCCTCATTAATCCAGGATATTACTCACTCTCTCCATTAATAGGCTGCTCTTCCTAGTTCTATCCTTCTTATAGTAAACATCTTAAAAATGTCAGTGTTACCCAGGTTACTATTATTTTTTACACCTTACCTGCTACTATACCTATTACTCAACTTAAGTCTCTCCAACAAGTATTTCTTAAGTTTATTTGGAATAATAAATATCATCACATCGCCAGTTCTGTGGTTTTCTCTTTAAGGACCCGTGGGGGACTGGGAGCTCCTGATATCATTAAATACTATTATGCTTCTTATATTCAAGCCATCATTTCTTGGTCTAGTTAGCTAGCACCTAATTAATAGTCGGAGATTGAAAGGGGCTTCCTCTACCCATCCTTGTTCTTTGGTATGGTCTCAATGCCTACACAATGGTTTTATTTTGAGACGTATGTGTATTGCTCCAATGTTATTTTCTCTGACAATTTGGCAGGAATGATTTCAGAAATACTCTCTCTCTTCACTATGTCCTCCCTTATTTAACATTCTACTTACTTTGGTATTACCAGACAGTCTCTTACATTTTTCAATTTTCAAGTTTGTTTTTTTTTACAATAAAGATTTGTTGAGCATTGAAAAACATAAACATAGACAAAAGCATGGGTTGCATCGATACAACAGTTTGCTAGAAGCATCTAGCCTTATAACAAGAGTAAGTCAGACAAAAAGAAAGAAACAAAAAACTTTCATGGAAGTTGAACACAGAAGAGTGAGGGGGAAGACCCCAAACAACAACTTAAATAACTAAGAGGAGGATGTTAATCTAGAAGGACAAAAAATAAAGAGTTTTTGAATAACTATGGTCATAAGAACCTATTGTTAATATCGTGCGTAGATTCATGATAGACCAGAACATGGAATCATTGACATTAGAGAAACATTTTCAGAAAGGTGGATGTGGAGAAATTACACTGAGGTACGTTAATTGATAATGTGATTCTAGGTCAGGTATGAAAATGTTAAGTTTAGCATGTGGGAAGCACCGTCCCAGCAAAAGAAAGGGAAAAGAGAGAGAAAGAAAGAGAAAAAAAATGGGGGGGGGGGAGAGAAGAGGGAGGGGTAGGGAAGGCGGGAAGGGGGGGAGGGGAAGATGAGTGCTAAGAAACATAACTTAAGGTATTGAGGAAGGATAACAGACGGGGGTAGCATGTGTCTCTCGCCCTCTCCTCCGGATGCCGAAGCATCACACCATAGAAGGTCGTGTGGCGAAGGGGAAGGAGTGCATATAAAAGTGATGCAGCGCTAAAGATAAAAAATATTACTCAATAGATAATATACATAAAATACTAGAAATATATATATATTAACAAACTAAGTAACAGATGACCGAAATCCACAAGGGGATATAGAGGAGACCGTGACCCCTAACAAACAGATAACAGTGGCTTAGCGCAAAATAAAGTGTCCACAGTTCATATTTCTAAGACGTGCAGGTGAATCACAGCACACTCCAAACGTGATCCCAGGCAGTATGGCTGCAATGGCCTCTCACCTCCACTCTATGACCCCACAGGGCCACAAAGCAAAATGTAGATCACCGCTGGATCCCTCAAACCAGTGGCTCCTCAGATAGGATGGTATGGGCAGTCATCACATGAACATGAACAGTATTCAGCCGGACCAGTGGGCAAACGGAATACACCCTCCTCAGATGTCAAAAGCTCATATGCTCATAAGTGAGGAAAGAAACACAATCCTCATAGTGTATTACTGCTTTTAATGGCAAAAAGGCAACAATAAGCCAAAAAAAGGAGATATATACACTCACATAACAACAGCCTGTTTCCAGATCATTTCAGTAAGCTGGGTGTACAGCATGATCAAAAGGTGTTCCAAGATGGCGTCACGCCGGAAGTACGTCACCACGCTATTGCCGTCGACGCGTTGCGTCACGTAACTCGTGACTTCGGTCCTGATAAAGTCTGACTTACTCTTGTTATAAGGCTAGATGCTTCTAGCAAACTGTTGTATCGATGCAACCCATGCTTTTGTCTATGTTTATGTTTTTCAATGCTCAACAAATCTTTATTGTAAAAAAAACAAACTTGAAAATTGAAAAATGTAAGAGACTGTCTGGTAATACCAAAGTAAGTAGAATGTTAAATAAGGGAGGACATAGTGAAGAGAGAGAGTATTTCTGAAATCATTCCTGCCAAATTGTCAGAGAAAATAACATTGGAGCAATACACATACGTCTCAAAATAAAACCATTGTGTAGGCATTGAGACCATACCAAAGAACAAGGATGGGTAGAGGGAGCCCCTTTCAATCTCCGACTATTAATTAGGTGCTAGCTAACTAGACCATGTGATGACTGCCCATACCATCCTATCTGAGGAGCCACTGGTTTGAGGGATCCAGAGGTGATCTACATTTTGAATGTGGCCCTGTGGGGTCATAGAGTGGAGGTGAGAGGCCATTGCAGCCATACTGCCTGGGATCACGTTTGGAGTGTGCTGTGATTCACCTGCACGTCTTAGAAATATGAACTGTGGACACTTTATTTTGCACTAAGCCACTGTTATCTATTTGTTAGGGGTCACGGTCTCCTCTATATCCCCTTGTGGATTTCGGTCATCTGTTACTTAGTTTGTTAATATATATATATTTCTAGTATTTTATGTATATTATCTATTGAGTAATAATTTTTATCTTTAGCGCTGCATCACTTTTATATGCTCTCACGGCTTCAACTACCACCTCTATGCCGACGACACACAAATCTATCTCTCAACCCCCCACCTCACCCCCTCGGTCTCCGCCCGAATCACACACCTGTTGAGCGACATATCAGACTGGATGTCGCTCCACTTCCTTAAACTGAACCTCTCCAAAACCGAGTTTCTTGTCTTCCCTCCAGCCCGGACACCACCCCCCATTGACTTCTCCATCATGTCCAGCAACGCCACCATCAAACCCGCCCCGCAGGCCAGAGTACTTGGTGTCATTTTGGACTCCAACCTATCCTTCCAGCCCCAAGTCCACTCTTTAACAAACTCATGCAGACTCCACCTCCGCAACATCGCCAAAATCCGCACGTTCCTAACTCCAGAAACCACTAAACAGCTCATCCACTCCCTCATCATATCGCGACTCGACTACTGCAACTCCCTCCTCACTGGCCTGCCTCGCCGCTGGCTATCCCCGCTTCAGTCCATCCTGAATACGGCTGCCAGACTCATTCACCTTTCCAACCGCTCCGTTTCCGCCACCCCCCTCTGCCAATCCCTCCACTGGCTTCCGATTGCGCAACGGATCAAATTCAAAATCCTAACGCTGACGTACAAAGCTGTCCACCATACTGCCCCGAACTACATCACTGACCTAATATCCAAGTACCGCCCAGCACGCACACTCCGCTCCTCACAAGACCTCCTTCTCTCTAGTTCCCTGGTCTCCTCCTCCCATGCCCGCCTCCAGGACTTCTCCAGGGTGTCACCCATCCTCTGGAACTCCCTGCCCCAACCCATCAGATTATCACCTACTCTCCTCTCCTTTAGGCGCACCCTGAAAACCCATCTCTTCAGGGAAGCCTACCCCGCCCCCTGCTAACTTGCCGACCTCCTCCACTCTTCCTACCACTCCATCCCCCACAGCTATCTCCTCCTGTGCCACCATCCCCTCCCTCCTAGATTGTAAGCTTGAAAGAGCAGGGCCCTCGATCCCCTCATGTTTTGCATTGTATTGGTATTGTTCTGTCACATGTTCTGTCCCCCTTTGTAATGTACAGCGCTGAGCGAACTATTGGCGCTTTATAAATACTGAATAATAATAATAATAATAATATGCATTTCTTTTATTGCCCTTTTTTTGGTATGGGATAGATGCTGGCTGCTTTTTAGTTAAGTGTATTATTTATCGTAAGAGCGCAGGAGGATATATATTTATTTATTTGAAGGGGAAGGAGTGCAACCAGATAGGATCCCAACGTTCAATCCCTTCCTCAGAGAAGAAGAGGAGAACCAGGTATATACAGGTGGTCTTATAGGTGGGCTGTAATGTCTTTAGTGGGGTGAAGGTTTGTCAATCAATAGAGCTAACTCTTCAGTTGTCTGGAAATGTGTCCAACAAGCCCATTTAGAAGCAAATTTGGCAGTAGAGTCTCGGGCAATAAAAATGAGTTCTTCCATTTCTGCTATTTTACGTATGCGGATGAGACATTCTCTTATAGTCGGAGGTTGTGGGGTCCCCATTTTTCAATTTCGCAATATTGTTTACCCCATAACTTGTATGTTTAAAACTTTTGAAGACTTTCATATTCCAAACAATATGTTTTGTTTTTACTTACAAATTAAACATTTTTGCACTCTATGTCTGTACCCCTTATCCTAGATAGACCCACTAAATTTGAATATTTGTGTGCACAGGGCCCTTATCATTTACATTTAGTGTACTCTGTATACTACATTCTTCACGAAGTTACTCCTCTCATGGAAGACACTCATTCTTATATGCGTAAATGGGCACACTTACACCAGCGACTTATATCCCCATGATTATGGCAAAAGAGCTGAACATTTACTTTTAAGTCATCTCGGTGTGTGGTGCAGAGAGAGACTGCTCTTAAAATATTGATATTCTAGTACAGGACCCCAGAGGTTGTTCATCACCTAGAGCCTTCGCTCCCAGCTTTATGCAGGTGCTGTGGTTTTGAAGTGGGCTTCCATTAACATATTTTCTGGAAATGTCCCTGATTAAGACCCTTCTAGATTTATGTGATGCTGTTACTTCAAAATGTGTTATGTATGTCTCTCCCTCTGAACCCTGTTTATGATTTATTAGGTCTTCCCTTCTCCAGTGTTGTAAAACCTGTTAAACAATTGAACTCTTACATTCTTTTAGCTGCTAAGAGAGCCATTCCCTTGTGCTGGCTGTCAACTGCCCACCATCTCACTACCAATTCCTACACCTTATAGTAGAAATCTGGAGAATGGAATACCTCACCACCACTGTTAATTATGCTACTTAATAGAACCTGGGAAATCTTGGACTGGATATGGTGATTCATTAACTTGACTTCTGGTACATTTAACCATCCTAACCACTGTTGAAATATTCCATTGTCCCTGGTGTGTATATTTTCTATATGAACACCAGAACTCTATACATGTTAAAATCCTTTGTCAATTTTTATATTCATAAGTTAGAATTGTTTTTTTGTTTTGGAGCCCTATGACTTGATACAGCTTACAGAGTTTTTAGTCCATCATTGTTTTATTTATCATAACTAATGTTGGCTTTTCTTCTTTCTTGTATTGTCAATTGTTTTTATTGAAACTCAATAAAATTATCATTATAAAAAAAGAGCAAAAACAACACAGAATGTTCAAGGTCACCACCTAATGTGTGTGTGTATCCACACTTCACAATACATAACAATATTTTCTCTAGTGTATGTTCAATCTGTCACCTAATGAATCTAAATAACTCAAATCATAGCATGAAAACGTGGTAAGCACTATTAGTCCTTTCCATGAAGGTTGAACGACTGTAATCACAGACCACTCAAGATCAAGTAATGGTACACACTTGCACAGCAGTGAAATAAATTGTGACAAAATTATTAACACTGCCCAACAGAGTGTCAAAATAATACGATGACTCAGTCAAAAAAGCTGTATTTTTCTACAGTCAACATTATAACTGAAAAGTTCGCACAGTGATACAAATCATACTGTTAAATATATCATGGAGCACATAGTTATTTGCTTATTACTTATGGATTTCTGTAGTTATAATTCTGAAGTTATAGGTTAATTTTGGTAACTTAATACATCACTTTTAGACTTGCTATTTAATCTAAGAAAGAGGTATTATTAATTATTCAACAAACATTTGTACTTTGACACAAACACAGAAGTAACTTAAACTAAAATTTAAACAACAAGGTAATAAAAAAAATGATAAATAGTATAAAATAAAAAGGAAGTGATTCTTTAGAATAAAATGTTGAAAGGGTTTATATAGGCAAATGTAAAATGATCACAGACTTTCTATATTATTCAAATTTCTTAAACAGACAATTTTTTTAATAATAAGTCATGTAAAGCTTAGCCCAATGTAGAACATATATCAGTAAACAGAGGTGAGAGATTAATGGCAAATCCCCATTGTACATAATTCAGATTATCCATGAAATGAAAAGTGATTACATCAAAATACATTAGGGCTATATTTTTAAATTGTATACAGAGACTGTCGATCTTAAAACAAAATGTAGAATCTTTGCCTTCTGATTTGTCTTATGTTGCCAAACCTGCAACTGCAACCAGTCCAGTGCAGTTTGGCATAGAAATTGCTTGTATGCATTTATGAAGCTTTACATATTTTTCCACTATTAAACTTAATTTCTATTCACTGTAATTCATGTTGAACTCCAAGCATGCAGTTATATACATATATGAATGCTGCCAAAGCATTTGTAATTCTGTACATCCAGTCCTGAGATTTACACAGTTCTGCCATACAGCACAGTCCTGCCTGGCAAGGGAAGGGTCTAGATTTATTGTACGGCAGTTTTACTTTAACTTACAAATCTCCTCACCACTCCACCCTGAGACTGAACAATAAATGGAGAATCAGTCAGTAAATGAGCTCATCTCTCTTTTACCTGCTCTCTTATCCTATCAACATGGCTCCTTGCACTGCAGCATACCCAACTAGCTCCCTGTGCTGCCTCTCCCTTCCCATCACTGAGCTCTACTGTATAGGATGTACAGTAGACTGCAAGAAACTGATACTAGATCAAATTTAGGTACTTACACTGCATGCAGTATAAGTACTAATAATTACAAAGCTGCATTAATGTGTGTACTTTCAATTTTCAGTGAGTACATTTTATATATGACTGTAGAGGAACAGCTTACCAAATCATGACATATCCAGGGGCAGACTGAAAACTCATGGGGCCCCCGGGCAATGGGGGATCATGGGGCCCCTATGTCCTCGCCCACACTCAAACCACACCCAAAAAAGCCTATGAAAGGTACCAGGGGCATCTCATGGGGCCCCCTAAAGACCCCGGGCCCTCAGGCAGTGCCCGAGTTCCCAAATGGTCAGTCCACCCCTGGACATATTAGAGGGGGAAGAACAATATCAGCTCCTCTCACTCTGCACAATGTAGCTGGTGCCCATCAACACACCAAACTGCTTACCGGATCTAACTGATTATCACATAAAAAATGGTCATAAGCACTTATGAAGACAGTACACCCAAGATAGGGAACAGTAAGCAGTACAGATGATCTTACATTTTGAGTGTGCTCTTTTTTTTAACTTAATAAAGGTGATTGTTTTATGATACTACACTATGGAAAGTGTCTTCTGCTCCCTTTCCTGGTTCTCTCTGAGCACACTCTACCCATGCATCCAACTGGAATACCGCATGAATTGAATATATTGTCCTCATAAGTGCTTATGGCCATTTTTTTATGTAATGGTCATTTAAATCCATTAAGTGGTTTGGTGGGATGTTGGGCACAGTATCAGAGGTTTATGAGATCCAGCTGTACTGCACAGCGGGAGAGGAACTGATGTTGTTCCTCCTCCTCTGTGATGTCACAAACTGGAAATGATGAGGATTTCATCACCTCAGGTTTTGGTTTATTTACAAGCTGTTACCGGCTTGTAAAGCAGCTGATCTAAGTGATCTAAAAGACCCAGATCTCTCGATAAAGAGAACCTGTCATGGTTTATCATATCAAAAGGGATGTTGTTCCTCTTTTGCCATAGCAACAAAGTTGATAAAAAAGTACAGTGTAAAAAAAGTGTTACTAAACCCAGGACCCTGCATTCACTATATCTGGTCTCCCACAGTACACTGAACATGGAAGATTATTTTAGTAACTATAAACTGCTAAATACATTTTCTCATCAGTAGTTAAAGCAGTCTTGTGACTTCTATCAATGTTCATCAGAGCACATGTTAAAGCTTGTAGGAGCAGTTTTCATTTTGCTCTAGGAGGATGCAGAACCCCTGACCTCTATCCGGACAGTGCAGATTGGCCCTGTGCTGATCACATGCACTCTCCCAAGAAAAAGAAACCTCTCTAGCAATACAGACCAAACTGAGCATGTGCAGAGAGACTCCACACAATGTCTTATCAGGAGATAAAAGAGATACACTGGAAGAAGGGGAGGATCAGAGAAGTCAGGATCAAACATCCTTTTTACACAATGCAGAGGACTAAACCCTTAGGTTCCACAGTGAGTATAACAAGCATGTTTTACTGCATATACAGACTGATTTTACTGTTGTGGGTTTAGCAACACTTTAAACAAAATAAATAATAATAAAAAATGTAATGTGCCCCCAACCTCTGTGCTCACATGCAAAGGCAAATGCACAGTTAGGTCTTGCACGCATATGTAAACGATGAATGCACCACAAATGTGAGGTATCACAGTGAACATCATAGCAAGAGCAATAATTCTAGTGTCAAACCCACTGTGTAGCTCTAAAATGGTAATCTGTAAAGGCTTTTTAAACGTTTCCTATGGAAGTTTTTAGGTACCATAGTTTGTTACCACTCAGTGGGTGTATGCAATTTTAAAGGACAACTCCACTTTCAAAGGGAGAAATTACCAAATAAAAAAAATAATATAGCATATACAATCGCTATTAAAGTCATATTGTAATTGAATGTTAATAAAAATTATCTTCCCTTTCAATCTACAGTGCTGTAATTTTCTGTAGAATGCATTGTAATATGGCTTCCTGGAGGCATTCTGTACACAGATGGTGTACAGAACTCCCCCTGAAAATGTAATTTCCTTCTTGAGTGATTGGCGTAGCTGAGTAACTGATATTCCCAGAGGTCAGGCACTAAGATACAAGTCAGATTTTTGGCATCCCCTGCAACAAAGATGTCATTTTTGGTGAGATACTTCTCAAAAGGAAATTATGTCTAAAGGGATGCAGACCTTTCCAATTTCCTGGTTAGAGCCTTGCAGACGCAGAAGCTGACTGATTATTGTAAAACCACTCCCATACAGATTCGCTCTGCACATGGACAAAGACAAATAAACATCTACTTTTTCAAAATAACAAAATGTAGGAATCTGCAAGAAAGTTTGTTAAAATCCTTGCAATGTACATAGATCACCTAAAGTGGAATGTTTTTTTCTCAACAAAAGTGGCATTACTCTAAAGTATGACATGTTGGGTGTATATTTATTCAGCGTAGCATCATCTTTTATATTTTACAAAAAAAATGGGTATTATATTGTTTGTGTGAACAAATTAAAGATTCATTAAAGTGTATTTTTTTTCTTGAAAATTTGTGTTTGATAAAGAGCTGAGCAAATATCATGCGACATGCAAAAAAATCATGCAAAACATTGCAACAACAACCATTTTATTTTCCAGTGCCTCTGCTTAACCTCCCTGGCCGTATTCCCGAGTGTAGCTCGGGGTAAAGTTTCAGTACCAAAAGCGGTAACCCAGAGCTACACTCGGGCTTACCATGCGGCGTTGCACAAGGATTCCCTACAGCGCTTACCTTGTCCTTCGCTCCCGCGATGCATCCCCTGCAGCGTCCCCGGCCATCTCCTCTGGCCGATACCAGCATCTGGCTTCCGTGTTCCGGTCCCTGTGACGTCGGGACATACCGGCGGCAAATTTGAAAATTAAAAAAAAAATGACCTTTTTTTAAAATGATTATTTCATAGCAAAACATTCCTGTATCAAAGCATTTCACATACATTTTGTCCATACTGCTTTGTCCTGTGCCCTGCCTGCATTTTGACTGTTCTTTCTGCCTGGAAACTTAGAAAAGTCCACGGCGTCCAAAAAGCGTCCCTGTAGGTCAAAATCGGTTTTAGACCGGCTAGAGAACAGCGATAGTAAATCAGAACTACTTGCAGAATTGAGTGATAATGACTCATGGGGGAAATTCGCCATCAGACACTGAAAACGATTTTGCGACTTTGCTCAGTGATGTGTGAACTTGGCGCTATATTTCAAATTTCAGTGTTTTTGGTTTGATTATAATATTGAATTAAATTTATTATTATTATATTATTATTTTTTATGAGTATTTATTAAATTATAATTTATGATTTCGTGTTTCAAGTTTTATCATATCCGGAATGTTTACTAGACTCTTGTTCGAACAGATTTCAGGGTGTTATTCCTAAATTACAGGCCTACAATAACAAAAATACATATTTCCATGCAAAAAAATGGTACCGCTTTTGGTACAAAATTCCTGACATAATCATACCGCCAGGGAGGTTAAAATATATAATGCTTGGGGACTCATCAAATTTTCTAGCAAAAAATGCTGATTTTTACATGTATGTGAGAAATGTTAGAATTGGCCTGGGGGTCAAGTGTTTAATTGTGCTTTAATGAATGGTTTGAGGTGGAAAGGTACAAGAAAAGTCATTCTGCAGGAAGCAGTATATATTTATGTGAACAGTCATACAGGGTGTGCGTGTCCAGTCCTGCTGAAGGGGAAAGCTTGAGTCTGGGAATAAAAAGAATGAAGGACTAAGCAGTCCAACATAGCCTAAAAGCTGTGTTTTTGAGACTGCAGTGACCAGACAGTTGTTTTATGGGACAACTGTCTTGCAGAGAGGCTGCAGCCCATGCTTGGAAATTTCATAGACAGGAGGCCAATTGGTTTAATGCCGAAAAACCCTATTACTGCTTCTGTGAAAGAACTTTTGCTGTTAAATAAAACTGGGCAGAAATCCTTTAAACACACATTGGTGAGTGGGCTGGGTTTTCGAAAGTTGTACACTTGGAGTGAAATCCGACAATTGATATTCAGATGTGGGCAGAAGTGGATTCTGCTGATCCCCGCTAAAAAGTTATGTAATGAACTAGTTGCTCCGTGCTAAAAGGAGCCTTTGGAAGACACAGCACGTTGTGTGTGTCAGGGCTGTGCTTCTGCAAGAGTTAAAGTAAGAGCAGCCCTTAGGGTGACAGTGCATTGTTTATTTTGACCTGTATGGGAGTCATTGGTATGGCCAATAGCAACTTTGACTAAATTATACTAATCGAGTTTACCACTTTACTAGAGAACCTTAAGCAGGCTGCAGGCATGGTCTTGGTAAGAGAAGCACAAAAGATCTGTGCATTGATGGATTTGTGTGTTGATGGATAGCAGCTTCCGACCATCCTGCCTCAGAAGGTACTTATAACATTGCTAAGTTGATTGAACACATTTTGTGAGTTGATGAAATGTCAATGATTGTGCAAGCTACCTCATTTTAGGAGATACACAAAGGCTCCAGAGAAAGTTTGTCTGTACTGTTTCAGAGAATTTTAAGTGAGCCTCAGCAGGCAGGGAGAAAGCTCTGACAAGGCATGGAAGTAAGGCAAGGTTGTGGATCTGCTTATTTTCGCTGAGGCGGGAAGATTAAGAATGGATATAGTGCCTAGCAATGTCCACATCCAGCTCTGAGGAGGTCTCTTCAAGAAATCAATCCCCAAGGTACAGACAACTAATTTCTCTACACAACTAAAAGGAATGTTCAGCTGCAATGAACTTCTTTGTTTCCTCCTGTGATGGATGGGCTGGTACCAATAACTGGAAAATTGTGTTAAAGGCCGTATGTAACTAAGTAGCTATTGATATATTATGGACAAAAGAGACATTTATTCTATCACAGTAGAATGTCCACTACATTTTAACATACTAGTAGGATCCTTTTATTCTGAATGCAGCCAAAATGACTAATAAAGGATCCCACCAGAGATCAGATCCCTGTTTTCAGAACTTCACAATGTGAATAATATAACCTCAAATGCTTTCTGTTTTCTAGTTCTGGGCTTTGAGAATTTATAAATCTTCAAGCATAATATACAGTATGTTTTAACTATACAAAATATACTGTGTGTGTGCTTGTTCACATATTTAACTCAGCTACATAACAATGTAAGTATATGATTTCATTTTAGACTTGGTGTTTAAGGGTGAAGATAAACACACTAGATATTTTATGTCATGACTATCGAATGACATTCCTGAACAAAACAATTTGGATTTTGTAGGGCTATTGGAGGTTATCTGTAATTGAATCAATAGGTGCCTTATTTGTTCATGACATAACTGTTTAGCTTTGCTTCAATGTCTTAATCTATACCCTTTGTAAGTTTGAGCCAGTTCTAAATTATTGGCCTATGGTAACCCTTTGACAATATAATGTGCATGAATAGAAATCTCTTTGCAAATCAAGAGTGACACGCAAATGAGTCTCTAAATTGATCCTTCAGAATTCTCAGATCGCTCTTAAATACTTTCTGTACTTCAGGAGTTCAGCACATATTTTCCATTTGGCTATGGAAAAAGTCAGATTTTTTTTCTCTGATGACATATTAGGTTTGATAGCAAAGGATCCTGGATCTTTTCCAGTTCCCATTACCTTAAGGCCATTAATCAGTGTTCATAGTCACCAATGTGAGTGGCACTTCAATGACAACTTTAAACTCTATGGACTCACTGTATAAGCACTTATAAATTTGATGCCATATCTTATAACCAGCATAACATGGTATATAATGTATATTATAATTTCATATTTTATTTGAACTTTAGGGAAAACATTTTAAAGTATTGTTTTTTTTTTAAATTATTTAAAATAATGAAACTACCTTATGATCAGTTTAAACTTTCTAAAATTAAGATTATTAAAATACTAGTCAAAAAGTGATTAAAATGCTTTGTACAGTTACAGTTTTCGTTCACGAATCATTATTTTTAATGAGATGACAAATCTAGAACAGCATAAATAAAAGTAATAAAGTTGATGATATATGTTAATAATTTTAACTGATTTCTGTTCTGTTACACAAGTTCCTTTACTATATATTGTAACTATATACTGTATATACTCACACTGTGTATAGACTTTTAACAGGTTTAGGTTTAAATGTGTGAATTTAATTTCAAACCCCAATACTATCTTTTGGGGGGAGGCAAACCTTAAAAATCAATTCTGACCATTTTAAAGGTTGATAGTCAAGGATTTGTCACAAAATGGCATGGGATACTGGACACTGGCATGTGGGCAATGTACCAATGCAAAGAAAATGCTAAAATATAGTTTAGTAGAGATATGGGATTTTGAAGTTGACATGGGAAAACACAGATCACGTAAAGTACATGTTTGGAAGATGCCTTTCAATTGTATGTGGTATTATAAAATAGTATGATTCTCACAGACAGTACCTGTAGGAGCTACAACATATCTAAAAGCTGTAGGAAAGTTTACTCTCACAAAAAAAATAAAACTAAAGCCCTTCACCATGCAAATTGCCCAGCGGCAAAATTGTGTATTAGCATAATTTGTGAGCTTCCTTTATTCAGTACCACCCTGCATTGTCTTAACCTGTTCCTGCTCGGCCAATAGCAGAATGGCAGCCGAGCGGGACTCATAGATCTGGGTGGGTGTCATATGATGTTCTTTCTGGATTGTGCATCGCACCTGTCCACGGGGCTGCACTGTGGCGAGATCTGTCACCAGCTGTGTACCTCGAACAAAACCAATGACAGATCTGTGTACTGGCCCATTGCCAGTATCATGTAACCTGCTGTGACCAATCACAGTAGGTCACATTACAATTGTAAAAAATGGATGGCTTCCTTTCATGCCATCCATTAGATACAATTGTGTCACTAGCTATAATTGGTCACAGTCAGGGGTGGACTGACCATTTGAGCACTCGGGCACTGCCCGAGGGCCCAGGCTCAGTAGGGGGCACCATGCGATGCCCCTTGTACCTTTCATTGGATTTTTCATAGGCTTTTTTGGGTTTGGGCTAGGACACAGGGGCCCCATGATCCCCTATTGCCCAGGGGCCCCATGAGTTGTCAGTCTGCCCCTGGTCACAGTGATCACATGTACAGACTGGGCCAATCACAGCCCATCTGTGTAATGTGATTAGAAGTGGCCAATCACAGCTAATCCCAACAAAATAACCTGAATGAATCGATTTCAGTCAGTTAAATGTTTGCTTATAGCAAAGATATTCATTGCTTTAAATAATCATATTGTGTAAAAGAAAAATAAAATACTGATCATTTCCCCAGAGTAGTACAATGTTGCTATGGTAACATTATACTACTCTGGTCACAGTGTATTATAAAAAAAATCTTAAAAAAAAGAAAACAAGTAAAAAAAAATAAAAGCATTTTAAGAAATTTTACAAAATGCAAAAAAAGTATTAGTTTTTTTGCGTACTGTCACCATTCAGTGTCCCTCATCACTTTCACACCAGTTATATGATGACACTGTACTGCACTGGTGACAGTATGTAAAAGAGAAAAAAAAATAACTTTTTTTTTAATTTCTTCATTTTTCAAAAAAATTACAACTTCAAAAAACTTTCCATGCCTTTTACGAAATACCTCAGACTGTCTTATTTGCAAAAAGGGGTCATTTTGGGGATATCTGTACTGTCTTGACATTTTAGGGCCTCAAGAAATTAGATTGACCATCAGTACTTCAGGATTGATCAATTTTCAGATATATACCATAGTTTGTGAACTCTATAACTTTCCTACAGACAAATAATAAACACTGATTTAAGTTATTTTCACCAAAAAAATGTAGCAGAATACATCTTGGCCTCAATTTATGAAGAACAATTATTTATTTGCAAAATTTTATAACAGAAACAAAGAAATACATGTTTTTTTTAAATGTTCAGTCTTTTTTAGTTAATTTAGCAAAACATAAAAACTCCAGTGGTGATTAAATACCACAAAAAGAAAGCTCTAGTTCTGTGAACAAAATTATAAAAATGTAGTATGGGTACAGCATTGCATAAACGCGCAATTGTCATTCAAAGTGCGAGAGCACTGAAAGCTGAAAATTGGCCTGGGCAGGAAAGGGGTAAAAGTACCCGGTATTGAAGTGGTTAATATCACGATCGCGATGTCAGACCCCAGACCTTCTCACCAAACTCGTGACCGAAGGACTAGCCAATCTAAAACTGCGATGTGACGTGCGTAAGAATACCACGCCCAGCTGCACTCTGCACAAAGATTTTCCAGCTAATGGACTACAATCTATGTACCTGCAACCTGAGCATTTGTTACTGGGTCAGGTTAATTACGCAACTAACCCTCCACACTGCCACCACTTCCTTTTTGTACAGAGAAAGAGGAAACTCACGTTATCAGTTATAACACTATAATGATTGAAATAATCATCTGTATAAAACAGTCCGCAGGCCGGTTATACAGAGGGTTAAACAAACAGTAGCATCTCTTCAAAGGCAGGGATTCATAAATTGCAATTAAGAACAATAGAAACAGTTCAACATTTTCAGAAAGAGAGATTTATTACTAAAATGGTTAAACAGGTGCAATAAAATATTTACAGAGAAGATGTAACTAAGATATATATATAAATATACAACCATAGCACAGTAAAGAGATATCAGAGAGAGGTGGAAGGGTTAAAGTACTTGCCAAAGTCCTGGGTTTAGCACATCCAAGTCAGAGCAGGAGGGTGCTTTGATCTCCCTATGTTAAGATGGAAAAATGGGGGAATTCTTCAACTCCACCCCCTTAGGCTTGACAGCCTGCTTTAAAGTTTCCCAGCAGGGGGTGGTTCTGAAGTAAAAAGACCAATCCCCTGTTGAGGGAGGGATCGTCAGGCGGAACCCTAAACTGGAGCCAACATCTTTCATAATTCATATTCCGGTCCATAACTTTGCAGCTGCACAAGTGACATTCCACCCGTGGGTATATTATTATGCAGACAAGTCTGAGGATTATCTAGATATGAATTATGAAATTATATGTTGCGGCTCCCCTGATGGTCCGAGATAATTCGAATGACCCATCAAACTGTTCGCCTGCTCCTAGCCAATCTGACGGGATATCTGGTTTTTATGTAAGTCTCTCATATTCCAAGATATGAAACATAGGGGAAAAATTGATCTTTTAAAAATGTTATCTGGTGTGGGCTTCTTGGGAATGCCTTGAACTCCGGGGAAGGCTCCTTTATCTTTTTACGAGGCGTGAAATTACACAGGTTCCCAGGACAGTGGGACTCTAGCTCTCCTGAGGGGGGCTTTGTAGCTCTGGGCTCCCTGCTGCTCTAGTCTGCCAGTGACCCACAACCAGGTGTCACAGTGGCTGAACAGAGAGGAAGGGGGAGGATGAAGGAAAAAGATATTTCAGGACGGTTAATCTCTTCGCCAAGATGGAGGTTGAAGCCAAAATGCTTGAACCACGTCCATCTCTGATGCGCGCATTTGCGACAGTTAATAGTTTAATAAGATATCAAAATAGAGTGATTAAAACACTGCAAAACCACAACCCTACATTCCCTTCCCGATATCCCCAATTAATAAAAAAATACTTCAAATATAGAATTCACTTATGTGTTCAGTAGAAATTGGCCATTGTCAGGACAGTGTCTGAGCACTTGGATAGGTGGCTAATAGTAAATCTCTGTAGTGTGGGTTTACTGCAGACAGAACCATTGTAGCCTGCAGCCTCTGCCTTCGGTATATTGGCCATGGTAAAAGTACCTGCCATTTGATTACAACACAAATGAGGAAATGTATGACTATGCACTATAGTGGTCAGTTGGAACATATCAGCAGCAAAATAAATGCAATCCTCCTTCCCAATAAAGGCACATAGCAGTCACTTTCTCTTGAAATGCTGCTAATGCACCCTTTTCCTTCTCCTCAAGAGTACATAGCAGCCATTTTTGTTGGGATTGCTATTGCACCCTTTCCATCCTTCTCCTACTCATGGGTGCATACAGTAGCATATATTCTTGTTAGGCTAAGTTCTTTGCTCTGCAAACCATCCCATATAATTTAGGAATGCAATCTTGGCCCTTTTTTTCCTCCTCATCTTCAAGGGCAAATAGAAGTTATTTTTTGAACCAACAAAAACTCTATGGGACTTTTCTGGCACAGTGTAAGACAGACTCATATCTATAAAAATAAAAATTTTATTAAGTACTACATAAAATTACATGCTTAAAAACAATGCATGTCTAGACAGCTCTGTAAAAAAAAACCCTACAAAAATGGTTACATCATTGTAATCCTTTCTCAATCACAATGCCCACCAACTCGTCCGCATCGGCAGAGCACTTGCTGCAATCTGACAGGTCTGACAGTTGCCAGTCAGATGTAAACAATTGGGGAGGATGTCATTGCTACCTCCACACAATTGTGCTGTGATTGGCCAAAGCATTGCACCTGCCTGTAGTCAGAGTGCACTGCATTGTGGGGAGCAGTGGGCTGTCAGACAACCGAACTCTCTTACCGTTCGTGTGTTCGCCGAACTTACGTTCGTCTCGAACATCAAGGACATCACTACTATCTAGGATGAACTTTGTAAACCCAGGTGTAAGATGTGTATAACAAGGGTATCAGGTGTTAACAATTCTCAACCATCATGCCTGCAACAGGTTCTTGCAATGTAGAATAGATAGACATTTTTAACAGTAAGCTGGGGTGTAGTTCTGGAACAACAAGATTGACTGAGCAGTCAACTTGGTTGTGTTAAGGAGGGGTGGAGCTCCATCGGATGTGAATGTGGAGGTAAATGTATAAGTTGTGACTCAATGGGCCAAGTTTAGGTATCAGCATTAGTGAAAGATCTGATGCAACTATTTCAAAACAGTCTATGCAGTCATTATAATCTATGTATAAAATTTAGTACTGTATTGCCAAAAATGAAAGCGCCCACATAGAACTACAAATTACAGCAGGTCAAAAGGTAACATGGTGCCATGTATATGGTGTCTAAAATCCAGATACTGATCTCTATAGGGCCAGTTCAGGTTTCATTGAAGTCCCAAGTATTACTGAGGTGGTCCTGCTCTCAGTGTGAGCCAGTGGAGGTCCTGAAGTGGCCCTTTTGGACTCTGAGTGGGCATGGTGACTGCACATCTGGCAGAAAACCTAATCAAACTTCTACTGGGAACAGTTCAATGACAAGGTTTTCCAATATGTGTGGGTCACTGGCTGGAGTACACATCGTGTATAAGAACCATTCTTCCATACCACAGGGTATAGAGGGCATTCCCAGCAATAACTGGCATTAACTTGTCGAACATTATCTAAGAGCGAGCACAAGATGCCATGCTTCTGAAGTGCATTTTGGAAGAGATCAAGTAAAATGTGTAGGACTGCCCCATCAAAAGGAATTGAACCCTTTTTTCCAGGCTTTGTGAATTATAGAATATCTAGGGCACGGCTTAAAATTTCGAGTCCCCCTCCTGCATCTTTAAAAAGAGACTTTAGTAACTAAAATCTCTTTTAAAAGATGTAAGTTTAGTTTACAGAAGTATAGCATAAGAAAAAGTGCATATTTTGATGCCAAAAAACATGGAATAATAGTTACTGTAAACATGTTGTATTTTTTTATCTCCAGCAGAGACCTTAGAGAAGTGTGGCATTAAGAAAAAAGAAAAAAGTGCCTCTTTTGATGGCCAAAAAACATTACATAAAATAAATAACAATAGTAAACATTTTGCATTTTTTATCTCCAGCATCTTATTAAAAGAGAGCTTAGAGAAGTAGTGCATTAAGAAAAAACAAGAAAAGTGATTATTTAGATGCCAAAAAACATGGCATAACAATAGTAAACATTTTAACATAGAGCAGCCATGGTTTGTGTTGTACAGCAGGACCAAGACTTGTGTAATACCCTTTTCTGATGCAAAATACCACTTCAATGGCTGTGTGTGGATTGCATTCTATTCAATGAAGAAAAAAAACACAAAAAAATAATTTTTTGGATGCCAAAAAGCAGTAGTAAGCCAGTTTCACCTCAAGATTTGCAATGGTTTTCCTTGTACAGCAGGACCAAGACTTGTGTAATACACTTTTTCTGATGCAAAATACCACTTTAATGGCTGTGTGTGGATTTCAATCTATTCCATGAAGAAAAAACACACCAAAAAATATTTTTTTGGATGACAAAAAGCAGCAGGAAGCCAGTTTCACATCAAGATTTTCTATGGTTTTCGTTGTACAGCAGGACCACGACTTGTGTAATACCCTTTTTCTGATGCAAAATACCACTTCAATGGCTGTGTGTGGATTTCAATCTGTTCCATGAAGAAAAAACTTATATAACTTATTTTGCTGGCTTTGACCCTTATGGTTTTATATTTACATTTTAGAATAAATGTTAGGGCGTAGTTAATAAAAGTATAATTAGTACAGAGTTAGCAGTGAAGTAGCAGAGGTGCAGGGATGCATTATGTATATTTATATCCTTATCCACATGTAGAGATAGTATTGGATCCTGATCCCGCTGTATATGGAGTTTGAGCAAGTTTTTCCCTTATCTAATATGGTGGCTGGAGCTTCGGTAATGCAGGGAGGATGTCCTTTTTTTCTTGTCTATAGACTCCATAGAAAATAAAATAATTTTCACAAAACAATATCCCTCCCAAAAAGCCACATTTTCCCCAGTATATCTTAACCTCTTCCCATATGCCCATTCTACGTAGACGGCGGACAGAAAGCAGCACCGTAGCGGGCTAACATTTCTGTTCATCCGCCCTCATTGATGGGTCCTGCGCGGCTCACAGAGCGAGCACCCTGGAGCCCAGTGATTGGTGTGTCGCCCGAATCAGCGGATCACTTTACTGCTGTGTTCGGCCGATCACGTTGTGTTTTACCATGTGTCTGCTGTAACCAGTCACAACACTCTCATAGTAAAAAATGAAACTGAAAGTAAAGATCAGTGTGAGAGTAGAGAGAAGCGATCCTGCAGCGTGTGAGTGTACAGCAGCCTCTCAGGCTGCTTGTACACTCACACACTGCAGTGCCAGCCACCCCAGTGCCCCAGTGTAGTGCCCCTGTGTCCCTGATCATTGCCCCACAATATCAATAATAAACAATGCAGGGACGGCCTGTCACCTGTCCCAGTGCACACAAGACACCCCCATACACCATACCAATCTCCTAATCACCCCCATACCAATGTCCTGATCACCACCATACCATTATTATGATCACCGCCTTGTACCTAACCAACACCCTGATCACTGCCATATGCCATACTAGCACCCAAATCACCTCCATACACCATACCAGTGCCCTGTTCACCTCCATACACCATAACAGTGCTCTGATCACCACCATACACCATACCAACATCCTGATCACTGCCATACCAGCATCCTGATCACTGCCATTCCCCCATACCAGCATACTGATCACCCCATGTGACATACCAGTGTCCTGATCACCACCATGTCCCATACCATCACCCTGTTTACCACCATACCCCATACCAGCGGTTTGATCATGCCATACCCTATACCAGCATCCTAATCATGGCCATACCCCATAACAGTGTCCTTCCTACTTCCATACCAGCGTCTTGATCACCACCATACCTCATGCTAATGTCTTGATCACCACCATACCTTATACCAGCATCCTGATCACTGCCTTATGCCATATCTGCATCCGGCATTTTAAAATCTCAACTGATCAATTTTCAAATATGTATCCCATAGCTTGTAGAGTCTATAGCTTTCACATAGACTAAATAATATAAACGGTGTTGGGTTATTTTTACCCCAAAAATGTAGCAGAATACATTTTGTTCTACATTTATGAAGAAAAATTATCTATTTGCAAAATTTTAAGACAAAAACTAAGCAAAAAATTATAATTTTTTTTAAGTTTTGGTATTTTTTAATTTATATAGAAGAAAATTAAAAACCCAGTGGTTATCAAATACCACCAAAAGAAAGCTCTATCTGTCTCAAAAAAAGAAAAAAAATTCATATGGGTACAGTGTTGCACGACTGCGTAATTGTCACTCAAAGTGTGAAAGTGCTGAAAGCTGAAAATTGGCCTGGACTAGAAGGGAGTTAAAGTGTCCAGACTGGAAGTGGTTAAAGTGGTTGTAATCCCTCACAAGTACCCTGTGAAGCGACTAGCATTAGTTGACACACAGAGATGAAACAAATCCTTATACATAAATTGCGGTTGTGTATCTGCAGTCATTTCTTTTGTTGATTGTTTTGAAAACACAAACAGGAAAGTATTTCTTCTTAGTTCAGCAGCATCAGGCAGGGATCTGATGTCTTTACAGACCCTGCAACTCTGAGCCCTGATTGGAGGGAAGGGACACACTCCCTTCATACAGTATGGGGAACAAGCACAGCTGTGCATATATGAGTGACAGGCTGTGCTGCAGATCCCTCCCCCATCATTATTTTCACTTATGGTGTTGGGAAAAGCTTCCATAGCTGATTCATGCTGATAACAGAAGAACTAGGCAGCAGAGAGATATGACACTCAGAGCTTTGGAGCGAAGCACAGTATACAGTATACAGTATAGAAACATATTTCATGTATAAGGTTTACAAGTACTTTAAGCACCGACATATTTATTGTAAAAAAAATAGGACCATAATGGAGATGTAAAAAAATCTCCAAATGCTCTAGTCTACAAGATATATACAGGTATGGAGTTATGAGTAAGGCTTCAGCCAAAACATTTTAGCATATTACTGCTGTATCCTGCTATGTAGCCAATAAAAAATAGTTCCAATGGATGTGACTAAGTAGCCAGTTATGTTGTATCAGAGGATAATTGCTACATTTCGAAGTCATTTGGGCAAGAGCACCAGTTCCCAGTCTCCCAGGTAATCCACGATAGAACATGCTTTTTTTGTGGACTGGCTTTGCCAAGGCAAACTCCAGCAAAGCATCCCCATGTTGTGGTCATGTGTCCTGGTATGGTTCAGGGTTCATCTTTCCCTTTTCTGGTTAGGCAGACTGCATGCTCAGATTGGGTCTGGTATAGATTTTTATGGGGGGGAGGTCTGCTCCCTGTTTTTCTTTAAAATAAGGAAGAAAAAATTACAGCTATGAAAGTCATTTGCCTGCAATTTTGTAATGTTTTTTTATCTTTGTTTCTAGCTGCATTGAGTTTTATTTATTGATTTATTTAGCATTGGTACAAGTTCCCCAGGGCACTGCCAATACCTACGTACTATTTATTGAAATCCTCCTTAATTATTAGCCAAGAAAATGGTCATTTTTTTATTTGAGAGATTCAGCTTCTATTGATTTCAATGAGTTCAGCATCCGAACTTCTTTGAAACTCACCAAAACCCTGCTCTTCAGCTCATCACTACACATGACCACAGACAAATGGTCCAGCAAGTATGGACAGGGACAATATAGATCATTCTTGGCCCACTGGTTGACTCTGCGGGCAGATTTTCATCCACCCTGCATCCTTACAGCTAGTTGGGAAGGCACAACATCTGCCCAGCTCATCATACCCTCAGTGCTATAGGGAGCTTTGTGAGGAACAAATGAGTGTGTCTATCCATGGACATTGTTGACCATGTGATGTTTGTGATGTTTGTGAAAATGAACTAGCCTTGGGTCAGAAGATGCTACCAAGCCCCTGCTGCATATGCTGCTGATTAAATATCAGTAGATCAGTAGATCCTACCACCTTCCAATTTTTTTTTGCTACATCCCAAGTTTCTGTATGCACTGCTGATTCCCTCAAAAAAGTATCCCACACACTGTCACCATTGCATTGTTCAGTATGTTTAAGCACACCCTGCTACCATTGTTAACATTACCTTCATCTGTTGTAGGCCTGCTACCATTACAGTCTAAAAATAGGGCAGTAAGTGACATCCTCTGCAATGGCAATTTTGAGTGGAAAAAACAAATGCTGTGAATTCCAGTGTTGTGTTTTGGCATCCTCAGCACCCAAAACCACCCACTTTTTAGACAGCTGTATAAAAGTTGTGAACGAAGGGTCAATTTTGTGTTCTGCAGGAATTTTTCTATTAAGTTATGATGCGTGGACACCAACGACACCCAAAACCCAATTTTTTCACAGCTGTTTGACAGTTGAAGATTCCACGAATGTTTACATTTGTTGGCTAGGGCCATTCCTCTTGTCTGCAAGAATATTCTTGTTGGTTCATGGCTGTTTTTTTCAATTAATACCCGAAAAAAATATTTTTACAAAGCTTCTTTCACTAATTTAAAATTTGTTTCATTATTTGGGCTGGGTAAATACTGCACTAGACAATAATGTTTTGGTTAAATTGTAATGCATCATCATTACAAATTAAGGAAATATCATGTTTACTTATGTTGTTCTTTATTTGTAAAATTTGGAATGTTCTTTGAAGAAGTATGGAATAACAGTGATTCCCTACATGAAAACCTGGTCTCACTTTTTTATTAAAGGTTTTTTATTTGCCATTCACATACCAAAAATTGTCATTGCCATACCTGAATAAATACATACCATAATTACAAATCAAATGAAGAATGCATTACATTCAGGGCCCCAGAATGGTACATCCTGGTCTCACTCTTTACCTCTGAAAGTCTGGCCAATAAAATGTGCTTTGAAATAGGCACAGCAAATTCCTCAGAACATTTTTTCGCTTGTCCCAGGGAAAATCAAATGTAATTTTTGAACTTACACATGTAGCTTGCCTGTTCTCTATCTCTCATATTGCCTCTGATGAGAACTATTTATGTTCTGTGCAGAAAATAAGTATGATTTTTAGATTATGTGTCAGAAAAATAATAGTCTGAATGATTATTGCTGGCTGAAACATAACATTTCCCTGTGTCCTAAATTTCCGTAACCTAAAAAAGAAGCATTAATGTGCATCTAATCTGTGAAATAGTTATATGGTGTCCTAAAAAATACATGTTCCATTTGCTAGTTGCAATAAGCTTAAACTCTGCCTCCATATTTGCTTATTCTCAAAAATAATTAGGTTATATTTAAAAAATGTGTACAATTTCCAAACTCAGTGTGTACCCAAATACTGTTTCTTTTACAATTTTAGGCTGAAATAAGCTATTTCCAAATTGGATTCCCCTTAATAAAGATGATATTCTCTGTCCTAAATCTGCTCAATATTTATAATATATCCTCACAACTATATAGTCTAATTTAACCTCTTGTCTACCAGAGTACATTTATAAATGTTCTGGCATTCAAGGGGTTAAAGCAAGCTCACCGCTGCTGCTTGAGGATGCAACTAATCATGACCCTAACCATAAACTGTGCTTGATAAATTGCAGTGGATAGCACTGGAGACATTGGTTGTCTAAGAGACAACTGATATCTTCATAAAGAGTCCTTTCACCTGCCCATGCTATCACTTAGGGGACTTATTAGCCCCCTTGTATAGTAATAAAGTTAAAGAAAAATTAAATTCATAATCAGAAAGCATAAATAATAGTAAAATAATAAAAAATTAAAATGTGTCTCACCCGTGTGAGGTATTGTCAGAGAAAATCTAGGGCAATAATTTAAGGTTAATTTTAAAGCTATAAAGCCTTTTAAAGAATTGCCTATGGAGAATTTTAGGTACCACAGATTTTTAACGATTTCACAGGTACATGCAATTTAAGGCTTTATGATATCTATCAATTGTTATATTCTAGATTTTGTTTGCATTCAATTCTTGCTTGCTCTCCCTCACAAATAGTGTACAATCTAAAAATGTTTAAAAAGGTGTTCATCTAATTTGTAAAAATGATCCTGGTGCAAACCTGTATGATATTTCTGTAGTCAGTTTCCAAAAAATGGGCACTTTTTTACAGATGCTAAATGCCTGCTCAAGCTGTGAGAAATTGTGACTCATTTCAACAGGTTTTCTAGCTGTGGCTCAGTCTTTTATGGTGTGGTGAAAACCTGTATGTTATTTCCATAATCAGTGTCCAACAAAAGACACATTTTTTTACAGATGCTAAATGCCTGCTCAGAAATTCCTAGCTGTGGTGCTAACCTGTATGTTATTTCAATGGTCAGTGTCCAAAAAATACATTTTTTTTAATGGAAACTACATGCCTGCTTAGTTGCTCAGAATTGTCAGCCTATTCAAACATGCTTTATGCTGTAGTGAAAACCTGTATGCAATTTCCATAATCAGTATCCAAAAAGACACTATATTTTTGGATGTTAAATGCATGTTCATTTACTCATAGATTGTGACTTAGTATCTCCATCTTACATTATGACCTATTAAAAACACTTAAATGATTTTCTGCTTGTCTGTACTATCTGGCTCTTGATTGTGACATAATAAAGTGATTTTTTAAATATTAATAAAATATGTCTTCTTCTGTTATAGTGGCCAAGTACAAATGCTTGATCTTGATGGTTTCATGCTCTTTCATCTCTCCCTCTTACATTGATGTCCAATTAAACTGATTGCATGCTCTCCAGCTCACACAGTAGCAAATGTTTTACTTTTGTTTCTGAAACATATCATTGTATTTTTTTTTTCTTGTTTGTCATAATGACTGCCTTAGCTCTGTAATGTAGACTTATAATTTGGAGGTGTTTTTATGTACTCTGAGTTGACATTTTGTTCAAAATAGTGCAGACATAGTACAGAAAATGACCAGAGACTGCAGACACAGTACATGAGATGACCAGAGACTGCTTACATAGTACAGGAGATGACCAGAGACTGCGGACACAGTATAGAAGATGACCAGAGACTGTGGACATACTACAGGAGATGACCACAGACTGTGGACACAGTACAGGAGATGACCAGAGACTGCAGACTCAGTACAGGAGATGACCACAGACTGCGGACACAGTACAGGAGATGACCAGAGACTGTGGACACAGTGCAGGAGATGACCAGAGTCTGTGGACACAGTACAGGAGTTGACCAGAGACTGCGGACACAGTACAAGGGATGACCAGAGACTGCGGACACAGTACAGGGGATGACCAGAGACTGCAGACACAGTACAGATGACCAAGAGACTGCCGACAGTACAGGAGATGACCAGAGACTGCAGACAGTACAGGGGATGACCAGAGACTGCAGACAGTACAGGGGATGAAAAGAGACTGCGGACCTTTGGGGAGGGAGGGGAAGCGGGTACCTGATTTTGACAGGTACCCTCTCCCACTTCCGCGGAGTTGTAATTCTTTTAGTGTGGACATCCATTTGACAGCCGTGTGCCCACTGCACATGCACATAACTGGTAGATTAAAAAAAAAGGTGCTACTGATTTTTAAGGCCTTGTGATATTGGTCAAATGTTTATCAAAACAATATTTTCGCTAAAAATACACTAAAATCATTATTAGTAGATATAAACATAGCAAATGTTACAAAATTCCTGCTAAATTCATACTAAATATAAAAGCCTAACCCATATTGAGTCAATAACTAACAAATATTTGACAATTTTAAATTGGGCCTTTTTGCAAAATGGTGAAAATCGGACATATGCAGAAATGTAAATAACCAAATCTATCTAAAAATCTGAACGGTTTCATTTTTTACTTACAGCTTTAAGAACCTGTGAAAGACCCTCCCAAAACATATATTTTCTGAAAGCACATGACCAGTAGAATAAAAAAAAGGTGCTACTTATTTTTAACGCCCCGTTGTGCAAATGTTTATCAAAACAGTATTTTTGCTAAAAAGTACACTAAAATCATTATTAGCAGATAAAAATACAGCAAATTTTACAAAATTCATGCTAAATTTCTACTAAATGTAAAAGCTTAACTTGTATTGAGTTAATAAATAACAAATATTTGTCAATTTTAATTTGTGCCACTTTGCACAATTGTGAAAATCGAACGTATGCAAAAATGTGAATAATGAAATCTCTCTAAAAATCTGAAGGTTTTCATTTTCAGTTTACAGCTTTCAGAATTTGTAAATATTTTCTGAAAGTACATGACCAGTAGAATAAAAAAACAGGTGCTACTGATTTTTAAAGCTCAGCAATATTTGTACAAATGTTTATCAAAATATTAGTTTTGCTAAAAATACACTAAAATAATTATTAGCAGATAGAAATACAGCAAATTTTACACAATTCCTACTAAATATAAAAACTTTACCTGTATTGGGTTAATAATTAACAAATATTTGTCAATTTTAAATTGCACGTTTTTGCAAAATGCTGTAAATCAAATTTATGCAAAAATGTCTCTAAAAATTTGGAGGTTTTAATTTTTCACTTACATCTTTCAGATATGTAAAATATCCCCCAAACCATATATTTTCTGAAAGCACATGACCTGTAGAATAAAAAAAAGGTGCTACTGATTTTTTTAGGCATCACAATAGTTTCACGCATGTTTATCAAATCGCTATTTCCAAAAAACACTAAAATGCTTATTTGCGCACAAAACCACAACACAACTTACAAAATTCCTGCTAAATTCCTACTAAGGCCCTGTTCAATGGGGTTTACTAAAGCGCATGCCCATGGACAGCTGTGTTTACCCGCACAGGGATGCACAGGTGTTTTGTGCATCCCTGTGCAGGCAGTTCTATTCACATCAACTGGGATGCAGCAGCTGCAAGGACAAATCTGACATTCATGTGGGTGTAGGTCCATACACCCATATGGATGGATGTCAAGTTGGGAGCACTGGCTGTGTTGATGCAGCTGATGCATCTCAACTGATATGGATGGGACTGCCTGCACAGGAATGCATGGAACACCTGTGCATTCCTGTGCCGCTAAACATGGCCTGTCTGTAGTATGCCCTGTGTGAAAGAGGCCTTTGGTCTTGTTTAGACATGTGGTTTTGGGGTATTTGTTTTTAAAATAGGATTAAAACAGGCAGTGAGGAGGCATCATATTGCTTCCTCACTGCCTGTCAGTATCCTCTGGAGCACGATCCGAACATGGATCAGGCTTCAGAAGCAAAGGAGATTTAGATGCATATTTAAATCTACCCTTACTGTGTTTTTTTATTTTTAGTTTTTTTACAACTTAATTTGTTTTTTTGTAGAGGTACACTTTAATTTTTTAATATTTTCTTACTTTTTTGGGGGTGCCTTAGAAAGACATCAGGGATCTAAACAGACCTCTAATGTCTATTTTTTGAAACAGAGAAAGGGACTTAAGACTGCTTTTGTGAGATGCACTGGGCCGCTAATCATTCTGAATATCACCCCCACGCATCTCAGCCCACAGCGCGCTCATGAGTGGGAACCGCAGGGAAACTGCATGGTCAAAAAAGACAATACAGTTTCCCTGGGGATGCATGTTGGAAAAGGTGCATTCACCTTTTTTACTTGTAAAATGTAGGCACAGCAGCCATTTAAATTTAAGGGCTGTGGTGTTTTCGCAAATGTGGGCCATTTCTTTTTTATTTAAATTTTTATTGTTTGATTTTTGTTAACTAAATGATTCGTTTCTATATTTTTAGTATTTTTTACTTTTTTTGGTGGGGGGGCTTTAGAGAGACATCAGGGGTCTAAACAGACCTCTAATGTCTCTTTCTCTGAAGCCTAAGCTGCACTGTAGATGAATGGATAGGAATCTGTATAGACTCCTATTCATCCATAAAATGAAATAGTACACAATGTTTACTATGTTTCTGTCAGGGCTGGGCTCCTGCTACTTAACCAGCAGCTCGTTTCTTTCAGTACTAGGAACCTGCCCAGCTGTTAGTTCATTACCAGCCACTCATTGGCTCCACAGTGACTGACCTGGATACTATTACCTGTCTCATTATTCCAGCCTACAGCCAGCTATTTTTGCTATTTTAGCAGCTTAGTTCATTTTGTCTTTGTCTTTGTGTGGTCTATGATCTCCAGTGTGTCCCTGGCGGTGTTCCTGTGTACAACTCAATATGGCTGACTTAATCCAAACCCTGGTTTCTATTTTGACTACGTTTCTGGTCTATGTTATATTTGCTATTTCATTAAAGGTGTAATTTTAACTGTACTTTCTCCACCTGGTTTATGGTTTCTGCCAGTTTTTTCATAAACTGACACATACTGTAGGAAACACAGTTTACTATCTGTCAGCGATTAATGAATACAGAAGTGATATGTACTGATCCCTAGAAGGAAGGGGGCTGGTAAAAACATGTGTTTTTTGCCCCCCCTGCTCTCAGGAAGGAAGGGGGCATGTTTACCAGCCCCCCAGATCTCCATGCTGACAGCAATCTGTCACTGGCTGCAGCCAGCAGAAGGGGGAGGGGGAGGAGGGAGAGCCAGCAAGCAGCTGCAGGGAGGGGTTCCTGGACATAAGAGAGGTGGGAGGCACTAAAGGCGGGTAGGAGCAGAGGGGGGCATCTTTTCTAGCAATTGGATCCCTCTGTGGCTGTCCTGAAGCAATGAAAGTTGGTGGGAGAGGCAGAGGAGGGATGCTAACAGCTGCAGGGTAGCCACAAGGGGATCAGGGTTTGCCAGAGGGAGGAGAGGACAGTGATGGGGGGGAGTAATAAGAGCAGGCAGGGCAAGGCAATCTAAGGGACAGTTAGAGTGGGACGTGGGGGGAATTTTAGGTTGTTCAGTTTGTTCAGCAGGGTTTGCTGAACAATTCTACTTTAATTTCATGAGTAAACTGATACCATAGAAAACAAGACAAATTGCCTCACTTCTACTCAGTGCCTCCCAGTTCAAATGGTGTGAGTGATCCCCTAAAGAGTGGTGGACCAATCAAAATGACTTCTACTGATACACAGGAAAGCTCAGCCATACTCCTATATGTGAACATGGTACATGATTATTTAAGAGCGCACTGGATCTCATGTGAACACTGGATGAGAATATAGCATATGGAAGGGCCAAGAAGGGTAAACCATAGCAAAAGCAGCAGGTGAGAAATTTCCACAGCATGAGCCAGCACAAAGAGATTGGCAACTTACTGCTTAACACCCATTCATTCTCTATTCAGCTAGTTATGCAAGCTGCATTTTAAAATGCATGGCCAGAGCTATATTGCAAAGGCAACAGCACTTTGTCAGCTTAAGGCTGACAACCAGTACTAGACAATCAGAAGCTGAAAATAAACGGTCCCTATTGGAATCCAAGAGTCCAATTTACTGAGATAATATCACCGGCTCTGTAATAATAGAATCCCAGACTATGTTAGTATTCTGTAACACTCATAAGTCACTTAGGCTACCTAGTATCACAATTAAAGCTATTAATCTTTCCAGTAGCATACAATATCTGCTGTGTTTTTGTCACACAGCATTACCCTACCTCAGTTTAAATAAGTTGAACTAGAACACATAGGTGGTGAACTGTTTGAACAGTGGGGTTTATTTACTAAAGCTGTAGAATGCAAAATCAGGCTCACATCTGCATAGAAACCAATCAGTTTCTAACCTCAGCTTGTTCAGTTAAGCTTTCGCAATACAACCTGGAAGCTGATTGGTTTCTATGCAGAAGTGAGCCTGATTTTGCACTATCAAGCTTTAATAAATAAACTCCAGTGTGTCCAGGCTCACTTGTAGGGAAGGTGTTGACATAAATCTTCATTTATACTGTACACCTGAGGGATATCTGTACAAATAATGAGAACGCTAAACCATCAAAAATCACCTTATTGCTGTTCTTATTCCATGGATTTTAATTTGAAATAAAAAAATCTGAAGAAATTAAATCTCTCAGTTTTACTCTTCCCTACTAGCAATCCCACCTAGCTGGAGAAATGGAAAGCTGAAATATTCTGGGGTTTTCTGCCCTAGAATTCCAGAAAAGTTTTAGATACAGGCAGATCTAATTAGCAAATTACAGAAACTGCACGTAATGTACCATGCAGTGGAGGAGGGCCACTTAGTGCCTGCGTTTGTCTTCCATAAATGCAGGCACTGAGGCGTATTTACTAAAGGATATTTGCATTAAAAATTTGTGTGAATATAATTCAATTATCCAGTTACATGAAAAGCAAATGTTTGTTCATTTTGGATATCCAATCATGATCAAATACTTTTCACATGATTGGATAATTAAAGTGAATATTCACTTTTTGAGTGAAGACAATCAAATCCTTCAGTAAACAAAGTAAATTGTATATATTTTTTTTTAAAACAATGCTTGGTTTGTTATTTTCATTGCTACAATGAGCTCACAGAGAATATACAGTAAATATATATGTACAGGTGTGATCCTTACTCTGTGCTCTTGCACTCCTTTTCTTTTAAAACCTGGTATTATTGAAACTAATAACTGGATCAACCTCATTGTGACATTGTTGTTCAGAAAACGGTATCCTTGGCTAGTTTATTACTTACCCATTGTCATTTTCCTTTTTTATTAATCACCTCATAGTGCCTTTGCTAATACATTATTTTTTGTTACACACACACCAAACATTTATATTCAACATGCAGTATATAATAGTCATACAGTGTTTAAAACGTAACGATTACCACCCACCAGGGGCGGACTGACAACTCAAGGGGCCCCCAAGCAATAGGGGATAATGGGGCCCCTGTGTCCACACCCACAGCCAAAAAAAGCCTATGAAAATGCCAATTAAAGGTACCAGGGGCATCTCATGGGGCCCCTTACTGACCCCGGGCCCTCGGGCAGTGCCCGAGTGGCCAAATGGTCAGTCCGCCCCTGCCACTCACCTTATTCAACTGTCTAGCAGAAATAAAATATTGTATAGCACTGCATTAAAAAGCTTTTTCAAGTAACTTACCATTGTGCAACATATATAATCATAAGTGGCAAAATCAGGTAGTGCGTAATGATGACCAGGAGTGGACTGTGCATTTGGAGACTAGGGCACTGCCCGAGGGCCCGGGTCAGTAGGGGGCCCCATGAGATGCCCCTGGTACCTTTTTCATAGGCTTTTTTGAGTTTGGGCAAGGATACAGGGGCCCCATGATCCCCTATTGCCCAGGGGCCCCATGAGTTGTCAGTCCGCCCCTGATGATGACCAATGTATAAGCAAAATTTAGTATTGCTCTATAGTCCTTAATTCATAGACAGCAATGTCAATTTTAGCAAGCAACGAAGTATAACCATATAACTATTTACAGAATTACAGAATTTACAGAACAGTATAAGATTTTGACCACATTTGGATAAAAAATCCACACTTATTTAAGATGAGATAAACATTAAATTGCAATAATGAAGATGGTGAAAAGGAATAAAACAGCTGTCTTGTTTCTATGCTTTTGGAAGACGACAAAAGAACGTCCATTTCACTGTGCTGGGGGTATGACACATGTAAGATGTGCCCTAGGGTTCGACTCATCAGTTCGAATGCAAAGTAGCTGATGGATCATGGATTTTTCCATTTGATCAGACAGTGTTAGATGTTTCTTCTTAGAAAACCTTGAAAACTGGTTTCTGAATAATCACTTTGAAAGAGTGGTTTTACTTTGAAGATAGACTTAAGAGCAGTGCTATCTAATGCATATAACTTAAACCAACCCTGCCCATTAATGTAATTTATTTCTGGCAACAATTAATTGTGATAACATTTCACCTATAAGACATTATATAGTTTTACTGTGTAACAGTATTATGCTGTACTCAAAAGTATGTGATTTCCATAACCATACTTTAACCACTTGAGCTCCAGAAGGTTTTACCTCCTTCATGCCCAAGTATTTTATACTATTCAACACTATTCGGTAATTGCATGGCTGTGCAACACTGTACCCAAATGAAATTTATATACATTTTTTTTCACACAAATACAGATTTATTTTGGTGGTATTTATTTTTTATTATATAAACTAAAAAAGACCAAAAATAAAAAAAAAATAACCAAGCAATATTTTCTGCTTTCTGTTATAAACCATATTAAAAAAAACAAAAAACTTTTTTTTCAGAAATTTAAACCAAAATGTATTCTGTCTTTGGTAACGCCTACCCCTCCAAATGTCACACTGCTACCAGCCGTAACCTCCGCAACCTTAACCCTGCCCCCCTCCACTCTTCAGCTGATCAACTCCACGACAGCATCCTCCCCCTGTCCTGCCCCGACTTGGCTATGACTGCCTACAACAACGCTCTGTCAACAGCACTTGACTCACTAGCGCCTTTAACCACACGCAACATCAGACCCCGACCGCTCCAGCCCTGGCAGACTGATCACACCAAAACCCTCAAATGACACAGTCGTGCCCTGGAGCGACTATGGCGCAAAACCAAATCCCAACAAGCCTTTACCCGCTACAAATCTGCCTTCCACACCTACACCTCCTCGCTCCACGCACCAAAACAAACAAGCCTACTTCCTGACCCTCATCAAGGCCCTCTCCTCCAATCCTCGCCGACTCTTCTCCACCTTCAACTCTCTACTCTCACCACCCCCACCTCCACCCAGCATCTCACTCACCGCCCTTGAGATTGCCAATCACTTCAAAAACAAGATTGACACAATTCGCAAGGACATCGCCGCAACTCATACGCCCTCTTAACCCGTCCCCTCTCACACAGCTACCCCCTCATCCCCCCTCTCCCTGGACATGACCCGCAGGGACTTCGTCTCTGCTCAAACTCCCTCCAACCCAGTTCCCCCTCACTCAGCTACCCCCTCATCACCCCTCTCCCACGGCCCCACCACTGCTCTGACCTCCACTTCCACCCCACCCTACATTCCTCATGCTGAAGCCCCCCCAAAACTCCGCACCTTTGACCTTACTACCATCGAGGAAGTCTCCAAAGTCCTCTCTGATGCCCGCCTCACCACCTGCCCCCTTGACCCTATATCCTCACAACTCCTACGACCTCCCTCCCCCTCCATCCTACGCTCCCTCACCCACATCTTTAATCTCTCCCTCTCCTCCGGCACTTCCCCTCCCCTCTGAAACATGCGCACATCACCCCCATACTTAAAAAGCCCTCCCTGGACCCCAATGACCCGAACAACCTCAGACCCATCTCCCTGCTCCCATTTACATCCAAACTCCTCGAGTGCCTAGTCTACACCCGCCTAAGCTCTCACCTCAATGACAACAACCTCCTCGATCCCCTACAGTCTGGCTTCCGTCCCCTACACTCCACCGAAACTGCCTTACATAAACTCTCCAACGACCTGCTAACCGCCAAAGCTAATGGCCACTATTCAGTGCTCCTACTCCTTGACCTCTCCGCGGCCTTCGACACAGTCGACCACCCCCTCCTCCTCAAAAAACTACACTCCCTTGGCCTCAGAGATTCTGCTCTCTCCTGGCTCTCATCCTACCTGTCACAACGCTCTTTCAGTGTTACCTATAATGCTACCACCTCCCCCTCACTCCCCCTCTCTGTTGGGGTCCCTCAAGGCTCCATCCTCAGGCCCCTTCTCTTCTCCATCTACACCTCCTCCCTTGGCCAACTCATACACTCTCACGGCTTCAACTACCACCTATATGCCGACGACACACAAATCTATCTCTCAACCCCCCACCTCACCACCTCAGTCTCCGCCCAAATCATACACCTACTGAGTGACATATCAGACTGGATGTCGCTCCACTTCCTTAAACTGAACCTCTCCAAAACCGAGTTTCTTGTCTTACCCCCAGACACCACCCCCATTTACTTCTCCATCACATCCAACAACGCCACCATCAAACCCGCCCCGCAGGCCAGAGTACTTGGTGTCATTCTGGACTCCAACCTATCCTTCCAGCCCCAAGTCCAATCTTTAACATGCTCGTGCAGACTCCACCTCCGCAACATCGCCAAAATCCGCACGTTCCTAACCCCAGAAACCACTAAACAGCTCATCCACTCCCTCATCATATCACGACTCGACTACTGCAACTCCCTCCTTACTGGCCTGCCTCACCGCTGGCTATCCCCGCTTCAGTCGGTCCTGAATACAGCTGCCAGACTCATTCACCTTTCCAACCGCTCCATTTCCACCACCCCCCTCTGCCAGTCCCTCCACTGGCTTCCGATTGCGCAACGGATCAAATTCAAAATCCTAACACTGATGTACAAAGCCGTCCATCACACTGCCCCGAACTACATCACTGACCTAATATCCAAGTACCACCCAGCACGCACACTCTGCTCCTCACAAGACCTCATTCTCTCTAGTTCCCTGGTCTCCTCCTCCCATGCCCGCCTCCAGGACTTCTCCAGGGTGTCACCCATCCTCTGGAACTCCCTGCCCCAACCCATCAGATTATCACCTACTCTCCTCTCCTTTATGCGCACCCTGAAAACCCACCTCTTCAGGGAAGCCTACCCCACCCCCTGCTAACTTGCCAACCTCCTCCACTCTTCCTACCACCCCATCCCCCACAGCTATCTCCTCCTGTGCCACCATCCCCTCCCTCCTAGATTGTAAGCTCGAAAGAGCAGGGCCCTCGATCCCCTCATGTTTTGCATTGCATTGTTGTTGTTCTGGCACATGGTCTGTCCCCCTTTGTAATGTACAGCGCTGAGCAAACTATTGGTGCTTTATAAATACTGTATAATAATAATATTCCAAAAGTGTAAAGCAATTGATCTGTGTCGAAGTTATAGCGTCTACAAACTATAGTATATATAGTGGAATACTATAGTGGAATACATTGTCTGGGAGGTACACTAACTAATTAACTGACACTGATATTAATAGTGACATAAATACACTAGGCTCCCTCAGGTGCAGTTATCATTAACCAATTCAGCCCCTGCTGCAATCGCAAGCCAGAACCCAAATGTCAACAGGTGGGGCCACAGGGATGTAGCTGCCCTCTCTCTTAGAAACAACCCTGCTATTGCCCAGGAGCAGTCACTTCAATCTTTGCATTTTTAGTGTGGCCCATGCTCCATGTCAGTGCCACAAGGCACATGTTCTTACTCCTCCAGGGTGGAATATCGGTCTGTACCAGGCTCCCCAAAGCCTCAACACACTCCAAGGGATTCAAATGTAATCAGCAGTCCCTCACCTCATACAGCTTTCAGTCTATTGTCCATGCACGATATGTTCCAGCTACCAACTACCACATGGATCTGTCCCCCTTTCCCATCCAAGTGAGTGGTATGAGCCTTAGAAATCACCATTGCCTAACTGACACAAGTCATGCCCACCTCTAGATGTTAAATCCAGGCAACAGTCCTGATTCATCAGCTGTACCTTTTTAGCCCTACCTGTCTTCCTCTGCTCCTGCTCTGGAAAGATTATATTAAAATCATTCCTACCAAAAAAGACTTCCACTAATTGGTTTAGGAAGTAAAAAAGTCTATCACATAGAAATTAAAGTTTTACAAACTGATTTCTGACATCTAACAGAGTTAAATCCTTGGAGGAAGAGCTCCAGTCTACCACATTAGAAGTCCATCATCTCCAAACTATAACCTCTAATCAACACATCATCATTGATATGCAGATTTAGATAACAAAGGCCCAATAAATAATATTATAATTCAATGACTTTCTGAAGCCCAGGACTCTGAAGACTTGAAGGAGATACTGAAAATACTCTTCCTACCAGGATATGAAATTAACTCAAACAGAAGCTCTTCTGCTAAAGATCCCCCTCCCACACTCCAAAATTTTACTTTTTACTTTCCATACACTGAACATGGAAGAAATCCATGACAAAGTGTTTGACAACTTCTGTCTTTCATGAATCCATGCTGTCTGTTGCTTAAAATATTTTTTTCCAGCATGAAATTCATCTATGAGTTTTTTTATTAAACTCTCCAGTATCTTCCAAACTATAGAAGTTAAACTAACAGGTCTGTAATTACTTGGTAAAGATTTTGACCCCTCAGGGGTGGACTGACAACTCATGGGTCCCCCGGGCAATAGGGGATCATGGGGACCCTGTGTCCTTGCCCAGACTCAAAGCACACCCAAAAAAGCCTATAAAAGGTACCAGGGGCATTTCATGGGGCCCACTACTGACCCTGGGCCCTCGGGCGGTTACTGAGTGCTCGAATGGTCAGTCAGCCCCTGTGACCCCTTTTTAAATATTGGCACCACATTGGACTTACGCCAATCCAGTGGTACTATGCCAGTCATTAAAGAGTCCCTAAAAATTAGAAACAATGGCTTTGAAATGACAGAGCTCAATTCTTTAAGGACCTGTGGGTGTATGCCATTTGGTCCAGGTGCTTTATTCACCTTTATTTTGTCTAAATATTTTTGGATCATATCACTTGTGAGCCAATGTGGATCATCTGGAGCTGTGTCAGTACCACGCCCATTATGGACAAGAGCTCCCCCATGCTCCTTTGTATACACAGAGCTGAAGAAGGTATTAAATAAATTTGCCTTCTCTTTGTCCCCAGTCACCCACTCTAGATTATTTTGTAAAGGGCCTACATGCTCGGACCAAACCTTTTTTACTATTAATATATTTGAAGAATTTTTGGGGGTTGGTCCTGCTATCTTTTGCAATCTGACATTCGTTTTCAATTTTTGCAGCCTTTATTTCATTTTTGCATATTTTGTTATATTCTTTGTTATGTTTAAACGATGATAGTGTTCCTTCATTTTTATATTGAATAAAAGCTCTTTTCTTATTATCTATAGCCTTTTTAACTTTGGCCGTAAGCCACATAGGTTTAATTTTTAGCCTTTTAAACTTGTTGCCAATGGGAATATATTTTGCAGTGTGTTCACATACAGTCTTTTTGAAGAACTCCCATTTCTGTGTTGTGCTCATCAATGCCAATATTCCCTCCCAGTCTTGGAGAGCAGCTCTCAGCCTTGGAAAATTATCTCTCTTGAAATTGAGCATTTTTATTTTTCCCGTATGTGCTTGCTGTTTACAGCTAACAATGAATTAAATCATGTTATGGTCACTGTTACCCAGATGTTCTTTTATATGTTCTTGTTAGGTTGTAACTTGGTTTAATCATTTTTATTCATATTTTTTTTATTTTGGTGTGAGGTTTCTCATAAAATCCATACCGGATTTAAGGTTCTGGTATGGATTTTGTGGGAACCCATGCCATTTCCATTTTGTTTTTTAATATTACTGTGAAGTATACATTTGCCTTCTCTTTGTCCCCGGTCACCAACTTAAAATGGTCTTGTAAAGTGCCTACATGCATATATTTGGAGATTTTTTGGGGTTTGTGCTACTCTTTTCTTTCTGTCTGTAGTTTTGAATTGTTGCAGCTTTGATTCATGTTTACATGTTCTGTTATATCCTTTTGTAACCTATGATAGTGATCTTATGATGATCGTGTTCTTCCATTTTTAGATTTTTTTAAATGCTCTTTTCTTATTATTTATAGCTATTTTAACTTTGGATATGAGCCTTTTTTTAGTCTTTTAAATGTATTACCCATTGGAATATATTTTGCAGTTTTACTTACAGTTGATTTGAACCATTCCTTCTTCTGTTCTGCTTTTGTTAATGACAACATTTCCTCCAAGTTAAAAATCTCAGAGAACCCTCAGCCTTGGAAAACTTTCTCTCCAAAGAGGTGTTTTTATCTTTCTAGTATGTGCTGTTTACATCAAACCATACATTAAATAATGGTATGGTCACTGCTGCCTGATGTTATCTCTTATGGACATTAGTAATAAGCTTTACAATGTTTGAGATTACCATGTCCAGCAGAGCATCATTTCTAGTTGGGGCTTCTATAAACAGGATCATAAATTATCTTGTACAAGGTTTATAAATGTCTGCCCTGTTACTGCTGCACTTGTGACATTACTCCAGTCAATTTCAGGGCAGTTAAAATCCCCCATTATTATCACTGTCCCAGCCCTCTCTGTCAGTGCAAAGAGCCGAGTCTCCACCTCATTATTAACATTGCATGGCCTCTAAGAAAATCTCCAGTAATTATCTTATGCACACTTACAGTATATACAGCTTTACCCATAATACTTCAGCATCATTACACTCTCCATCAACAAGGTTCTCTTTCACATTTGCATTGAGATCACTTCTCACATAGAGACAGACACCACCTTTTCATTTTACCTTATCTCTCCAAAAAGGAGCATAGCCAGGTATATTAGAGCCCAATCATCTGTACAATAAAGCCAAGATTCAGCAATACCAATTAAATAATAGTTCTTTTCATGCACCATAGCTTACAACTCACCTATTGTTCTCCTATCTTCTCCACATAGACAGATCATATTAGCAAATGATAAAACTTTTCAACAATGAGGTTGATTTACTAATAGAGTAGAGCATGTTCATTTTGAAAAGAAATTTTTCACTTTGCAAAGGAATTTTCACTTAGTGGAAGCTTAGCAAAAGTGGTAAAAAATTTACTTTGCAAAAAATATCCAATCTTTTTCAAGGAAAATGTATATGCAGTATACATGAAGGGATGAAGGAAGTGAAAGAAGCTTTAGCTCATTAACTAAGCTAAAGGAAAAATTCATAGCCTATTTTCTTCAGTAAATCAACCCCAATGATTCATTTGGAAGAGGAGGGCCGAGTGGGGAAAGATCATTCTTATGTTTTTCTAACAAGAATTGTCTTTTTAAAACAACACCAATGCAACGAGCTCAGAGAAAAAATAAATGTATACTGTATATCAAAATTCTATACAGGTTTCAGTCTTACTCTCTGTTTTTATTTTCTTTTAAAGCCCAATATTAATAAACTAATAACACAATAAACATGAGTGTGACATTGTTGTTCAGAAAACACTGTATCCTTTGCTAGTTCACTGACCTCCTACATGTTGCCATTTTCTGTTTTCATTAATCACCTCCAGGTCACCCATTCCTTCACCTTTACATAAGCATGGCATTCACAGAACTAACACTATTAATCTCTGCACACTGTAAATCACTTACAAAGCTAAAATGTCTTTAGTATTTCCTCAGTAAAAAATCACTTTGCACCCAACATTTTGAAAGTACTAGTTTACAAATATGCTTGATGTAGAAAAGATTAAACAAAGGTTTTCTTAGTGTGATTGTGGATTGTTAGCTTGGGAGTACAATGCACCAAACAGATAGTTTTAGCAAGGGAATTTGCCATCAGTAGCATGTCTGTGTGACTGCAACATTTTGAACTAGGGAATTCTCAGTTTTTTTAAAAGCAGCATCAGAAATGAAGTTTATTTTGGTTTCAAAGAAAGTTTTTGCATAGTTGTTTGTCCTACACATGTGAGTTACTTATTTCAGGAAACCATGAGTACAAATCCTAGATGCATCTATTGACAATAAAGCATTTGCAGGCTCTTTCCTACAGAAACACTCTAAAAGGGCAGCACCAAAAGAACCAAAATTTCAATTTGAGTTGGCTTGGTTTTTTTTACTATTAACTGGTTATTTCTAGGAACCTGGTAATGAATACAGTTGCATAACAAAGAAAGAAAGGGGAGGACTTGAAAAAGTAGCAAGGCTTAGAAGTTCAAGCCACACAATTGCATTGTCTTGCTTGATGCAGCTAAAAGTAAACTTGATCCAGCCTAAAGTTTTAGCTTTAGTCCTCATGCACACTGGACTTTTTACAGCTGCTGTTTTTGGCTTTTGTTGTTTTTTTCTACAGCCAGTAAACTCCATAGACTATAATAAGCATTTTTTGGCAGTGGGTTTTTTGGCTGGAAAAAACCCAGGACTAGTGGGTTTCTAGAGGAGTTTTTTCTAGCTATAAAAACGCTCTAACGTTGAAAAACATGGCAAAATCGGCATTTTTTAACTTTTTTTGAGTAAAAAAATGCGGCAAAGTGCCGCTAAACGGTAATGCAAATATGCTAAAAAACGCTGAAAAACTCACATTTTTAATGTGACTTTGCAGAGCTTACTTTACCAGCATTATTAAAATGCCCAGTGTGCATGGAGCCTTAAGATAAAAACAGTGCTGAAATGAAGCAACCGTGTGGTTTCTGTGAGTACATGTGGAAATGAAAGGGACCCCGAGATCGTTATGGTCTAATAGTGAGGAAGGGGTCAGCAATCCCTAGTATCGGCATTGGCGCATTGGTCAAAGCCAGGTACTGGATATAATGGGTACACTAAAAGCATCATTAACTGAGAGCCAGAGGCCCTAATTGAACTGGTAAAATTTTGTAATCATAACAGCAGGTAGACATCGTTAATGTAGGTAAACAGGCAAAACGAGTGAGGAGAGAGTCACTTGTATTGTGGAACTATTCCCCATTTAGTGGTGAGGGGGCAGGAGATAATAAGGAAAAGCCAAATGAGGGTCGAGGATTACGTCAGGGTGGTCTTTGTTTGGCGGAATTAAAGTTGACGCGTTGCTTCTTAGGTGGGTCTTTTCACTGACTGCGCTGGCCTCTTGGGCCTGGGTCTTGGGGGGCACGGTGTGAATTTAGAGTGCCCACACTATCCAATAGATTGGTTTTCAGATACTGGAGGGCTTCCTCTGGGTGAATGAAGGATTTAGAGTCTCCTGTAGGCATTGAGAAGCGGAGTGTAGCAGGGTATGCAAGGGTGAATTTGATCCCTTTTTGATGAAGTGTAGCGCATATTTGCTGGAACGCTTCAGACTTCCTCAGAATAATCGGAAAACAATAGCAACTTGTGGCCCTCTAGTTGCAAAGAGCGTGAGTTGCGAAATTAATTCAGGATAGTGACACGGTCAGCGTAGTTAAGATATTTGGCAGAGCGCAGCGTACGTCTACCATATGAAGGTGCCCCAAGGCGGTGTGTTCTTTCAACCTCACAGGGTGATGATATGCCCAGCGCAGCAGTTATGCGCATAGAACAAATGTCAGACAGCGAACCTGCATTGTAGGATTCTGGGAGGCCTATGACGCGCAGATTGTTCCTGCGCAAGTGGTTTTTTAGGTCGTCAAGTTTGTCCAGGATGGATTGCTGCGTACGTTTAGAATGTGAAATGCCAGCTTGCATAGCTTGAAATTTGTCCTCTAGATCAGAGAGGCGTTGTTCAGCTTCAGTTATACGTTTGACGTTGTCCCCTAAGTCCTTTCTAAGTTGCTCTATACCCTGCGTTACTGCTCTGTCCACTGCCTGAGCAATGGTGGGTAGTAGTATAGAAGCAACAGCCTGTGCAATCCTATCATATTGGTCTGTGGGACTAAAGGTGTCAGCATTCCCCAGTGAGTTTGTGGTATGTGGCTGTGGCTCTGTCATACCTGGTCCTGCATCCATGTCCATGCGGGGGGAGCGGAGGAGGCTTGGGGGACACTTTTTGTGCCTTTATATGAAATTTCCATGTTGCAGGAAGCCAGATTAATGTGCTGGTTCCCGGAGCCATAGGATCCGCGTCTTATCCCATACGGCGCATGATCGAAAGTCTAGTACATGTTAAGTTGGCCATAGATGGTTAGAATCTCAGCCGGTTCAGCAGGGACCGGACAAAATTCAAACCATCTATGGGCAGGATGATTGTACCCAATTCCATTGTTGTACAACTTGTGTGCAACCAGTCTGTCTGATTTTTCATTTGATTTTTGCCAGCAGAGAGAACACAAAGTGTTGATGGAGGAATCAAGCGCTTTTCTTTCCTATGCTGGAAAGAAAATTGCATCATCTGTGTTTAGCTTTAGTCATCAGATTGTTCCTAGGGCTCATGAAGAGCTCCATGGATCCAAAGCTTAAGCTGTACTTGGGGTCTTGATATCTGCCAAAAGTCAAAAGTAAGCCCCACCTCTCCTAACAATTTTCCCATCCCTGTCATTCAGTTATCTAATAACCAAATTTATTTCACCAAAACTGACCATTTGAAAGTTGATAGTTGAATGGCAAGGTCAGAGCTTAGTAATAAGAGGGAATGGATCTTAATTCGTACTTGGGCTCAAAATTCAAGTGTCTCCACACAGACACAGTGATTAATATGGAGAAGAATAACACAGGTTCCACTGTTACCTTAGAAACATTTTATGTAGGTCAGACCTTAGATAATGTGGCCTTAAACAATGAATTTGTGTATTCACAACAACTACAAATGTTGCTTGGTAACCAAAGGGATGAAGCATGTGTGGAAGGCAGTCATTCATCTGTGTACACAGAAATATTTTCTGTTACTAAAGAAAGTGTAAGAATAAAAAATACTAACAGTTTAATATGAATAAGTCTAGTGATTATATGGAAAGTAAATTAACCTTTTATAATCATAATTCAGTTTTTAGTAATCAGTAATTTATAGTAATATAGTAACTAAAGTACAACTGGATAATGCAATGTTTTATACTGTATTGCCTCGTTGCATAAAATCAAATGTGCTGTAAATACAGGATCTTACAGGATGTTACCTACACAACAAATACATATTTGCTTTTATTTTGATTAAAAAAAACTCCCCCCTTTACCAGTTTAACCACTTGACCTTCGGAATATTTTACATCCTTCATGACCAGGGCATTTTTTTGCTATTCAGCACTGTGCTACATTAACTGGCAATTGTTCGGTCATGCAACACTGAACCTAAATTTATATAATTTTTTTCTGACAAATAGTGCTTTCTTCTGGCGGTATTTAATCACCACTGGGATTTTTAATTTTTGCTATGTAAAAAAACCTCACAAATTTTGGAAAGCTAATGTGTTTTTCTTAGTTTCTGTTTTAACAATTTTGCAAATAAATAAGCTTTCTTCATAAATTTAAGCCAAAATGTAGTCTGCGATTTTTTTTTTTTTTAAATAACTCAAATCGGTGTATATTATTTAGTCTGTATATATTTGAAAATTGATCAGTCCTGATATGCTGGATTTCTTGAGCCCCTTAAAATGCCAGGACAGTACAAATACCTCCCCAATAAACCCTTTTTGGAAAGTAGACAGTGCAAGGTATTTAGCAAGATGCATGCCAAGGTTTTTGAAGTTTTAATTTTTTGTCACAATTTTTTAGAGAATTAAGAATTGAAATAATTTTTTCACAATTTTATTTTTACATACTGTCACTACTGCAGTACATCATCATCATTATACGACTGATGTGAAGGTGATCAGAGACACTGACTGGTGACATATGTAAAAAAAAAATATAAATATACTGTATATATATATTACATTTTTAAACTTTTTTTCTTTTTGAACATGTTTTTCTTTTTTTAATTTTTTTTTTACATACTTTTATCAGAGTAGTGCAGTGTGACACTGTACTACTCTGACACTGTACTATTTTGCTTATAACAGTGATGATCACTGTTATAAGCAATAGTTGACTGTCATGAATGGCTTTCCATTCATGACAGCTTATTTACTGTTGACATGCTGTGATTATCTACAACAAATCACATGGTACAGGGTGCCACTATGTGATAGCTGTGGGCCAATCACAACAGTAAGCAAGCAGTCATGAATGGAGGCCATTAATGACTGTTTTGTTTACATTGTAATCATGTGATTGCTATCATTGTTCATAGCAATCACATGATACCCTGGCTGCTCATAGTGGCCAGGTACCGAGCGCTGTGGTCTGGTGGGCACAGTGGTCACAGGATCGTGAGATTGCACCACTGCATACCAGTATGTTGCTGAGCCTTAAGCTGCTGCCTGTTCACAATACATTTACTGTGAGCAGATCAGCAAGTGATTAATAAAAACTATAACAAATCAATCCAAGCAGGTCTTCATTTATTTTTTCAGTTTCTGTACGGGGGTGCTCAAGAATGGAAAACCCCTATCATGAATCAAATGTTGCTGTTTTGCATATCAACGCCCACAATTTTCTACAGATTAATACTGAACTTGATTTTAACTTGTTATGTGCAGCAAATATGCTAAATTTGAAAAGTCTTATTCATTAAAAGCCAAAAAGTATGTTAGCTTAGTGAAAAGGGGTTATACACTCTTCTGAGTGCATCGGTTATTAATGACAGCAAACCCCATCTTTTCTCAATGTCAGTGGGCATTTAAGCAAATTATTGTGTGTCCAATTTTCTGGGGGATGTTTACTTTCTAAGCTGGTGTTAAGGTCTAAACCTGTCTGAAATCTTGAGACAGCGAATGCAGGTCCTTTCCCACCCCTCAGCATAGATCAGCTCTTTCACCCTGAGTATTTTAGAAGAATATAGTATAGTTTAATAAAATGATGGTTGGAACTTAAAGTTTAACTAAATGCAAAACTTTTTTTTTAGTTTTGGATAGAGTGGAGAGGGATTAGAACCTCTGTCTGTTATTATTGCTATCTATGCCCACATTAAGGAGATTCTCCCTCTCTATTTCTCCTGTTTACCATTATCATTGAAACTGAAAGTAAAATAAAAACCTACATTTTGGGTTGTCCCCAGAAAATTAATAGAGTAATGGGGACACTAGTTCTGGTGACCTGGGGGACCCCAGAGATTCCTTTCATTTGCTGCAATTTCCTCTCACCTCCTATTTTGATAAGGAACAGGAAGTGAAGGGAAATCTCCACAATGGGACACAGATGGCAAAAAAATCTGAAAGGAGTTATAGCCCTCTTTTGCCCTATCCAAAATGAAAAAAAAGTTTATTAATATAGTTCTACTTTAAGTGTATCCAAGCCTGAAAAGAAAATTAAATATATTACAAATTATATTACAGCCAGTTATTAGATGTGGTAGCTGCATTTGTTTTCTTTTTCCAGTTCTTTTATTTGCTTCATTTTATCTGGTGAACAGTTACACACTTTCTGTCCTAAGATAACAATGCTCACTCACTGCACTGTCGGTTCAGATCATGCCCCTCTCTGCTCATCACTATACCAACAGGACGGGCATGTTCTGTGGTCCACAGACTTTGAACTGAAAAGACTGATAACACTGCTTTTATTTCAGTGCAGCACAGACAGGGAGCACAAAAAGTTAGTTTACTGGGTTTCTGACAGGATCAACAGGTATTTTTTTGTACTTGTTTTTTAAAAGAGACAAAACAGGTGAATCTGTGCATATATTGAAGACAGAGGTACTAATATTTTTTCTTTGTCTATTCATACACATTCAAAAATGTTAATGTACGAATACAAATATAATTCTGTAGAGAAACTCCCAGTACATGCTTTAAAGTTCTTTTCATTATACAAATAAATATTAGAAGTACCATTGAATCATATAATTTTGCTGGTCTGCTTTCTATTTCAGGAGGAAGAGAAATTGCTGTTTAGGATGGTATTATGGTAACATGTGATGTAGTCACATGACACAGGGATTAGAATATCACTGCAAAACACTCAGTAGTCTTGAGGAGGTACTATGTTGTTAGTCGTCTTCTATAGGTGGGATGAAAAGACACTGATGCCACTGGAGGACACATTTTGAAATATGGTGGCACCAGAAGTGACAGGATCACTGTGATTTTATGGCAGTGCTACCACTACCCACCACACAAATTACTATCCAGTTTGGACCTGAGATTTAGTACTTGATATTTTAATAATTCTGTCCTCAGAATAGTTCTGATATTGCTACAACAAATTGTTTATGCATTAGGACTGCTACAGACAGAAAACACATTTTCCTTGCCTTCTAGGTGGAACAAGGTCCAAAGAAAAGAAATTCATCCAGAAATTAATTTTAAAAAGCCTGTCTTGCGCAGACACCAAAAAATAGAAGGTCCATCAATATTCTGTACAAATAAGAGTTAACACAATAGGATTAAAAACCCTTCAAACATTAAAGCATCGGGATTTTATGTGTGACATAGTAAAACTGCTCTGAATGTATAATTAAGTGAGCATCACCTGTTTTTAGATTACGTTTTTTTCTTCAAACTATTTTTTCCAGTTTTGCCTTAGGATACATGAAGCAGAGAAACAATGGGCACAGAAATTAGCTCTTTAATGTGTGTGTTATGCTCTCAGTAGCACTTTTTTATGAATCTACTGAGATTACAAAGCTAATTAGTCAATTGGGTTTACAACAGTAGGTTATGGTTTTGCATTATTTAAGCTGTCCTTGTTTATAAATATGCAAAAAATAAAATAACCTATCATATACACTTGCTTGGCAACATACATATGTTCTGCCACGTATATAAAATGATTACTGTTATAGCAATGTGCACATACGAATATAAGAAATTTTAGTGATTTCATTTCGACATACTGTATAATTCTTGGTAAAACTGAGCCCCAGGGCTAACTTGTGATATACAAGTGGACTTAATTTCAGCCCTTTCCATCACTGGTTTTCTGCAATTTTAGTGTAATCTAAAGCATCTTATCTTTACTGTTGTTTTTTTTTTTCATTGTATTTTTTCCCCATGGATTTAAATGCGATATTAAAACATACAATGGTTACATGCAGCTATGAGTTACAAGTTAAATGTTTAGATGTGGTCTTACAACATGCTTTTATTCATACATAGCTTTTTCAGTAGCTTCAATTTGCATATATAATATGGAAACCCATTAAAGAAACCTTATAAATTGTGCAGCTCTCACTGGAACATGATTGGAGGTGGACTATAATTTCTGTTTTATGGAATAGTATAGTTTTAATATGAATCTTTTAATTCACTATGCGCATTCTGGCAAAACTATATTCAGAAGAGAAAAATCGGGTGACCATCGGGTGGTAGGAGGTCATTACCCAACTTATACCATAGTGTCATGCCCCTATCAAATTAGGGCCCATGTCGTAATACCAGTGTTTCAGTGGAATACTAGCCAATTTATATGTATATATTATGGTCTTTTTTAGGCCCATATTGTTTTGGCATTATCAACCCGGATGTGGCTGGACTATTATACAGAGGTTGTAGACCACCAACCCGCACTTCTGTTCGCAATCTTTACCTGCTGATCATCTGGGGAGTCTTGTGGGGTTTTTTGCCTGCTCATAGTCTGGTTTATGCACCCCCACACCCCAGAGTGGGTGCTACCCTTCTTTGTTGGCCTGGTGGGACCTAGTTCTGCATGCACTGGGGAGTCTATTGTCACACAATGCACACTGGCTAACTATGTAAGTGTTTATAAGTTTTTTTTATGTTGTATTTCTGTCTAAATTCATATATATGCATATAGTTCAAGTTTCTTTAGCATTCTCAGATTCATTGCTAGCCCATGAAGAAATGACTTCAGCCATGAAACATGTCGGGCATCTGTTGAACAGTTTGAATATTCCCCACCTTTTGAAAGGAATATACTGTCCTCACCATCTATACTCAACACTCTTGTTGGATTCAGTTTGTTATGGTTGGTTGGTTGCGCGAAATCAGCTGTGGTTTAAGTGTGCAATGTAATTTTAACGATATACATGATATATTTTAGAAGTGATATGTGAATAAAGGAACATTGATTTTATCTTTGTGTACTGAGTTTTTGTGCCTAAAAAGTCCACTCAATATTTTTTTCTTCGTTCTGACAAAACTAGCTGAAGTGAAACAATATACTTTCTTTGTTGGGGCTATACTTTGTGTAGGTGAGCATTCTAAAGCTGGCCATACATTGCTACAATTCAGTTAGTTCAAAAGGGAATGCCCAAAATGTGATCAGTGTGTGGCCCGCCCCCCTCAACAGAAGTAGATCGCTATGTCAAAGGAACATATTGGAAAATTATCCTCTATCAGAAGCTGCAATTTTTTGTCACTGTCAGAAAACAGTGCCCTGCCTGGGGGATTCATCCATCCACCTTGTTTGTTTTAATGGAAGAATCTGTTATTTTTTATTTTGTTCAGCCCACTAGTCGAATTGAAAAAAAAAAAACCTAACAATGGCCAGCCTAAGCAAAACTTATCTAATATTCCCAATTTGTACTTACCACTCTCCACCGATCAAATTTGTATTGCATGAAACATTCAATATTTTTGGCCTCTGCCCATGGATGATTAATAAAGATTATCACATGGACTAAGGTGGTCACTAGAGATGAGCGAATTATTCAAAAATTCGATTCGGCTGATTCGCCGAATTCGCGGAATAAATTCGATTCGAGGCGAATATATAACTTATAAAAAGGGTGTTTCTAGGCTTCAGAGAGCCTTTATATTAGTGCAGAACACTGTACCTTTAATTTAAATGCCCTTGGAGTCTGCTGGGGAAGAGAACTAATACTGTCAGTCAGTATGACATGCAGATGAGTGCCGTCGATCTTAGAATCACCGCACACTTCACTCATTTGGGCAGTCACGGGGCCAAAACCAGAGTGTGGAGCCACAGTGTGGCGGTGGAGGCAGCAGCAATGGGAGGCCATACAGCACCCTATGACAAAATGGAACCCACCAGCAGTGTGAGGAGACCTGAAAGTGGCACATGGCAGAGTGTGGCGATGGAGACAGCAGCAATGGGAGGCCGTACAGGGACCCATGACACACTCTGGATCTGGCAGCAGCATGAGGAGGTGGTAAAGGGGCCCATGACAGATTACGGGCCTGGCAGCAGCAGTGGGTGGGCGGTGGATGCAGCAGTATTCGGAAGCCAAACACAGGCCTCGGTTAAAAAGCGGAAGCCGTCAGCAGCGTGAGCAGACGACAGAGGCACATGGCGCAGGGTGGCGGTGGAGGCAGCAGTATTCGGAAGCCATACACAGGCCTAGGTTAAAAAGCGGAAGCCGTCAGCAGCGTGAGCAGACGACAGAGACACATGGCGCAGGGTGGCGGTGGAGGCAGCAGTATTCGGAAGCCATACACAGGCCTAGGTTAAAAAGCGGAAGCCATCAGCAGCGTGAGCAGACGACAGACGCACATGGCGCAGGGTGGCGGTGGAGGCAGCAGCAATGGAAGGCCATACAGCACCCTATCACAAAATGGAACCCACCAACAGTGTAAGGAGACCTGAAAGTGGCACATGGCGCAGGGTGGCGGTGGAGGCAGCAGTATTCGGAAGACATACACAGGACTAGGTTAAAAAGCGAAAGCCGTCAGCAGCGTGAGCAGACGACAGAGGCACATGGCGTAGGGTGGCGGTGGATGCAGCAGTATTCGGAAGCCAAACACAGGCCTTGGTTAAAAAGCGGAAGCCGTCAGCAGCGTGAGCAGACGACAGGCACATGGCGCAGGGTGGCGGTGGAGGCAGCAGCAATGGGAGGCCATACAGCACCCTATGACAAAATGGAACCCACCAGCAGTGTGAGGAGACCTGAAAGTGGCACATGGCAGAGTATGGCGATGGAGACAGCAGCAATGGGAGGCCGTACAGGGACCCATGACACACTCTGGACCTGGCAGCAGCATGAGGAGTCGGTACAGGGGCCCATGACAGATTACGGGCCTGGCAGCAGCATGAGGAGTCGGTACGGGGGCCCATGGCAGATTACGGGCCTGGCAGCAGCATGAGGAGGCGGTACAGGGGCCCATGGCAGAGTGGCGGAGCGTAAGCAGCTAAAATTGAAGGCCATACAGAGGCCTATGTTAAAAAGTCCCCCCAGCAGCAGCGTGGGGAGACGACTAATATTCGTCTCCCCACGCTGCTGCTGGGGGGACTTTTTAACATAGGCCTCTGTATGGCCTTCAATTTAAGCTGCTTACGCTTCGCCACTCTGCCATGGGCCCCTATACCGCCTCCTCTTGCTGCTGCCAGGTCCAGAGTGTGTCATGGGTCCCTGTACGGCCTCCCATTGCTGCTGACTTCATCGCCAGACTCTGCCATGTGCCACTTTCAGGTCTCCTTACACTGTTGGTGGGTTCCATTTTGTGATAGGGTGCTGTATGGCCTTCCATTGCTGCTGCCTCCACCGCCACCCTGGTGGATGCAGCAGTATTCGGAAGCCAAACACAGGCCTCGGTTAAAAAGCGGAAGCCGTCAGCAGCGTGAGCAGACGACAGGCACATGGCGCAGGGTGGCGGTGGAGGCAGCAGCAATGGGAGGCCATACAGCACCCTATGACAAAATGGAACCCACCAGCAGTGTGAGGAGACCTGAAAGTGGCACATGGCAGAGTGTGGCGATGGAGACAGCAGCAATGGGAGGCCGTACAGGGACCCATGACACACTCTGGACCTGGCAGCAGCATGAGGAGGCGGTACAGGGGCCCATGACAGATTACGGGCCTGGCAGCAGCATGAGGAGTCAGTATGGGGGCCCATGGCAGATTACGGGCCTGGCAGCAGCATGAGGAGGCGGTACAGGGGCCCATGGCAGAGTGGCGGAGCGTAAGCAGCTAAAATTGAAGGCCATACAGAGGCCTATGTTAAAAAGTCCCCCCAGCAGCAGCGTGGGGAGACGACTAATAGTCGTCTCCCCACGCTGCTGCTGGGGGGACTTTTTAACATAGGCCTCTGTATGGCCTTCAATTTAAGCTGCTTACGCTTCGCCACTCTGCCATGGGCCCCTGTACCGCCTCCTCTTGCTGCTGCCAGGTCCAGAGTGTGTCATGGGTCCCTGTACGGCCTCCCATTGCTGCTGACTTCATCGCCAGACTCTGCCATGTGCCACTTTCAGGTCTCCTTACACTGTTGGTGGGTTCCATTTTGTGATAGGGTGCTGTATGGCCTTCCATTGCTGCTGCCTCCACCGCCACCCTGCGCCATGTGCCTCTGTCGTCTGCTCATGCTGCTGACGGCTTCCGCTTTTTAACCGAGGCCTGTGTTTGGCTTCTGAATACTGCTGCATCCACCGCCACCCTGCGCCATGTGTCTCTGTCGTCTGCTCACGCTGCTGACGGCTTCCGCTTTTTAACCTAGGCCTGTGTATGGCTTCAGAATAATGCTGCCTACACCGCCACCCTGCACCATGTGCCTCTGTCGTCTGCTCACGCTGCTGCCAGGTCCATACTGATTCATGGCCCCCTGTACCGGCTCCTCATGAACGTGGTTCAGCGGGTTTGCATCACTTAACGGCAAATCGTTGACAAACGCTGGGACGTTCAGTGTTGTGCGCATTAAGCCAGACACCAAAGGGCAGCACAGACCTGTTATTACGCGCTCAAGCATGGCTGAACAAAACCAGTCTCTACCACAAATTGGACCGTCGACTATCAAGAGTCCAATGGCAGAGTGGCGGAGCAGAAGCAGCTTCAATTGAAGGCCATACACAGGCCTAGGTTTAAAAGTCCCTCACAGTTAATTCCAATAACGAACTCTACTCCTCCGTGCAATCTACTTACGAGACCCTGGGCAGGTCTGGGTCCAATTTGTGGTAGAGACTGGTTTTGTTCAGCCATGCTTGAGCGAGTAATAACAGGTCTGTGCTGCCCTTTGGTGTCTGGCTTAATGCGCACAACACTGAACGTCCCAGCGTTTGTCAACGATTTGCCGTTAAGTGATGCAAACCCGCTGAACCACGTTCATGAGGAGCCGGTACAGGGGGCCATGAATCAGTATGGACCTGGCAGCAGCGTGAGCAGACGACAGAGGCACATGGCACAGGGTGGCGGTGTAGGCAGCATTATTCTGAAGCCATACACAGGCCTAGGTTAAAAAGCGGAAGCCGTCAGCAGCGTGAGCAGACGACAGAGACACATGGCGCAGGGTGGCGGTGGATGCAGCAGTATTCGGAAGCCAAACACAGGCCTCGGTTAAAAAGCGGAAGCCGTCAGCAGCGTGAGCAGACGACAGAGGCACATGGCGCAGGGTGGCGGTGGAGGCAGCAGCAATGGAAGGCCATACAGCACCCTATCACAAAATGGAACCCACCAACAGTGTAAGGAGACCTGAAAGTGGCACATGGCAGAGTCTGGCGATGAAGTCAGCAGCAATGGGAGGCCGTACAGGGACCCATGACACACTCTGGACCTGGCAGCAGCAAGAGGAGGCGGTACAGGGGCCCATGGCAGAGTGGCGAAGCGTAAGCAGCTTAAATTGAAGGCCATACAGAGGCCTATGTTAAAAATAATAACATGTTTGGGGCATGATTCATAGCGGATTTAGTCAGTTGTGTCAGGAACTGGTGGTTTGAAATCCAGACTAATCCACGCCTGATTCATTTTCACAAACGTGAGTCTCTCCACACTTTGGGTGGACAGTCGTGTCCCCCGCAAAGTTACAATACCTCCTGCCGCACTAAACACGCGCTCCGATGCCACGCTACTGGCCGGGCATGACAGCCTTTCAAGGGCAAATTCAGCTAGTTGGGGCCAAAGGTCAAGTTTCGTTGCCCAGTAGTCAAGGGGATTGTCTACCTCGGTTGGCAGGGTGCTGTCCAAGTAGGCCCGAGCCTGTTGTTTGAGGTCCTGCTCCAGGTCCACCTGATGCTGCTGCTGCTGCGGCTGGTTAGTAGTTTCCTCACTGCGCTGGTGAAGAAAGCTACTCATCATCGACTGCAGACTGAGGCAGCCGCTGCTGGTGGAGCTGCCACTGCTCCTACCACCCCACCCCTCCCCTGCTGCCATGGCAGCGGAACGCGAGCGCACAGGGCCCACAGTGTCTGAGGATGGACGTTGGCGCAGAAAGGCAGAGACCAACTGACTACATAGGTGGTTTTTATAGTACTTTATTTTGGCCTCCCTCTCAGCAGGTGTGAAAAAGGCCACCATTTTTGAACGGTAACGAGGGTCCAACAAGGTGGACAGCCAAAAGTCATCCCTCTGTCTGATGGTTATTATTTGGCTGTCGCTACGCAAGCAACCGAGCATGCTATGGGCCATTTGTGCCAAGGAATGCGAGGGACTCCCTGCCTCCATCTCCACAGCATACTGCCACGGTGCGTCTGGGTCCTCTGTCTCCTCCTCCTCCTCCTCTACCAGATGCTCCTGCTCCTCCACTCCTGTCCGCTGAGTGGAAAAACCACCCATTTCACTCAATAATTCCTGAGCATCAATGTCCTCCTCTACCTCCTCCTCTTCTTCCTGTCCTGCCCCCACAGGGGTCATGTGGCGTTGAGATCTGTGCACCACGTCTACCGCACCCTGACCAGCCATTGTTAACAGCATTTGTTCCAGGACGTGCAACAGAGGAATGACGTCGTTCATCCCATAGTCCTGCCGACTCACGAATAGCGTGGCCTCCTCAAAGGGCCTGAGCAAGCGGCAGGTGTCACGCATGAGCTGCCAATGGCTGACATCTAAGTTACACAAGGGAGTACCTTTATCCGCTTGTAACATCAGGAAATCGGTGATGGCCTTTCGCTGTTCGTAAAGGCGGTCTAACATATGTAGGGTTGAATTCCACCTTGTTGCAACGTCGCAGATCAGGCGATGCTGTGGAATTCCGTTCTGCCGCTGCAGCTCAAGGAGGGTGTGCTTTGCGGTGTAGGAATGGCTGAAATGCATGCAAAGTTTACGTGACATTTTAAGGATGTCTTGCAGTGGGATGGTGGATTTTAGGAACCGCTTGACAACCAGATTGAACACGTGAGCCATGCATGGCGCATGGCACAACCTTCCTTGACGCAGAGCAGACACCATGTTCTTTCCGTTGTCGGTCAACATGGTTCCGATTTTCAGTTTGCGCGGAGACAGCCATCTGTCGATTTCTCTGTTCATTACACTCAGAAGTTCCTCCCCTGTGTGACTACGTTCGCCAAGGCATACCAGGTGCAGCACAGCGTGACACCGTTGCGCCCTGCACATGTGATATGCCGGTCGGGTAATGGGACTTGGCACGGGGGTGGCGGCTGAGGACACGGCGGAAGAAGAGGTGGTAGAGGCGGACATCTTTGCTGGACCAAGGACGTGCAAACGTGGAGGCAAAAGCGGCGTGACCTGTCCAAGTTGCTGGTGCGGCTGTGCCGGCACCACGTTCACCCAGTGGGCCGTAAATGACATGTACTGTCCCTGACCGTAGTTACAGCTCCACACGTCGGCGCTGCCGTGCACTTTGGCAGAGACCGACATGCTCAAAGACTGGCCCACCATCTCTTCTACATGTGAATGCAGGGCTGGCACTGCCTTTTTGGCGAAGAAATGCCGGCTTGGCACTCTCCACCGCGGCTCGGCACAAGCCATCATTTCTCGGAAAGGTGCTGAGTCCACCACTTGGAAAGGGAGGGACTGCAGCACCAGCAACTTGGACAGGAGGACGTTCAGCTTCTGCACCGTCGGATGCGTGCTCGCAAACTGTTGTCTCTTGGAAACGGATTCCAAGAAAGACTGCTGACGGAATCCGTGAAGAGGAGTAGCAGGAGAAGGAGCATCTGAACGAGCGGAAGATGGCAACGAGCGACAACTCCCCTCAGCAGAGGTGTTGGAGCCTTGACTGGCTGATAGAGGGCGATTGACGTCGGGTGACGGAGCAAGTAACGGAGCGGGTGATGGAGCGGGGGCTGGGGCAGGCAGAACCGCCGTATCTTTATCACGGTTTTCCCAGGCCACCAAATGGTGACGCTGCATATGCTGACGCAACGCTGTAGTCCCAACATGGGCCCCCTGGCCACGCTTGACTTTCTGGCCACATAGTCGACATACGGCTACGTTTACTTCCTCGGGCGGCTTGACGAAAAATTGCCACACCGCCGAGTAGGAAACTTTGCCCCCGCTACTCCTCACTGGCTGACTGCTACTTCCTCCGTGCACACCGGCACCACTACTGGCCGTGGTGGTAGGCTGCAGTGGAGCTGGTGCTCTACTCCGTGGCTGTTTGCCTCCACTGACACTGCTGCGACCCTGCTGCCTCCTGGGCAACCCACCGACTGTTTTGCTCGCTGGCAAGCTGGCACCCTCTTCTCCTGATGATGCGGAAGCAATAGCCTGATGACGACGAGGCTGCCAAGTGCGATCAGCCTCATCATCATCAATTAGGGTCTCCGCCTCACTTCTAGCCCCTTCGGCTGCGTGTGGGTCAGGAGACAGACCTGTCTCTAGACCGGCTACCGAGCCACTCTCCTCGCCAGTACTTCTTCGCCTGGCTGCTGAAGAGGTGGATGTCTCCCCCCGTTCCTGACCGCCCTCTGTTAGCTCTTCCTCACTGTACAGTGGGGCTGAGCCCACAGCATGCGATACTTCGCTTGGTGAGGGAACACCAAAGGACAGGGGCAGGTCGAGGACACGTGATTTCAGTGGGCTTGCTCCCGGGCCATGCCAAATAACGGTTGTGTCTGACGTACCCACCGACCGTTATCTGTAGGTGTCAGAGATGACCTGGGAAGAGGAAGACGACCGAGTCAACCAATCGATGACGGCAGGGTTGTCGGTGGAGACACGACCGCTGGATGACACCGGGAGCACTGGCCTCTGGCTGCGACTAGTGCTGCCTCGACCCCTTCCTCTGCTGCCACGTCTGCTCTCTCCTGAAACATTGCCTCCTCTGCCACTCCTCTGCGTGTTGTCTGACATACTCTTTAATTCAATAGTGGTTGTGAAGCAGAAAGTAACGATTCTGTGTTCCTGAGTAACAATTCTGTGTCCCTGAGTAACGATTCTGTGTCCCTGAGTAATGATTCTGTGTCCCTCAGTAACAATTCTGTGTCCCTGAGTAACGATTCTGTGTCCCTGAGTAACGATTCTGTGTCCCTGAGTAACGATTCTGTGTCCCTGAGTAACGATTTTGTGTCCCTCAGTAACGATTCTGTGTCCCTGAGTAACAATTCTGTGTCCCTGAGAAACAATTCTGTGTCCCTGAGTAAAAATTCTGTGTCCCTGAGTAAAGATTCTGTGTCCCTGAGTAACAATTCTGTGTCCCTGAGTAACAATTCTGTGTCTGTCCCTGAGTAACGATTCTGTGTCCCTGAGTAACAATTCTGTGTCCCTGAGTAACAATTCTGTGTCCCTGAGTAACGATTCTGTGTCCCTGAGTAACAATTCTGTGTCCCTCAGTAACGATTCTGTGTCCCTCAGTAACGATTCTGTGTCCCTGAGTAAAAATTCTGTGTCCCTGAGTAACGATTCTGTGTCCCTGAGTAACGATTCTGTGTCCCTGAGTAACGATTCTGTGTCCCTCAGTAACGATTCTGTGTCCCTGAGTAACAATTCTGTGTCCCTCAGTAACAATTCTGTGTCCCTGAGTAACAATTATGTGTCCCTGAGTAACGATTCTGTGTCTGTCCCTGAGTAACAATTCTGTGTCCCTTAGTAACAATTCTGTGTCCCTGAGTAACAATTCTGTGTCCCTGAGTAACGATTCTGTGTCCCTGAGTAACGATTCTGTGTCCCTGAGTAACAATTCTGTGTCCCTGAGTAACGATTCTGTGTCCCTGAGTAACAATTCTGTGTCCCTGAGTAACAATTCTGTGTCTGTCCCTGAGTAACGATTCTGTGTCCCTGAGTAACAATTCTGCGTCCCTGAGTAACAATTCTGTGTCCCTGAGTAACGATTCTGTGTCCCTGAGTAACGATTCTGTGGCCCTAAAGTCTCTGTGGCCCTAACTCTGTCCCTAATACAGACAGGTCTGTCTCTCTTGAATGACCGGAGGCTACTGGAGAATTCTAAGATGGCCGCGATTTATAGCTCCACCATTACACAGTGCTGGCTGGCTGGCTGCTGATTGGCTAATGCGATCACATGTCATGAATGAATGCATTATGGGTCAGCGCGCCATGTCTGCGCGCCTTCCTAGAGATCCCCGCTCCGTCGCCACACATGTCGCCGCCATTTTTGGGAAAATTCGATTCGTGGCATCCGAAGTTTGCTAATTTTCGGATTCGGCGCAAATCGAATTTTTCCTAATCTTCGAAACGAATTCCACTTCGCCATGTTTGATTCGCTCATCTCTAGTGGTCACCTGAAAGGATTTGAGGATTATTTTGGTAAGTGCTGAACACATTGTTTGTGCCATATAAATAAAATACTGAATAATAATAATAATAATTACCTACAGTGGGGCAAAAAAGTATTTAGTCAGCCACCAATTGTGCAAATTCTCCCACTTAAAAAGATGAGAGAGGCCTGTAATTGGCATCATAGGTAGACCTCAACTATGAGAGACAAAATGAGAAAAAAAATCCAGACAATCACATTGGCTGATTTGGAAAGAATTTATTTGCAAATTATGGTGGAAAATAAGTATTTGGTCAATATCAAAAGTTCATCTCAATACTGTGTTATATATCCTTTGTTGGCAATGACAGAGATCAAACGTTTACTTTAAGTCTTCACAAGGTTGGCACACACTGTTACTGGTATGTTGGCCCATTCCTTCATGCAGATCTCCTCTAGAGCAGTGATGCTTTGGGGCTGTCGCTGGGCAACACGGACTTTCAACTCCCTGCAAAGGTTATGAAAATTCATCACTGCTCATGACGACATGGCCACACCAGTGCCTTCCTTGCCAATGCATTTTTTTTTTAAAACCTTGTTGCTTATTAGCCCAGAAATTGGGCATATTTAATTTTACAGATTCACCTCCCATTGATTTCAGTGGGGTTTTGAGTTTAGTATCCCAGCTTCTTTGAAGTTTGCCAAACTCTACTCGAACCAAACCCAGGGCAGTTGAGCTTATCACCGATGCCCAGTAATTTATTTTATCATTATCATTTAAATAAGTCACCATTCAAGTCTAGGGAAGGTTACTGAGCAGGTTCATGCAGCAAAAGAGAATATTTCTGAATAAAGAATGTAAATACTATGAAAGGCTACTGAAAGAGGTAAGCAGGCATGTTGGTGGGGCAGTTTTAATTTAGAACTGCTTCCCATTGGGCCTATAGCAAAATGGCAGCTGAGCAGGAGCTTTCCCATTTTGGGTGAACATCATATGATATCCTCCCAGTCACACAACCCCTGCACACTCTAGCTGCCACACTGTTGCACGATCTGTCACCCGCTGTGCCTGACCCTGGTGCAATGTGATTGCTTTGACCAATCACTGTGATCACATGCTAGTTGTACTCAATGAATGGTTTTCATTCATAGCTATTCATTGTGTACTATTGTGATGATTAGAGATGAGCGAATCGAACCAGGCGAAGTGGAATTCAATTCGAATTTCAGGAAAAATTCGATTCGCGTCGAATCAGAATATTAGCCTACTTCGGGTGCGCGAATCAGATTTTTCCCGATCAGCCGGCAAAAGTGTCCCTGCAGAGAGCTCCGCTATTTCTGACAGTTCTCTGACAGTTCCTTCACATGTACAGCGGTTGAAACATTGTATCTATTTGTTTCCATTTAGGATACAGATGTTTTTATTCGGAAACAGATACAATGTTTCAACCGCTGTAAATGTGAAAGTCAGAGAACTGTCAGAAATAGAGGAGCTCTGCAGATACACTTTTTGCCGGTTTGGAATTATTCTTATTTTCATCCTACTTCTTCTTCTTCTTCTTCTTCTTCTTCATCCTCATCCTCAGAAGAAGAAGAAGAGGATGAGGATGAGGATGAAGAAGAAGAAGAAGAAGTAGGATGAAAATAAGAAAAATTCCAAGCCGGAAAAAAGTGTATCTGCAGAGCTCCTCTAAGTGTATCTGCAGAATAGAGGAGCTCTGCAGATACACTTTTTGCCGGCTTGGAATTCTTCTTATTTTCATCCTACTTCTTCTTCTTCTTCCTCTTCATCCTCATCCTCATCCTCTTCTTCTTCTTCTGAGGATGAGGATGAAGAAGAAAAAGAAGAAGAAGAAGAAGTAGGATGAAAATAAGAAGAATTCCAAGCCGGCAAAAAGTGTATCTGCAGAGCTCCTCTATTCTGCAGATACACTTAGAGGAGCTCTGCAGATACACTTTTTGCCGGCTTGGAATTCTTCTTATTTTCATCCTATTTCTTCTTCTTCTGCTTCTTCCTCTTCATCCTCATCCTCTTCTTCTTCTTCTGAGGATGAGGATGAAGAAGAAGAAGAAGAAGTAGGATGAAAATAAGAAGAATTCCAAGCCGGCAAAAAGTGTATCTGCAGAGCTCCTCTATTCTGCAGATACACTTAGAGGAGCTCTGCAGATACACTTTTTGCCGGCTTGGAATTCTTCTTATTTTCATCCTACTTCTTCTTCTTCTTCTTCTTCTTCTTCTTCTTCATCCTCATCCTCAGAAGAAGAAGAAGAGGATGAGGATGAGGATGAAGAAGAAGAAGAAGAAGAAGAAGTAGGATGAAAATAAGAAGAATTCCAAGCCGGCAAAAAGTGTATCTGCAGAGCTCCGCTAAGTGTATCTGCAGAGCTCCGCTATTTCTGACAGTTCTGTGACATTCCCTCCATACAGCGGTTGAAACATTGTATCTATTTGTTTCCATAAATGGAAACAAATAGATACAATGTTTCAACCGCTGTATGGAGGGAATGTCACAGAACTGTCAGAAATAGCCTATTTCTGACAGTTCTGTGACATTCCCTCCATACAGCGGTTGAAACATTGTATCTATTTGTTTCCATAAATGGAAACAAATAGATACAATGTTTCAACCGCTGTATGGAGGGAATGTCACAGAACTGTCAGAAATAGCGGAGCTCTGCAGATACAGTTAGCGGAGCTCTGCAGATAGATACAGCGGTTGAAACATAGGCTATGTTTCAACCGCTGTATGGAGTGAATGTCAGAGAACTGTCAGAAATAGGCTATTTCTGACAGTTCTCTGACATTCACTCCATACAGCGGTTGAAACATAGCCTATGTTTCAACCGTTGTATCTATCTGCAGAGCTCCGCTAAGTGTATCTGCAGAGCTCCACTATTTCTGACAGTTCTGTGACATTCCCTCCATACAGCGGTTGAAACATTGTATCTATTTGTTTCCTTCTCCTTCTTCTCATCCTTCTCCTTCTCCTTCTTCTCATCCTTCTCCTTCTCCTTCTTCTCATCCTTCTTCTCATCCTTCTCCTTCTTCTCATCCTTCTCCTTCTTCTCATCCTTCTCCTTCTTCTCATCCTTCTCCTTCTCCTTCTTCTCATCCTTCTCCTTCTCCTTCTTCTCATCCTTCTCCTTCTCCTTCTTCTCATCCTTCTCCATCTTCTCATCCTTCTCCTTCTCCTTCTTCTCATCCTTCTCCTTCTCCTTCTCCTTCTTCTCATCCTTCTCCTTCTTCTCATCCTTCTTCTCATCCTTCTCCTTCTTCTCATCCTTCTTCTCATCCTTCTCCTTCTTCTCATCCTTCTTCTCATCCTTCTCCTTCTTCTCATCCTTCTCCTTCTTCTCATCCTTCTTCTTCTTCTCATCCTTCTTCTTCTCATCCTTCTCCTTCTTCTCATCCTTCTTCTCATCCTTCTCCTTCTTCTCATCCTTCTTCTCATCCTTCTTCTCATCCTTCTCCTTCTGCTCATCCTTCTCCTTCTTCTCATCCTTCTCCTTCTTCTCATCCTTCTCCTTCTCCTTCTTCTCATCCTTCTCCTTCTCCTTCTTCTCATCCTTCTCCTTCTCCTTCTTCTCATCCTTCTCCTTCTCTATCTTCTCATCCTTCTCCTTCTCCTTCTTCTCATCCTTCTCCTTCTCCTTCTTCTCATCCTTCTCCTTCTTCTCATCCTTCTCCTTCTCCTTCTTCTCATCCTTCTCCTTCTTCTCATCCTTCTCCTTCTCCTTCTTCTCATCGTTCTCCTTCTCCTTCTTCTCATCCTTCTCCTTCTCCTTCTCCTTGTCCTTCCTCATCTCCAAGGGCATTTAAATTAAAGGTACAGTGTTCTGCACTAATTTAAAGGCTCTCTGAAGCCTAGAAACCCTTTTAATAAGTTAAATTCGTAGCGAAATAATTCGCATCGAATCGAATTTCTTCCTCAAATTCGGCGAAACAGCCGAATCGAATTTTTGAATAATTCGCTCATCTCTAGTGATGATCTCTGTGATTTATCACAGTGATCACATGGAACAGACAGGGCCCATAACACATCTGTACCATGTGATAACACCAAAAAGCCTCTGCCACACCAATAGTGTCCTTAACTGTTCCACAATAAACTACATAAAATATAAATGGACAGAAATGTAAAAATAGTGATGCACTGGTGTTCTATATTAATGGATCATGGGCAAGAGCATGTACGATATAAATGGAGGGGCTTTAGCAGTGCAGCATTATTTTTAAATGTTTGCATCATGTATAGCTGTGGCCACAGTTATCACAATAGTACTCAATGATAATGAATGAATGCCGTTCATAAAAATGATTGCTTATAACAGTGATCATCACTGTTATAAGTAATCGTAGAGAAAAAAAACTAAAACCTTGATCACCTCCACAAAGTAGTATAATGTCACTATGGTAAACACGTACTGCTATTGTCATAGAATGCAAAAAATGGGAAAAAAAGGAAAATGTTATAGAATTGAATTTATTACTATTTTTTCCATACTGTCACCAGTCAGAATTCCTGATCACTGCCAAACCAGTCATATGATAATTCTGTACTGCTCTGGTGACAGTATGTAAAAAGAATTGTGAAAGAAAAAAAAAATAATTATGTTTCATTTCTTCATTTTCCAAAACATTGTGACTAGAGATGAGCGAATCGAACTTGGCGAAGTGGAATTCGTTTCGAATATTAGGAAAATTTTTCCAAAAATGGCGGCGACATGTGCGGCGACGGAGCGGGGATCTCTGGGAAGGCGCGCAGACAAGGCGCGCTGACCCATAATGCATTCATTCATGACATGTGATCGCATTAGCCAAACAGCAACCAGCCAGCCAGCACTGTGTAATGGTCGAGCTATAAATTGCGGCCATTTTAGAATTCTCCATTAGCCTCCAGTCATTCAAGAGAGACAGACCTGTCTGTATTGAGGGACAGAGTTAGGGCCACAGAATCGTTACTTAGGGACACAGAACCGTTACTTAGGGACACAGAACCGTTACTTAGGGACACACAATCGTTACTTAGGGACACAGAACCGTTACTTAGGGACACAGAACCGTTACTTAGGGACACAGAATTGTTACTCAGGGACTGACACAGAATTGTTACTCAGGGACAGACACAGAATTGTTACTCAGGGACAGACACAGAATTGTTACTGAGGGACACAGAATTGTTACTGAGGGACACAGAATTGTTACTGAGGGACACAGAATTGTTACTGAGGGACACAGAATTGTTACTCAGGGACAGACACAGAATTGTTACTCAGGGAAAGACACAAAATTGTTACTCAGGGACAGACACAGAATTGTTACTGAGGGACACAGAATTGTTACTGAGGGACACAGAATTGTTACTGAGGGACACAGAATTGTTACTCAGGGACAGACACATAATTGTTACTCAGGGACAGACACAGAATTGTTACACAGGGACAGACACAGAATTGTTACTCAGGGACAGACACAGAATTGATACTGAGGGAGACAGAATTGTTACTGAGGGACACAGAATTGTTACTGAGGGACACAGAATTGTTACTGAGGGACACAGAATTGTTACTCAGGGACACAGAATTGTTACTCAGGGACACAAAATTGTTACTCAGGGACAGACACAGAATTGTTACTGAGGGACACAGAATTGTTACTCAGGGACACAGAATTGTTACTCAGGGACACAGAATTGTTACTCAGGGACAGACAAAGAATTGTTACTGAGGGACACAGAATTTTTACTCAGGGACACAGAATTGTTACTCAGGGACAGACACAGAATTGTTACTGAGGGACACAGAATTGTTACTGAGGGACACAGAATTGTTACTCAGGGACAGACACAGAATTGTTACTGAGGGACACAGAATTGTTACTGAGGGACACAGAATTGTTACTCAGGGACACAGAATTGTTACTCAGGCACACAGAATTGTTACTGAGGGACACAGAATTGTTACTCAGGGACACAGAATTGTTACTCAGGGACAGACACAGAATTGTTACTGAGGGACACAGAATTGTTACTCAGGGACACAGAATTGTTACTCAGGGACACAGAATTGTTACTCAGGGGCACAGAATTGTTACTCAGGGACAGACACAGAATTGTTACTGAGGGACACAGAATTGTTACTCAGGGACACAGAATTGTTACTCAGGGACACAGAATTGTTACTCAGGGACAGACACAGAATTGTTACTGAGGGACACAGAATTGTTACTGAGGGACACAGAATTGTTACTGAGGGACACAGAATTGTTACTCAGGGACACAGAATTGTTACTCAGGGGCACAGAATTGTTACTCAGGGACAGACACAAAATTGTTACTGAGGGACACAGAATTGTTACTCAGGGACACAGAATTGTTACTCAGGGACACAGAATTGTTACTCAGGGACAGACACAGAATTGTTACTGAGGGACACAGAATTGTTACTGAGGGACACAGAATTGTTACTCAGGGACAGACACAGAATTGTTACTGAGGGACACAGAATTGTTACTGAGGGACACAGAATTGTTACTGAGGGACACAGAATTGTTACTCAGGGACACAGAATTGTTACTCAGGGACAGACACAGAATTGTTACTCAGGGACACAGAATTGTTACTCAGGGACACAGAATCGTTGAATTAAAGAGTATGTCAGACAACACGCAGAGGAGTGGCAGAGGAGGCAATGTTTTAGGAGCGAGCAGACGTGGCAGCAGAGGAAGGGGTCGAGGCAGCACTAGTCGCAGCCAGAGGCCAGTGCTCCCGGTGTCATCCAGCGGTCGTGTCTCCACCGACAACACTGCCGTTATCGATTGGTTGGCTCGGTCGTCTTCCTCTTCCCAGGTCACCTCTGACACCTACAGCCAACGGTCGGTGGGTACGTCAGACACAACCGTTAGTTGGCATGGCCCGGGAGCAAGCCCACTGAAATCACGTGTCCTCTACCTGCCCCTGTCCTTTGGTGTTCCCTCACCAAGCGAAGTATCGCATGCTGTGGGCTCAGCCCCACTGTACAGTGAGGAAGAGCTAACAGAGGGCGGTCAGGAACGGGGGGAGACATCCGCCTCTTCAGCAGCCAGGCGAAGAAGTACTGGCGAGGAGAGTGGCTCGGTAGCCGGTCTAGAGACAGGTCTGTCTCCTGACCCACACGCAGCCGAGGGGGCTAGTAGTGAGGCGGAGACCCTAATTGATGATGATGAGGCTGATCGCACTTGGCAGCCTCATCGTCATCAGGCTATTGCTTTCGCATCCTCAGGAGAAGAGGGTGCCAGCTTGGCAGCGAGCAAAACAGTCGGTGGGTTGCCCAGGAGGCAGCAGGGTCGCAGCAGTGTCAGTGGAGGCAAACGGCCATGGAGTAGAGCACCAGCTCCACTGCTGGTGGGTTCCATTTTGTCATAGGGTGCTGGCAGATTACGGGCCTCCCATTGCTGCTGCCAGGCCCGTAATCTGCCATGGGCCCCCGTACCGACTCCTCATGCTGCTGCCAGGCCCGTAATCTGTCATGGGCCCCTGTACCGCCTCCTCATGCTGCTGCCAGGTCCAGAGTGTGTCATGGGTCCCTGTACGGCCTCCCATTGCTGCTGTCTCCATCGCCACACTCTGCCATGTGCCACTTTCAGGTCTCCTCACACTGCTGGTGGGTTCCATTTTGTCATAGGGTGCTGGCAGATTACGGGTCTCCCATTGCTGCTGCCAGGCCCGTAATCTGTCATGGGCCCCCGTACCGCCTCCTCATGCTGCTGCCAGGTCCAGAGTCTCTCATGGGTAACTGTACGGCCTCCCATTGCTGCTGTCTCCATCACCACACTCTGCCATGTGCCACTTTCAGGTCTCCTCACACTGCTGGTGGGTTCCATTTTGTCATAGGGTGCTGGCAGATTACGGGCCTCCCATTGCTGCTGCCAGGCCCCGTAATCTGCCATGGGCCCCCGTACCGCCTCCTCATGCTGCTGCCAGGTCCAGAGTCTCTCATGGGTCCCTGTACGGCCTCCCATTGCTGCTGTCTCCATCGCCACACTCTGCCATGTGCCACTTTCAGGTCTCCTCACACTGCTGGTGTGTTCCATTTTGTCATAGGGTGCTGGCAGATTACGGGCCTCCCATTGCTGCTGTCAGGCCCGTAATCTGCCATGGGCCCCTGTACCGCCTCCTCATGCTGCTGCCAGGTCCAGAGTCTCTCATGGGTAACTGTACGGCCTCCCATTGCTGCTGTCTCCATCGCCACACTCTGCCATGTGCCACTTTCAGGTCTCCTCACACTGCTGGTGTGTTCCATTTTGTCATAGGGTGCTGGCAGATTACGGGCCTCCCATTGCTGCTGCCAGGCCCGTAATCTGCCATGGGCCCCTGTACCGCCTCCTCATGCTGCTGCCAGGTCCAGAGTCTCTCATGGGTAACTGTACGGCCTCCCATTGCTGCTGTCTCCATCACCACACTCTGCCATGTGCCACTTTCAGGTCTCCTCACACTGCTGGTGGGTTCCATTTTGTCATAGGGTGCTGGCAGATTACGGGCCTCCCATTGCTGCTGCCAGGCCCGTAATCTGCCATGGGCCCCTGTACCGCCTCCTCATGCTGCTGCCAGGTCCAGAGTCTCTCATGGGTCCCTGTACGGCCTCCCATTGCTGCTGTCTCCATCGCCACACTCTGCCATGTGCCACTTTCAGGTCTCCTCACACTGCTGGTGTGTTCCATTTTGTCATAGGGTGCTGGCAGATTATGGGCCTCCCATTGCTGCTGCCAGGCCCGTAATCTGCCATGGGCCCCTGTACCGCCTCCTCATGCTGCTGCCAGGTCCAGAGTCTCTCATGGGTAACTGTACGGCCTCCCATTGCTGCTGTCTCCATCACCACACTCTGCCATGTGCCACTTTCAGGTCTCCTCACACTGCTGGTGGGTTCCATTTTGTCATAGGGTGCTGGCAGATTACGGGCCTCCCATTGCTGCTGCCAGGCCCCGTAATCTGCCATGGGCCCCCGTACCGCCTCCTCATGCTGCTGCCAGGTCCAGAGTCTCTCATGGGTCCCTGTACGGCCTCCCATTGCTGCTGTCTCCATCGCCACACTCTGCCATGTGCCACTTTCAGGTCTCCTCACACTGCTGGTGTGTTCCATTTTGTCATAGGGTGCTGGCAGATTACGGGCCTCCCATTGCTGCTGTCAGGCCCGTAATCTGCCATGGGCCCCTGTACCGCCTCCTCATGCTGCTGCCAGGTCCAGAGTCTCTCATGGGTCCCTGTACGGCCTCCCATTGCTGCTGTCTCCATCGCCACACTCTGCCATGTGCCACTTTCAGGTCTCCTCACACTGCTGGTGGGTTCCATTTTGTCATAGGGTGCTGGCAGATTACGGGCCTCCCATTGCTGCTGTCAGGCCCGTAATCTGTCATGGGCCCCCGTACCGCCTCCTCATGCTGCTGCCAGGTCCAGAGTGTGTCATTGGTCCCTGTTCGGCCTCCCATTGCTGCTGTCTCCATCGCCACACTCTGCCATGTGCCACTTTCAGGTCTCCTCACACTGCTGGTGGGTTCCATTTTGTCATAGGGTGCTGGCAGATTACGGGCCTCCCATTGCTGCTGCCAGGCCCGTAATCTGCCATGGGCCCCTGTACCGCCTCCTCATGCTGCTGCCAGGCCCATAATCTGTCATGGGTCCCTGTACGGCCCCCCATTGCTGCTGTCTCCATCGCCACACTCTGCCATGTGCCACTTTCAGGTCTCCTCACACTGCTGGTGGGTTCCATTTTTTCATAGGGTGCTGGCAGATTACGGGCCTCCCATTGCTGCTGCCAGGCCCGTAATCTGCCATGGGCCCCTGTACCGCCTCCTCATGCTGCTGCCAGGCCCGTAATCTGTCATGGGTCCCTGTACGGCCTCCCATTGCTGCTGTCTCCATCGCCACACTCTGCCATGTGCCACTTTCAGGTCTCCTCACACTGCTGGTAGGTTCCATTTTGTCATAGGGTGCTGGCAGATTACGGGCCTCCCATTGCTGCTGCCAGGCCCGTAATCTGCCATGGGCCCCCGTACCGCCTCCTCATGCTGCTGCCAGGTCCATAGTCTCTCATTGGTCCCTGTACGGCCTCCCATTGCTGCTGTCTCCATCGCCACACTCTGCCATGTGCCACTTTCAGGTCTCCTCACAGTGCTGGTGGGTTCCATTTTGTCATAGGGTGCTGGCAGATTACGGGCCTCCCTTTGCTGCTGCTAGACCCGTAATCTGCCATGGGCCCCTGTACCGCCTCCTCATGCTGCTGCCAGGTCCAGAGTCTCTCATGGGTCCCTGTACGGCCTCCCATTGCTGCTGTCTCCATCGCCACACTCTGCCATGTGCCACTTTCAGGTCTCCTCACACTGCTGATGTGTTCCATTTTGTCATAGGGTGCTGGCAGATTACGGGCCTCCCATTGCTGCTGCCAGGCCCGTAATCTGTCATGGGCCCAAGTACCGCCTCCTCATGCTGCTGCCAGGTCCAGAGTCTCTCATGGGTCCCTGTACGGCCTCCCATTGCTGCTGTCTCCATCGCCACACCCTGCCATGTGCCACTTTCAGGTCTCCTCACACTGCTGGTGTGTTCCATTTTGTCATAGGGTGCTGGCAGATTACGGGCCTCCCATTGCTGCTGCCAGGCCCGTAATCTTCCATGGGCCCCCGTACCGACTCCTCATGCTGTGACGTTGCAACAAGGTGGAATTCAACCCTACATATGTTAGACCGCCTTTACGAACAGCGAAAGGCCATCACCGATTTCCTGATGTTACAAGCGGATAAAGGTACTCCCCTGTGTAACTTAGATGTCAGCCATTGGCAGCTCATGCGTGACACCTGCCGCTTGCTCAGACTCTTTGATGAGGCCACGCTATTCGTGAGTCGGCAGGACTATGGGATGAACGACGTCATTCCTCTGTTGCACGTCCTGGAACAAATGCTGTTAACAATGGCTGGTCAGGGTGCGGTAGACATGGCGCACAGATCTCAACGCCACATGACCCCTGTGGGGGCAGGACAGGAAGAAGAGGAGGAGGTAGAGGAGGACATTGGTGCTCAGGAATTATTGAGTGAAATGGGTGGTTTTTCCACTCAGCGGACAGGAGTGGAGGAGCAGGAGCATCTGGTAGAGGAGGAGGAGGAGACAGAGGACCCAGACGCACCGTGGCAGTATGCTGTGGAGATGGAGACAGGGAGTCCCTTGCATTCCTTGGCACAAATGGCCGATAGCATGCTCGGTTGCTTGCGTAGCGACAGCCGAATAATAACCATCAGACAGAGGGATGACTTTTGGCTGTTCACCTTGTTGGACCCTCGCTACCATTCAAAAATGGTGGCCTTTTTCACACCTGCTGAGAGGGAGGCCAAAATAACGTACTATAAAAACCACCTATGTAGTCAGTTGGTCTCTGCCTTTCTGCGCCAATGTCCATCCTCAGACACTGTGGGCCCTGTGCGCTCGCGTTCCGCTGCCATGGCAGCAGGGGAGGGGTGGGGTGGTAGGAGCAGTGGCAGCTCCACCAGCAGCAGCTGCCTCAGTCTGCAGTCGATGATGAGTAGCTTTCTTCACCAGCGCAATGAGGAAACTACTAACCAGCCGCAGCAGCAGCAGCATCAGGTGGACCTGGAGCAGGACCTCAAACAACAGGCTTGGGCCTCCTTGGACAGCACCCTGCCAACCGAGGTAGACAATCCCCTTGACTACTGGGCAACGAAACTTGACCTTTGGCCCCAACTAGCTGAATTTGCCCTTGAAAGGCTGTCATGCCCGGCCAGTAGCGTGGCATCGGAGCGCGTGTTTAGTGCGGCAGGAGGTATTGTAACTCTGCGGAGGACACGACTGTCCACCCAAAGTGTGGAGAGACTCACGTTTGTGAAAATGAATCAGGCGTGGATTAGTCTGGATTTCAAACCACCAGTTCCTGACACAACTGACTAAATCCGCCATGAATCATGCCCCAAACATGTTATTATTTTTAACATAGGCCTCTGTATGGCCTTCAATTTAAGCTGCTTACGCTTCGCCACTCTGCCATGGGCACCTGTACCACCTCCTCTTGCTGCTGCCAGGTCCAGAGTGTGTCATGGGTCCCTGTACGGTCTCCCATTGCTGCTGACTTCATCGCCAGACTCTGCCATGTGCCACTTTCAGGTCTCCTTACACTGTTGGTGGGTTCCATTTTGTCATAGGGTGCTGGCAGATTACGGGCCTCCCATTGCTGCTGCCAGGCCCGTAATCTGCCATGGGCCCCTATACCGCCTCCTCATGCTGCTGCCAGGTCCAGAGTGTGTCATGGGTCCCTGTACGGCCTCCCATTGCTGCTGTCTCCATCGCCACACTCTGCCATGTGCCACTTTCAGGTCTCCTCACACTGCTGGTGGGTTCCATTTTGTCATAGGGTGCGGGCAGATTACGGCCTCCCATTGCTGCTGCCAGGCCCGTAATCTGCCATGGGCCCCTGTACCGCCTCCTCATGCTGCTGCCAGGTCCAGAGTGTCTCCTGGGTCCTTGTACGGCCTCTCATTGCTGCTGTCTCCATCGCCACACTCTGCCATGTGCCACTTTCAGGTCTCCTCACACTGCTGGTGGGTTCCATTTTGTCATAGGGTGCTGGCAGATTACGGGCCTCCCATTGCTGCTGCCAGGCCCGTAATCTGCCATGGGCCCCTGTACCGCCTCCTCATGCTGCTGCCAGGTCCAGAGTGTCTCATGAGTCCCTGTACGGCCTCCCATTGCTGCTGTCTCCATCGCCACACTCTGCCATGTGCCACTTTCAGGTCTCCTCACACTGCTGGTGTGTTCCATTTTGTCATAGGGTGCTGGCAGATTACGGGCCTCCCATTGCTGCTGCCAGGCCCGTAATCTGCCATGGGCACCCGTACCGCCTCCTCATGCTGCTGCCAGGTCCAGAGTCTCTCATGGGTCCCTGTACAGCCTCCCATTGCTGCTGTCTCCATCGCCACACTCTGCCATGTGCCACTTTCAGGTCTCCTCACACTGCTGGTGGGTTCCATTTTGTCATAGGGTGCTGGCAGATTAGGGCCTCCCATTGCTGCTGCCAGGCCCGTAATCTGCCATGGGCCCCCGTACCGCCTCCTCATGCTGCTGCCAGGTCCAGAGTGTCTCATGGATCCCTGTACGGCCTCCCATTGCTGCTGTCTCCATCGCCACACTCTGCCATGTGCCACTTTCAGGTCTCCTCACACTGCTGGTGGGTTCCATTTTGTCATAGGGTGCTGGCAGATTACGGGCCTCCCATTGCTGCTGCCAGGCCCGTAATCTGCCATGGGCCCCCGTACCGCCTCCTCATGCTGCTGCCAGGTCCAGAGTGTCTCATGGGTCCCTGTACGGCCTCCCATTGCTGCTGTCTCCATCGCCACACTCTGCCATGTGCCACTTTCAGGTCTCCTCACACTGCTGGTGGGTTCCATTTTGTAATAGGGTGCTGTATGGCCTCCCATTGCTGCTGCCTCCACCGCCACACTGTGGCTCCACACTCTGGTTTTGGCCCCGTGACTGCCCAAATGAGTGAAGTGTGCGGTGATTCTAAGATCGACGGCACTCATCTGCATGTCATACTGACTGACAGTATTATTTCTCTTCCCCAGCAGACTCCAAGGGCATTTAAATTAAAGGTACAGTGTTCTGCACTAATATAAAGGCTCTCTGAAGCCTAGAAACACCCTTTTTATAAGTTAAATTCGCAGCGAATATATTCGCATCGAATCGAATTTATTCCTTGAATTCGCCGAATCAGCCGAATCGAGTTTTTGAATACTTCGCTCATCTCTAATTGTGACAAAAAAATTATAACTTAAAAAAACTCACCATGCCTCCTAATAAATAGACCTTGGCCTGTCTACTTTCCAAAAATGGGTCAGTTGGATGGGGGGGGGGGGGTATTTTGCAGTGTTCTGGCATTTTAAGGCCTCAAGAAATGAGATAGGTCATTAGTACATTTTCAGATATACAGTGATACTATAGT